>NC_058519.1:252551629-252900379 GCF_904849725.1 Hordeum vulgare subsp. vulgare
ATTGCATTTCCCTTTCGTTATGCTTGATTACTTCATGAATGATTCCATACCCCTGCAATTATGCTATGCTAACCTACCAATGTAAAATTTTAGCAGGATGGTTATTGTTGGGAACATCGCATGGGAAACAAAAAATTCCCTACGCACATGCAATACCTATCCTTGGTGATGATCATCTACAAGAAGAGAGAGTGCATCTACATACCCTTGTAGATTGCTAAGCGGAAGCGTATATAACGAGGTTGATGTAGTGGAACATCTGCGCGATCCAAACCGTAGACCGTCCCGCGATCTCATCATGATTTGTCCCGCGATGTCGTCATGATTCATCCCGATCTAGTGCTGAACGGACATAACCTCCGTGTTCAGCACACGTACAACTCGATGATGATTACCGCCTTCTCGATCAAGCAAGAGGGGCGTATAGGTAGATGAGTTCTCCAACACGATGACATACCGGAGAAATCTAGACGAGGGAGATGATCTATGGAGGAGAGGGCACCATGTGGTTTTTTTGGTGTTGGCTGCCCTCAAAACCTCCACTATATATAGGAGGAAGAGGGAGGTGGGCTGCCTTGCCCTCTCCTCCAAGGAGGAGAGGTTCGGCTGAATCCTAGGGGGAGGAGTCCTCCTCCAATTAGGTTTGGTGGAGGAGGACACCCCTTCCTTGTGGGCTTCCCCTTCCTTCATTCTTATCTTTTCCTTTTCTTTTGCACTTGGCCAAAAGTGGCTTATTGGACTGGATGCAACAGCCCACTAAGGGCTGGTGCACCACCTTTAGTCCTATTAGGTTCCCTACCGGGTGGGTGGTCCCTCCCGGTAAAACCCTGGAAAACATTCGTCACCCCCGATATTTTACCGGTAATGCCCAAAAACTTTCCGGAAGCCAAATGTAACTTCCCTATATATCAATCCTTACCTCTGGACCATTCCGGAGCTCCTCGTGACGTCCCGGATCTCATCTCGGACTCCGAACAACATTCGGTCACCAACATATATAACTCCATAATACCAAAACGTCACCGAACCTTAAGTGTGTAGACCCTGCGGGTTCGAGAACTATGTAGACATGACGTGAGACACTCTCTGGTCAATAACTAATAGAGGGACCTAGATTCCCATGTTGGCTCCTAAAATTCTACGAAAGATCTTTATCGGTTGAACATGTATGTCAAGGATTGAGTTAATACCGTATGTTGTTCCCTTTGTCCTTCGGTAAGTTACTTGCCCGAGATTCGATCGTTGGTATCTCCATACCTAGTTCAATCTCGTTACCGGCAAGTCTCTTTGCTCGTTCCGTAATACAAGATCCCGTCACTAACTCCTTAGTCAGATTGCTTGCAAGGCTTATTGTGTTGTTGTATTACCGAGTGGGCCCCGAGATACCTCTCCGTCATATGGAGTGACAAATCCAAGTCTCGATTCACGCCAACCCAACAGACACCTTCGGAGATACCTTTAGAGCACCTTTATAGTCACGTAGTTACGTTGCAACGTTTGATACACACAAGGTATTCCTCCGGTGTCTAGGAGTTGCATGATCTCATGGTCATAGGAACAGATACATTGACATGCAGAAAACAGTAGCAATAAACTGACATGATCATATGCTACGTTCATAGTTTGGGTCTTGTCCATCACATCATTCTCCTAATGATGTGATTCTGTTATCAAGTGATAGCACTTGTCTATGGCCAGGAAACCTTGACCATCTTTGATCAACGAGCTAGTCAACTAGAGGCTCGCTAGGGACAGTGTGTTGTCTATCTATCTAGACATGTATTTGAGTTTCCAATCAATACAATTCTAGCATGGATAATAAACGATTATCATTAACAAGGAAATATAATAATAACCAATTTATTATTGCCTCTAGGGCACATTTCCAAGAGTCTCCCACTTGCACTAGATCCAATAATCTAGTTCACATCACTATGTGATTGTAATGAATCTAACACCCATACAATTCTGGGGTTTGATCATGTCTTGCTTGTGAGTGATATTTTTTGTCGATGGGTGTGAACCTTTCAGATTCGTGTGTGCTTTACAAATCTCTATGTCATACTATAGATGTTGCTACCATGCACCATCTGGAACTATTCCAAATGACTGCTCCGCTATACGAATCTTGCTTACTACTCAGAGTCATCCGGATTAGTGTCAAGCTTGCATCGACATAACCGTTTATGAAGAACTCTTTTATCACCTCCATAATCGAGAAAAATTCCTCAGTCCATGATACGTCTCCAACGTATCTATAGTTTATGAAGTATTCATGCCATGTTTACAATAAGTTTATATGATTTTGGTATGATTTGATTAGAACTAACCCGGAAGGACGTTGTTTTCAGCAGAACTACCGTGGTGTTGTTTTTGTGGAGAAATAAAATTTCTGAGAATGAGCTGAAAATTTACAGAAAATATTTTTGGAAAATATAAAAAATATTGGGAAAGAATCAACCGGAGGGGGTCCACCATCTGGCCACAAGCCATGGGGGCGCCCCGTGTCTTATGGGCCCCTCGGGCATCGCCTTGACGTGAGACCGATGCCAAAAATTCCTATAAATCAAGAAATCTCCAGAAAGAAACCTAGATTGGGAGCCTGTCCCGGGACCATGTCGGAGGGGAAACCATCACCGGAGGCCATCTTCATCACCACGGCAGTTTCCATGATGAGGAGGGAGTAGTTCACCTTCGGGGTTGAGGGTATGTACCACTAGCTATGTGTTTGATCTCTCTCTATCTCTTCTGTTCTTGAGATGGCATGATCTTGATGTATCGCGATATTTATTAATATAGATGAATCATATGGAGTTTTCCCCTCTATCTTCTTGTGATGAATTGAGTTTTCCCTTTGAAGATTTCTTATCGGACGTAGTCTTCAAGGATTTGAGAACACTTGATGTATGTCTTGCGATGGGATATCTAAGGTGACAATGGGGTGTTCTATTGATCCACTTGATGTATGTTTTGGTGGTCAACTTGCAGGTTCCTTGACCTTGGGAATCTATGCATAGGTGTTGTCACATGTTGTCGTCTTGACTCTCCGGTAGAAACTTTGGGGCACTCTTTGAAGTTCTTTGTGTTGGATTGAACATGATGATTCTGAAACTGTGTGATGCATATCATATAATAAAGCCCATGGGTACTTGTGGTGATATTGGATTATCTAGGTGACATTAGGGTTTTGGTTGATGTGTATCTTAAGGTGTTATTGTAGTACGAACTCTAGGGCTGTTCGTGACACTTATAGGGATAGCTCATATGATTGACCGGAAAAGATAACTTTGAGCTGGTTTCGTACCCTACAATAATTTCTTCATTTGTTCACCACCCTTTGTGACTTTGGAGTGAAATCTTCGTCGCACGTGAGGGATTTATATATGATTCAACTATTTTAGTATTGTTGGGAGAACTTGCACTAGTGAAAGTATGGACCCTAGGCCTTGTTTCAAAGCATTTATACAATGTTTTGCTCATTGTTTACTATTTGTTACCTTGCTATTTTTATATTTTCATATTAAAAAAACCTATATCTACCATCCATATTATACTTGTATCACCATATCTTCGCCAAACTAGTGCACATATAGAATTTACCATTATATTGGGTGTGTTGGGGACACAAGAGACTCTTTGTTATTTGATTGCACGGTTTCTTGAGAGAGACCATCTTCATCTGACGCCTCCCACAGATTTATAAACCTTAGGTCATCCAGTTGAGGGAAACTTTCTATTGTCCTACAAAACTATGTGCTTGGAGGCCCAACATGAGTCTACAAGTAGAAGATTGTGTAGTAGACATCATTCCACTAGTTACTAAGGATAACTTGGACGCTGTTCAGTGATTCAATCTGGTATCACTCTTTATACCCCTTGACAGACTCATGGCAAGGCACACATCAGGTGTGGTACGTAGCATGGCATATTTTAGAGCATACGACTAAGGCATAGGGGACGACCTTCGTCCTTTATATTTCTTCTGTTGTGGTCGGGTTTTGAGTCTTACTCAAATTCATACCTCACAATGCAGTCAAGAACTCCTTCCTTGACTGATCAATTGTGAACTCCTTCAAAATGTTGTCAAGGTATGTGTTCATTGAAGGGTTTATCAAGCGTCTTGATCTATCTCCATAGATCTTGATGCTCAACATTCAAGTAGGCTTAATTCAGGTTTTCAATTGAAAACTCCTTTCAAACAACCCGATATGCTTTCTAGAAATTATACATCATTTCCAATTAACAATGTGTCAAGCACATGCATGCATCAGAAATTCTATAGTGCTCCCACTCACTTTCTTCGGAATACAAGTTTCTCATAAACTTGTATAAAACCAAAAGCTTTGATCACACATCATAGTACTTATTCCAAGTGCGAGAAGCTTGCTCAAGTCCATAGAAGTATCACTGGAGCTTGCATACGTGTTAGCATCCTTAGGATCGACAAAACCTTTTGGTTGTATCACAGACAACCTTTCCTCAAGGAAATTATCGAGGAAACAATGTTTTTTTACATCCATCTGCAAGATTTCATAATTGAAAAATGCAACAACTGCTAACATAATTTGAATAGACTTCAGCATCACTACAGGTGAGAAAGTCTCATCGTAGTCAACTCCTTCAACTTGTCGGAAACATATTTTCGACAAGTCGAGCTTTCTTAATGTTGACATTTACCATCATCGTCCGTCTTCCTTTTAAAGATCCATCTGTACCTAACATCCTTACGACCATCAAGTAGTTCATCCAAAGTCTACACTTTGTTTTCAGACATGGACCCTACCTCAGATTTCATCGGATCCAGCCATTCGTGCGAATCCAGGCCCACCATCACTTCTGCATAGCTCGTAGGTTCATTGTTGTCCAACAACATGACCTCCAAGACAAGGTTGCCGTACCACTCTGGAGTAGTACGTGACCTTGTCGACCTACTAGGTTTTTAGTAACTTGATTCGATGCTTAATGATCACTATCATCAACTTCCACTTCAATTGGTGTAGGCGCCACAAGAGCAACTTCCTGTGCCTTGCTACACACTGGTTGAAGTGACGATTCAATAAACTTATCTAGTTCCACCATCCTCCCACTCAGTTACTTTGAGAGAAACCTTTTCTCAAGAAAGGAACCGTTTCTAGAAACGAAGACTTTGCTTTCGGATCTGAGATAGGAGGTATACCCAACTGTTTTGGGTGTCCTATGAAGATGCATTTATCTCCTTTTGGTTCGAGCTTATGAGGCTAAAACTTTTTCACATAAGTGTCACAGCCCCAAACTTGTAAGAAATGACAGCTTAGGTTTCTCCAAACCATAGTTCATATGGTGTCATCTCAACGGAATTATGTGGTGCCCTATTTAAAGTAAATACGGTTGCCTCTAATGCCTAACCCAAAAACGATAGTGGTAATTCGATAATAGTCATCATAGTATGCACCACATCCAATAGGGCGCGACTATGGCATTCGGACACACCATTACACTATGGTGTTCCAGGTGGCATTAGTTGTGAAACAATTTCCACAATGTCTTAATTGTGTATCAAACTCGCAACTCAGGTATTCATCTCAATGATCATATCGTAGACATTTTATCCTCTTGTCACGACGATCTTCAACTTCAATCTGAAATTACTTGAACCTTTCAATAATTCAGACTTGTGTTTCATCAAGTAAATATACTAGTATCTACTCAAATCATCTGTGAAATAAGAACATAACGACATCAAAATGCATTACTTCCAATAAGTTACTTTCTTTTTCCATCTCACTGGAAAATGAGGCCTTCAGTCATCTTGCCCATGTGGCATGATTTGCATGCCTCAAGTGATGGAAAATCAAGTGAGTCCAAATGATCCATCTGCATGGAGTTTCTTCATGCGTTTACACCAATAGGCATGGTTAGCATGTCTCAAACGTTTCAAAAATGAGTGGGTACAAAGATCCATCACCATGGAGTTTCTTCTTGGGTTTTGCACCAATATGACTCAAGCGGTAGTGCCACAAGTAAGTGGTAGCATCATTACTACTTTCTATCTTTTGGCATCAAATATTATAAACATGTGTGATACTATGATAAAGATTAAATAAACCATTCATATTAGGTGCATGACCATTGAAGGTATTATTCAAGTAAACAGAATAACCATTATTATCTTTAAATCAATAACCACATTGCAATAAACACAATCCAATAATGTTCATGCTCAATGCAAACACCAACCAACATTTAGGTTTAACACTAATCTTGAAAGTAGAGGGAGCGTGCGATTGTGATCACATCAACCTTGGAAACACTTCGAACACACATCGTCACCTCATCCTTGCTAGTATCCGTTTAGTCCGTAGCTATAATTTCGAATTACTAACTTTTAGCAACTAAACCGGTATCTTTACTATAGTTCTGCTTTAGTGTGTGTTCTCCTCATAATAGAAGCACTTAGTCTTGGGTTTGGGTTGAACCTTGGGTTTCTTTACTATAGTGGCAACTAGTTTGCCATTTCATGAAGTATCCCTTTTAAGCCTTGCCCTTCTGGAAAATAGTGGTTTCACTAACCATCAACATTGATGCTCCTACTTGATCTCTAGTTTCGCGGTGTCAAACATTGCGAATAACTCAGGGATCATCATCTTTATACCTGACATGTTATAGTTCATCACGAAGCTCAGTAGCTTGGTGGGAGTGACTTTGGAGACTGCTACGGCAACAAAAGACCTTCCCTGGCAACGGCGCCAGGAATCCTTCTGCTACGGGCTATGCCTATACGGACTTCCTTGGCAAATATGCAAAGGATTCCCCCGCGGCCTTGGAGCCTTGCGTTGTTGTTCCCTTGAAGAGGAAAGGGTGATGTAGCACAGCGGCGGTAAGTATTTCCCTCAGTTTGAGAACCAGGGTATCAATCCAGTAGGACGATCGCGTCAAGTCACAAGTACCTGCACAAACACAAAGATCTTGCACCCAACGCTATGAAGCAGTTGTCAATCCCTTATAGATTGTTTGCAAAGTGAGAACTGAAAGCAAAAAGTAAGCAAAGCAAAGAAAAAGTAAAAGTGGAGACGATTGTTGTGAATAGACCCGGGGGCCGTAGTGTTCACTAGTGGCTTGTCTCATGAAAGCTAGTAGACGGTGGGTGAAAGAATTACTGTCGAGCAATTGATAGAACCGCGCAAAGTCATGACGTTATCTATGGCAATGATCATATCTATAGGCATCACGTCCAAAACAAGTAGACCGATACTTTCTGCATCTACTACAATTACTCCACACATCGACCGCTATCCAGCATGCATCCAGTGTATTGAGTTCATAAGAACAGAGTAACACCTTAAGAAAGATGACATGATGTAGATGGACAATCTCAAATCTATGATAAAAGCCCATCTTGTTACCCTTGATGGCAACAACATGATGCGTGCCTTGCTGCCCTTTCTGTCACTTGGAAAGGTCATCGCACGGTATGAACCCAAAACCAAGCACTTCTCCCATAGAAAGAATCATAGATCTAGTTGGCCAAACAAAACCCAAGACTCGGAGATACTTACAAGGATATCAAATCATGCATATAAGACATCAACAAAGACTCAAATATAAATCATAGATAATCTGATCACAAATCCACAATTCATCGGATCTCGACAAACACACCGCCAAAGAGGATTACATCGGATATATCTCCATGAAGATCATGGAGAACTTTGTATTGAAGATCCAAGAGAGAGAAGAAGCCATCTAGCTACGAACTATGGACACGTAGGTCTGAAGTGGACTACTGACGAGTCATTGGAGGGGCGATGATGTTGATGTAGAAGCCCTCCAACTTCAAAGTCCCATCCGGCAGGGCACCGGGAAGGGTCTCCAGATGAGATCTCGCGGAAACGGAAGCTTGCGGCGGTGTAAAAGTGTTTTCGTGGATGCCCTAATTGTTTCTGGGATTTTAGGAAATATATAGGCCAAAGAGCTAGGGCAGGGGAGCGCCAGGGAGGCCACAAGCCTGGTAGCCGCGGGGTGAGGGCTGGTGGGCTCCCTGTGGGCCTCCTGCCTTGGCCCGCAAGTCCCCAGATCTTCTTATGTTCTGGAAAATTTTATTTCGGGGATTTTATTCCGTTTAGACTCCGTTCCAAAATCAGATCTGAAAAGAGTCAAAAACACAGAAAAAACAGGAACTAACACTTGGCACCGAATTAATAAGTTAGTCCCAAAAAATATATAAAAGGTATATAAAACATCCAAAGTTGACAAGATAACAGCATGAAACCATCAAAAATTATATATACGTTTGAGACGTATAAAGCATCCCCAAGCTTATCTCCTGCTCGTCCTCGAGTAGGGAAGTGATAAAGAATGAATTTTGGATGCGTTCATGCTACCTAGCATAGATGTCCTTTGTAACTCCTCTTATGTGACGTGAATGTTCAGATCCATTAGATTCAAAACAATAGTTTGCTATTGGCGTGGAGACAATAATACTTTTAGAAAACTAGCAAGGTAATGATGAACTTTCAAAATAACAAGGCCAAAAGAAAGTTATCCCTACAAAAGCATATAGTCTGGCTACGCTCTATCATCCTTGCACAACGAATTTAAATCACGCACAACCTCGGTATTGGACAAGGAATTGTTTTCACACCTTTACTTTCTCAAACTTTTTCAACTCTCACACAATACATGAGCGTGAGCCATGGTTTTAGCACTATAAGTGGAGTGGAGTGTGGTGGAGGTTGCAAGGCCAACAAGGAGAAGATGGTCACATCGACTAGGCATATCAATGAGCTATGGATATGCTCATCAATAGATATCAATGTGAATGAGTTGGCATTGCCATACAAATGATGCACTAGAGCTAAGAGTGAAATCTCTTAAAGAAAATTAGTGGGTGTGCATCCAACTTGCTTGATCACGAAGACCTAAGGCAAATTTGAGGAAGCCTATCATTGGAATATACAAGTCAATTTATATAATGAAAATTTCCCACTAACTATATGGTGGTGACAAAACGAGAGACTCTCAATCATGAAGATCATGGTGCTTAATCTAAAGCACAAGTGTGGAAAGGAGATAGTAGCACTATCCCTTCTCTCTTTTTCTCTCATTATTTTTTTGGTGGGCTCTTTGGCCTCTTTTTTTTGGGTGGGCATCTTTGGCCTCTTTTTGTAAATGGGCTTCGCTGGCCTCTTTTATTTCCTCACATGTGACAATGCTCCATCAATGATGATCATCACACTTACAACTCAAAACTTAGAGCAATGATGACTCAATATGAAATGCCTTCGGTAGTGTACCGTGACAATGATCTAGCATGGCATAGACATTGATAGAACTGTGCAAAGTCATGAGGTTATCTATGGCAATGATTATATCTTAGGCATCACGTCCAAAACAAGTAGACCGATACTTTCGGCATCTACTACTATTACTCCACACGTCGACCGCTATCGAACATGCATCTAGTGTATTTAGTTCATAAGAACAGAGTAACGCCTTAAGCAAGATGACATGATGTAGATGGACAATCTCAAATCTATGATAAAAGCCCATCTTGTTACCCCTGATGGCAACAACATGATGCGTGCCTTGCTGCCCTTTCTGTCACTGGGAAAGGTCACCGCACGGTATGAACCCAAAACCAAGCACTTCTCCCATAGCAAGAATCATAGATGTAGTTGGCCAAACAAAACCCAAGACTCGGAGAGACTTACAAGGATATCAAATCATGCATATAAGAAATCAACAAAGACTCAAATATAAATCATAGATAATCTGATCACAAATCCACAATTCATCGGATCTCGAGAAACACACCGCCAAAGAGGATTAGATCGGATAGATCTCCATGAAGATCATGGAGAACTTTGTATTGCAGATCCAAGAGAGAGAAGAAGCCATCTAGCTACTAACTACGGACATGTAGGTGTGAAGTGGACTACTCACGAGTCATTGGAGAGGCGATGATGTTGATGTAGAAGCCCTCCAACTCCAAAGTCCCCTCCGGCAGGGCACCGGGAAGGGTCTCGAGATGACATCTCGCGGAAACGGAAGCTTGCGGCAGCTGAAAAGTGTTTTCGTGGATGCCCTATTTTTCTGGGATTTTAGGGAATATATAGGCCAAAGAGCTAGGGCAGGGGAGCGTTAGGGAGGCCACAAGCCTGGTCGCCGCGGGCCCCCCTGGTCGCGGCGTGAGGGCTTGTGGGCTCCCTGTGGGCCTCCTGCCTTGGCCCTCAAGTCCCCCGATCTTCTTCTGTTCTGGAAAAAAATATTTCGGGGATTTTATTCTGTTTGGACTGTGTTCCAAAATCAGATCTGAAAAGAGTCAAAAACACAGAAAAAACACGAACTGGCACTTGGCACTGAATTAATAAGTTAGTCCCAAAAAAGATATAAAAGGTATATAAAACATCCAAAGTTGACAAGATAGCAGCATGAAACCATCAAAAATTATAGATACGTTTGACACGTATCCCATACCTATGCCAATCACTATCTTAACTACAAAATTAACTCCCACTCGATTCAAGCGATTGTAGTACCCAGACAATCTGAGCATTTGCTCAATGATTAAGCTTTTCTCCCTTACTTTGTAGACAAAAAATCTTGTCGTAGGTCTTATACCTCTCAACACGGGCATGAGCCTAAAATCCCAATTTCATATCTTGTAACATCTCATATGTCCCATGACGTTCGAGACATCTTCGCCGCCTCAATTCTAAGCTGTTTAAGCGTTACGCACTAAACTATCATGTAGTCGTTAAAAAAGTGTATGTCCAATGTTCGCAGCATCTACATACGATGCTCCGGGTTTAGCACACCTAGGGATGCATTAAGGACATAAGCCTTCTGTGCAGCAATGAGGACAATCATGAGTTTATGGGCCAATCCACATAATTGCTACTATCATCTTTCAAGTAAGTTTTCTCTAGGAATATATCAAAAATAGTAGAGCTACAAAGCAAGCAACAACATTATTTGCAAAGACATCTCTCACTATGTTCATGATAACAAGTTCAATTAATCATATTAATTTAGAACTTCCACTCAAATTGACATCCCTCTAGTCATTCGAATGGTACATGATCCAAATTCACTAACTCCAGTCCGATAATCACGTGAGTTGAATTTAGCTTGAATTGTGAACATCTCCATGTTGATCATATCCACTATATGACTCATGCTCGACCTTTCCGTCTCCTGTGTTCCGAGGCCATATGTCTGTACATGCTAGGCTCATCAAGTTAACCCGAGTGTTCTGCATGTGCAACTGTTTTGCACTTGTTGTATGTGAATGGAGAGTCTATCACATCCGGTCATCACGTGGTGTCTCGAAACGATGAACTGTCGCATTGGTGCACAGTTAGGGAGAACACAATTTTATCTTGAAATTTTAGTGAGGGGTCATCTTGTAATGCTACCGTCGTCCTAAGCAAAATAAGGAGCATAAAAGGATTAACATCACATGCAAATCATAAGTGACATGATATGGCCATGAACTTGTGCTTCTTGATCTCCATCACCAAAGCACCGGCATGATCTCCATCGTCACCAGCGCCACACCATGATCTCCATCATTGTGCTGCCATCGAGGTTGTCATGCTAACTATGTTGTTACTACTAAAGCTACTACTAGCAATAAAGCAAAGCATCACCAAGCGCACAATAATTAAAGACAACCATACGGCTCCTGCCGGTTGCTGTAGTATCGACGTGCAAGTCGATATTTAACTATCACAACATGACCATATCATACATCCAATATAGCATATCATGTCTTTGACAATATCACATCACATGCATACCGTGCAAAAACAAGTTAGACGTCCTCTAATTTGTTGTTGCAAATTATACTGGCTGCTATGGGTATCTAGTATGATCACATCGTACTTTTGCAAAGCCAAAACGGTGATATGCCAATTGGTACTTAACCTTCTCCATGGACAGTCTCGGTCAAATCTAATTCAACTAAAGTTGAAGAACAGACACCCGCTAGTCATCTTTATGCAACAAGTTGCATGCAAGTCGATGAAACGTGTCTCTCGTAAGCGTACGAGTAATGTTGGTCCGTGCCGCTTAATTCAAACAATACCGCCGAATCAAGAAAAGACTAAGGAGGGCAGCAAATTGAACATAAACGCCCACAAACTCCTTTGTATTCTACTCGATATGACATCTATGCATAGACCTAGTTCTAATACTACTATTGGGAACGTCGCATGGGAAACAAAAGTTTTCCTACGCACACACAAGACCTATCCATGGGGATGCTCATCTACGAGACGGGAGAGTGCATCTACATACCCTTGCATATCACTAAGAGGAAGCGTATATAAAGAAATTGATGTAGTGGAACATCTTCGCAATCCAAATCGCAGCCCGTACCACGATCTTATCATGATCCGTCCCGCAATCTCATCACGATTCTTCCTAATCTTGTGCCAACGGATGGCACCTTCGCATTCAGCACACGTACAGCTCGATGACGATTACCACCTTGTTGATCCAGCAAGAGGGGCGTAGCTGTAGATGAATTCTCCAAGATGATGGGTGGTGGTTGTGGTGGTGAACTAATCCAGCAGGGCTTTGCCAACTTATACCGGACTAATCAATACGAGGGAGATGAACTCTGGAGGACAGGGCAGCACGTGGTTTTTCTGGTGTTGGCTGCCCTCAAAACCTCCACTATACATAAGAGGAAGAGGTAGGTGGGCTGCCTTGCCCTCTCCTCCAAGGAGGAGAGGTTCGGCTGAATCCAAGGGGGACGAGTCCTCCTCCAATTAGGTTTGGTGGAGGACTCCCCTTCCTTGTGGTATTCCCCTTCGTTCTTTCTTCTCTTTTCCTTCTGTTTTACACTTGGCCGAAATAGGATTATTGGCTGGCCGCACCAACTCACTAAGGGCTGGTGCACCACCTTCAGGCCTATTAGGTTCCCTCATGGGTGGGTGGCCCCTCCCGGTAAAACCCCAGAACCCATTTGCCACTCCCGATACTTTACTAATAATGCCCGATAAGTTTCCGGAAGCCAAATGTAACTTTCCTGTATATAATTTTTTACCTCCAGACCATTTCGGGGGTCCTCGTGATTTCCAGGATCTCATCCGGGACCCCGAACAACTTTCGGTCACCAACATACATAACTCAATAATACCAAAACGTCACAAAACCTTAATTGTGCGGACCCTGTGGGTTTGAGAACTATGTAGACATGACCTGAGACACTCTCTGGTTAATAACCAATAGCGGGACCTGGATGCCCATGTTTGCTCCAACATATTCTATCAAATATCTTTATTGGTTGAACCTCTATGTCAAGGATTAGTTAATCTCGTATGTTGTTCCCTTTATCTTTCGGTATGTTACTTGCCCGAGATTCGACCGTCGGTATCTCCATACCTAGTTCAATCTCGTTAATAGCAAGTGTCTTTACTCATTCTGTAATACAAGATCCTATAACTAACTCATAAGTCACATTGCTTGCAAGTCTTATTGTGATGTTGCGTTACCTAGTGGGCCCCGAGATACCTCTCCGTCATACGAAGTGACAAATCCGAGTCTTGATTCATGCCAACCCAACACACACCTTCACAGATACCTGTAGAGCACTTTTATAGTCACCCAGTTACGTTGCGAAGTTTGATACACACAAGGTACTCCTCTGGTGTCCGGGATTTGCATGATCTCGTGGTCATAGGAACAAATACATTGACATGTAGAAAACAATAGCAATAAACTGACATGATCATATGCTACGTTCATAGTTTGGATCTTGTCCATCACATCATTCTCATAATGATGTGATTCCGTTATCAAGTGACAACACTTTTCTATGTCCAAGAAACCTTGACCATCTTTCATCAATGAGCTAGTCAACTACAGGCTCACCACCCCCTGAATATATGTCTAAGATTATCCAACAGTTTGTGCTGAACCGTGAGTTGACGCAAGGACTCATGGACCAACTCCCATGTCCGAACATGAAATAGTAGCAAGGCGTGACACTGCAAGATTTCAGTCGTCTTAACCCTGCAATTTACCATAGCTCAACCCAGCCTCTCGATGTTGATGACTGGCCCCGTGACATCGCTTATGAGCTAGATTCTACCAATGTTCCCCTAGAAAGCAATGTTCCCTTTGCCGCATACATCATGAAGGGTCCTGCTACTCAATGGTGGGACATTCGCAAGCGTTCTCGGCATGCTGGAACCATCACCACCTAGCGAGAGTTCAAAACTGCTTTCGGTGCATGCTACATTCCTAAGGGAATCATGGACCGAAAGAAGCATGAGTTCCGCAACCTCACCCAGGGAAAAAATATTGTGCATGATTATGAGCAGGAATTTCTGGACTTTTCCTGCTATGCTGAAGAAGTCATCGCTACTGATGCTGGCAGACAGGAGAAGTTCCGTGATGGCCTCCACCCTGACATCAATCTGACGCTTCTTGTCCAGGACTATCCTGATTTCTCCACCTTGACGAACAAGGCCATCCAGGTTGAAACAGTTCTACAGGATTACAAGGATGGCAACAAGTGCAACCTCACATGGGATCATCTATGGGCTCATCTGCATAGAAGCAGAAAATATGGATTTCCCACAACATGTACAATACACCTGCTCGCGCTCCAAGGACGTCTTATGCTGCACCTCATGTGCCTCCTCCACCACCTAGGTAGTAGAGGCTCCCAACTCCACCACCTCGAGTTCCTCATTCCATCCCGAGGATGGGTTGTGCTTCAAGTGTGGTTGTCCAGGTCACCATGCCGGATATTACAGGCAACAGAATAATTAGCTTGCACTACCATCAACTGGCAGCGGTATGAATCAGAACCACAAGAAAAATGTGAGGACTTCTTATGGTCGTGATGAGGCTAAAATTGTTGAACTGAGACAAGCTTAAGACCAGCCTGCTACCGTGATGGGTACGCTCCTTGTTAACTCAGTACCAACTTCTATATTGTTTGTTACAGGAGCATCACATTCTTGCAAGTCAGAAATTTTTGTATTCATGCATGGCATTAAATACGAAGAGATGAACATGTCAATAGTGGTAAACACCTCCGTGGACCAATGTAGAACCTCCACGGTTAGGCCCAATGTCACAGTTGAAATTGAAGGATTGGAATTCCTTGCCTTTCCAATATTGTTGAAGTCTTCAAATATTGACCTGATTCTAGGAATGAACTGGTTAAAAGCTCATAGGCTTCAATCGTTTGTGCCACCAAAACCGTCCATCTCCTCTATCCTTGATATGAGATAGTAAGCTACCATGCTCATGTTGATCGCGATACTAAAGCTCGACTATATGCCTTGAAGCATTCCAATTGTTCGTGAATTTTCGGATGCCTTTCTGGTAGAACTACCAAGAATTCCCCCTGTGAGAGCTGTCGAGTTTGTCATCGACTTAGTACGAGACACCACTCCTATCGCCAAACACCCCTACAAAATGGCACCACATGATCTCCTTGAAATTAAGGAAGAAATAGACAAATATCTGCCTTGTGGCTTCTTATGACCAAGTTCCTCTCCTTGGGGAGCACCTTCTCTCTTTGTTAAGAAGAAGGATGGAACTATTCGTTTGGTTCAAGATTACCGTTCGATCAACCAGGCAACTAACTAGAACTGAAAGTGCGTTATATCGACTAGAGGGGGTGATAGAAACTTTTTATGAATTAATCACTAAGGAATTTCCCTGTGAGGAAATTTCAAGTAAAAAACTAGTTGTAGCAGAATAAGTACTCAGGCATAAGCGTAACATGGGAAAAGCATGGACATGATGATGGAATGAAACAAACACTTAGCGTGAGTAGCGTGGCCAGGATATGCAGGTGAAGAACAAGTGATGTGAAGAATTCGAGTGGAGGAAATTGAGAAAGTCTTCAGTCAAATTCTTCATACAGTAAGGATCAATTTCACCAACACGTAAATGAGGAAATACAAAGGTTGAGAAAATAGAACCAGGTATTCGGTGAAGAGAGTGATTTGATGACCCGGTTCCAACTATTCTGATAGTCGTACTTCTTGTCTGGAGCGGCTTTGTATTTAAACCAAAGGACAGACAATCCCAAGACACTTAGTCCTTACCATATTTTCCTTGTGATAATGACACACAGTCCTGAGCCAACACTCTTGATAAGTCTTCAGGGCAGAGTTCCAAACCAACACTATCACCCAGTAATCCACAAGTTACTGCTGGGTGCTCTAGACCACTAATGAATAACCATCTGCAAGATGCATAGTCTTCAAAGGTAACAAGGGTCAGTTCCACACAGGAACAATCTCTTCAGTGATGCTCCATAACTTTGGGTTTTTGGGCTTTGGTTTGGGTGTTTGGGGTTTTTTCTCACTCACGATTTTCTCTCAAAGTCTTCATAGGATGGGATGCTCTCGAATGGCAAGTGTAAAGTTCTCTGTCGGAGCAGCCAACCAACTAGTGGTTATGGGGGCCGGCTATTTATAGATGGGGAGCAATCCCGACATGATTTGACATAAATGCCCCAATGATATGACCATTAGGTGTATAAATTTTGGGGACAGCTCGCGCGCGGTGCAACAACAATTGGTACTTTCAAGCTATGAAAATCCTCATGTATCTCAAGTTTAGGGATGGCACCCACAGGGTATGGGTTTAGGTGAAACCTCCCCATACCCTTACCCGTCCCACCTAAGCGTACCCATCACCCATACCCATATCCGTCAACTGGTACAATTTTTTCTCATACCCGTTACCCGAAAGGGTAGACGGGTACCCGCGGGTAAAATTACCCATGTTTGCAAACTATCAATTTGAACAACATATAGTCATAAACAACGTCATATAATAGAGTTTAAAAATAGGTTATAACAACAACATGTACTTATAAACAATATCATATAGTCATAAACAACAACAAATAGGCATACACTTTCAGTTCACAAATTCTTGACATAATGTAGATTATAGAGATAATTTTCAGTTTACGTAGCTTTTATATGGGTACATGAGTATGTGGGTATGGGTTATATGATCCCATACCCGTACCCGCTCTACCCGATGGGTTTCAAATTTTCCTATTCATATAGCCATGGATAAATTTTTGTCCCATACCCTTACCCTAAAATGGTTTTTACCCGCAGGGTACGTGGGTAATGGGTACACATTGCCATCCCTACTCATGTTCCTCACTTGTAGGTAATTCACACTCGCGAAATTCTGACTTAGTTAGAAAAAATTCCTTAGAGATCGGAAGATCTTCGTCTTTGTCATTGAAGAAATTGTCTAATCTGTAAAAGATTTCCGAAGGCTTCACTTGAAGGATTGGGTATGTGTAGGTTTTTAGTTGTGCATCACTTGGAAACTTTTCCTTAGTTTACCACGACCCCCTTGAAGAGTATGGTGTTCCTATGACTCAAAAGAAAGAAAATGAAACTACAAAAACAAAAGTCTGCATGCTTCAAAGTCCTCGCATCAATATCTTCAAGGTCACACCAATTTCCTCACTTTCAATATCTTCAGGAGAGTATCAAAGTTTTGAGTTGAAGACATTCATTTTTAGGGGTCTATATTCTTCGAATAATTGAAACTCCTAGCGATTTATATAGCGTGTGTACACTCACAAACACATTAGTCTTTAGTACACCAAATTCACAAAGGGGCAATAGATGCACTTACAATCTCCCCCTTTTTGTTGATTGATGAAAAAGGTTAAGTTTTCAAAAGGGACAAATATATGAAGTGTAAGTACATAGTTCGAGGAATTTGATTGCAACATATATAGAAAGTCCCTTTGAAGATGTGCACATTTGAAGAATTTGCTTTGGACTACAAATACGGGCTGTAGGTTTATACCACGGAGATATCCCCTATATATTGTAATGCAGACACACATTTAACATATATGATGAGAAATTTGAAATGCATGATGGAAAATGGTGTCTCATGAATTTTAGGATGCGTGCATTAATCAACATGAGGAATAAGCACGCAAGGAAAACGGTTCAAAAGTGTCAGACCACTCACTCCCCGCTTATCGCAATGGTTTCCCTCCAAGCTTAAAGGGTGATGTAGCTCAGTGACGACAAGTATTTCCTCAGTTGCGATACTAAGGTATCAATCCAGTAGGAAGATCCACAAGACAATGTAAGTAGTACCTACACAAAAATAACAAATCCTTGCAAGCCAATGTGTGTAGGGGTTGTCAATCCTTCGTGGGCAAAATAAAACTATAAAATGATAGATTGGTAGATGCAAATAAAGTGATGGCTAATAAAACGCAGCAAGGTATTTTTGGGTTTTGATAATATAGATCTAAAAATAAAAGGGCAAATAAAATGGAAACACGAATATCAAAATAGTTTTTGCAAATAGATGATCTAGAATAGACCCGGGGGCGTAGGTTTTACTACTGGATTCTCTCGAGAAAATAGCAAACAGTGGGTAGAAAAATTACTATTGGTAAATTGATATAATAGAAAAAATTATGATGATATCTAAGACAATGATCATGTATATATGCATCACATCCGAGACAAGTACACCGACTTCTTCCTACATGTACTACTATTACTCCACACATCGACTACTATCCAGTATGCATCTAGTGTATTAATTTTTGGATAAATGGAGTAATGCTTTAAAAACGTGGACATGATGTAGACAAGATCTATTCATGTAGGAATAGAACCCATCGTTGTATCCTTAATAGCAACAATACATGTGTGTCATGGCTCTTTCTGTCAGTAAGATTGGGCACCGCAAGATCGAACCCATCACAAAGCACCTCTGCCCATTGCAAGTTAAAAACATCAAGTTGGCTAGACAAAAGCAAAATATCGGAGAAGAAATACGAGGCTATAATAGTCAAGAATGGATATAATTTCTCAAATCTTATCATAAGCTCACAATTCATTGGATCCCAACAAACACACCGCAAAAGATAGAGTTACATCAAATAGATCCCCAAGAGACCATTGTATTGACAAGCGAAACAAGAGGGAGAGCCACCTAGATAATGCCTACAAACTCGTAGGTTTGATATGAACTACTCACGCATTATCGGAGGAGCACTAGTGAGGATGTTGAACCCCTTCGTGACCGTGTTCCTCTCTGAAATGGGCTCTAGATTGGATTTCGTGGCCTCTGGAACTTGCGGCTTCTGAAACGATTTTTCATCTTCTCTTCTGAGGTTTCTAGAATATTGGGCTATTTATAGAGCCCAGAGGCAGTGCAAGGTGCCTGAGGCCCCCACTACCCACCAGGACATGCCATGGGCCCAGGGCGCACCTGCTGCTTAGTGGGCCACCTGGCCATCCCTTGGTTGGCATCATTGGCCCTCAAGTTTCCTTCTGGTCGAAAAATTCTCCAAAAGGTTTCATGGAATTTGGACTTCATGTGATATTTATTTCCTGCGAAGGAAAAAACAAGCAAAAAAAACTAGCACTAGGCTTTATGTCAATAGGTTAGTCGCAAAAAATGATATAAAGTTGCTACAAAATGATTATAAAACATCCAAGAATGATAATTTAACAACATGGAACAATTAAAATTATAGATACGTTGGAAACCTATCAGCATCCCCAAGCTTAATTCTTGTTCGTCGTCGAGTAGGTAAATGATCAAAATAGAATTTTTGATGTGGAATGTTGCCTAACATGTTCATCATATTCTTTTCTTTTTAGCATGGACATATGGACTTCTAGATGATGCAAAGCAATAGTCTATAATTTGACATGAAAAATTCAATACTCAAGCATATCAACAAGGAACCAAGTCTTTGAAAATATCAACGTTATCCCTAGCCCATCGTGCTACATCATTGATCCATTCATGCCACACAACCAAATATTAGCTACTTCAAGTGCTGAAGTATGATAATAGTGTTCCTTGGTTGGTGATTTACAAGAGAAGATGGAGACTTAAATTGAAAATAAAAATTGTATCAAGTAAATAGATAGGCCCTTCGTAAAGGAAGGATAGATTTGTAGAGGTGACGGAGCTCAAAGTGAAAAAACTTGGAGATAAAAATATTTTGGGTGGTATGCTTTTCGTGTGAATGAAAATGATTAAGTGTTTCCAATATCCTCCATGCTAACAAATCACAGGCGGTTCCCAAACTGAAACTAAAGTGAATAAAGACTCGATGGCTAGCCGCATTCATGGGTACCATCCATACCAACACTTTCCAAGGAATTTATTATTTGACAACATAAAATAAATTTTCTTTGCATTTTGGGACTAGACATCACTATTACCGTCATACTCTCATGAAATGACAAGTGAATAAAGACTCATCTTGAAAATAACCTATTTAACATGTAAGTTACCGGCCACCCCTCGCCCTTCATGAGCGGTACGAGCACACGAAACTAAATTTATTTTGAAAATTAGATTTTGCACTTGCAAATTTACATAGAATGGTTTTGAAATACCGCATATAGGTAGGTATGGTGGACTTGTTTGGCACAACTTTGGGTTTAGGATTTGGATGCACAAGCAGTATTTCCGCTTATAACAATTGAAGGCTAGCAAATAGATTGAAAGACACCCAACCAAGGAACAAGAAGCATCATAAGAGAATATTAAACATATTTAACACAGAATAATGCAACACAAGTAGGATGTAATTCCATAGCATAATTATTGACTTCATGTGCATACATAGGGAATCACAAACCATAACACCAATATTCTTACTAAAGCATAATTACTCATCAACATAACTCACATATAACTCTCTTCATATTGCAAAACTATTGCAAAGAATAAAGTTTAACATCCAATCATCTTCATGAAAGTTTTTACTATACCTTTCCTAGATGTCTAGAACATTGGGCCTAATTTCATTTGAAGCAAATTGCCATTGCCAAAAACATGATCTCAAACAAATATAAGTGAACAACGAGAGCACAAGTTTCTTTAAAAAAATTAACTCTCAAAATAATATAAGTGAAGCAAGAAAGGATTCCTTCAAAATATCTACCAACTCTCAAAATAATCTAAGTGAAGCATGAGAGAAAATTTCTTCGAAATAATTGCACCGCCGTGGTCAAAAAGATACAAGTGAAGCGCTAAAGAAATTCATGGCTCTAAAAAAATTAAGTGAAGCCTAAAGTGCGATTCTAAGAAATCATAGCATAATTTGCCTCTCTAAAATAGGAGTGCCAACAAGGTTTGTCGTGACAAACTAACCAGCAAATCAAACGAAGTCTCCAAGTAAAATTACTGACGATTGTTAGAAGAAAGAGGGGATGCCTTCCGGGGCATCCCCAAGCTTATTTTCTTGGTACCCTTTGGATATTACCTTGGAGTGCCATCGGGCATCCAAAAAATTAGGCTTTTATCACTCGTTATTCCTTCATCCATCGTGATCTGACCTAAAACTTGAAAACTTCAATCACACAAAACTCAACAAA
Organism: Hordeum vulgare subsp. vulgare; assembly: GCF_904849725.1. Lineage (NCBI taxonomy): Eukaryota > Viridiplantae > Streptophyta > Magnoliopsida > Poales > Poaceae > Hordeum > Hordeum vulgare. Next base: position 252,572,995 of record NC_058519.1, read on the forward strand.
ACTTTCGTGAGATCCATTAGTATAAGAAAACCAAACTTTACTTTAAGTACTATTCAAAACCTATTCCAATTTTTTTTCCATTATACCTACTATATTGTAACTTTACCATGGCTTATATGCCCTAATACAAACCACAGAATAATGAAAATAAGCACACGACAGAAAGAAAACAGAATGTGTCAAAATAAGAAAAGTGTGTAAAGATTCAAATTTGACCTATACTTTTGTAACTCCAAATATTCTTAAAATTAGGACAATGTAGGTAATTTTTATACCAATCCTGCATAACACATTCAGACCCTTTTGATGCTTCTATTATTTTTCGAATTTCTGCTAATGGATGCAAAAGTTTCTACTTTCTAACAAGATCAATGCAACTATTACCCAACATGATCCTAAAGATTTACTTTGTGCAAACACCAACTAAAAAATAAAAACACAATCATAACATTAGCATAATTGTGCAAAAACTCAAGAACAAAAATTAGAAGCAAAAAAATAAAGTTTATTCATTCGGTTGCCTCCCAACAAGCTCTATCCTTTTACTCCCCTAGCTATGCATAAAGCATAGATTCAAGTGTTGTCCTCCTTAGCTTCCATAGATTCGTTCTTGTTAGGTGATTTTTCAAAAATTACTTGAAACACATTATCCATAAAATTTTAGCATATGGATAGAAATTTTAGCATTAATAAGTTGCTCATATGCATATCCCCTTTGATTACCAGCAACAATCCAAGAATATTGTCGATAAACATTATTGAAAACTTATCGGATCACATCTAGAATAGGAAATTCTTTTTTAAGTTTATTATCAAATATTAGATTATTACCAAGCAAATGTCTCAAAACATAATCACTATTATAGAGGATCCCATTTATTGCTGGATTTTCATAGTTCATACCATAAAAATCAAAGATTTCCCAAGCTTCCAACACTATATGATCAAATTAATTCATAAGAACAAGGGTGTCTATACTCTTTGATTTAGGATAGTTTATAACAGGTAGTTCATAAAATAATCTTTGCAAAGTAGGATTAGTACAGATAAATTTATTCTCAAGTTTTAGATCTAGTTTTCGTTCTTTTAAGTATAGGCGTATTATCACAAGTCAAATATCCAACACAATTAAAGAATTCTTGGATAACTTCTCTTGACATAACATTCCCTTGTCCCAAAACAATTTTTTTAGCATCCAGATTACGTCCAATTTCATGAGTCCCACCATCATCTTTTGATGTCATACCAAAGTAACTCATGGTGACGAGAAGCAAAAAAAGCTCTAACGACAAAAAAGGAAAAAGGGAGGAAGGCAAATAAAAAGGAAAATATTTTTGTGCAGTGGAGCAGAGGAAAACGAGAGGTAAATGGAAAATAAAGTAATTACAAGGAGAGGACAATTGATGTGTGGAAACCTGATAGATGTTAACTTTATCTTACCCGGCAACGGCGCCAGAAATCCTGACTCCCCGTTGATTCCGTTGGTTTCCCTCAAGGCATAAAGGGTGATCGAGCACAACAACGACAAGTATTTCCCTCAGTTATGAAACCAAGGTATCAATCTAGTAGGAAGATCCAAAACACTATGTAGGAAGTACGTGCGGAGAAATAAAAATCCTTTTAACCGAACGCATGTAGGGGTTGTCAATCCCTCGTGGGTAAAATAAAACATTAAAAGGATAGACTGATAGATGCCAATAAAGTGATGGAAAATAAAATGCAACAATGTATTTTTGGATTTTGATAATATAGATCTGAAAATAAAAGAGCAAATAAAAAGGAAACACAAAATTAAATTATATCTTGAAAATAAATGATGTGGAATAGATCCGGGGGCCGTAGGTTGCACTAGTGGCTTTTCTTGAGAAAATAGGAAACAATGGGTACACAAATTACCGTTGGGCAATTGATAGAATAGCGAATAATTATGACGATATACAGGACAATGATCATGTACATAGGCATCACGTCCAAGATAGGTAGACCGACCTTCTGCCTGCATCTACTACTATTAATCCACACATCGACCTCTATCCAACATGCATCTAGTGTATTATGGAGAAATGGAGTAATGCTTTAAGAACGATGACATGATGTAGACAAGATCTATTCATGTAGGAATTGACGCCATCATTTTATCCTTAATAGCAACAATACATGCATGTCATGTGTCTTTCTGTCACTAAGATTGAGCACCCCAAGATCGAACCCATCACAAAGCACCTCTTCCCATTGCAAGATAAAAATATAAATTTGGCGAGACAAAACCCAAATATCGGAGAATAAATAAGAGGATCTAATAACCAATAATGGATATGATTTCATAGGTCTGATCATAAACTCACAATTCATCGGGTCCCAACAAACACGCTTCAAAAGATTGAGTTACATCAAATATATCTACAAGATACCATTGTATTGAGAAGGAAAACGAGAAAGAAAGCCATCTAGTTAATTCCTACGGACCCGTAAGTCTAATATGAACTACTCACGCATCATGTGAGGAGCACCAATGAGAATGATGAACCCTCCGTGACCGTGTTCCTCCCAGAACGGGCTCTAGATTGGTTTTCATGGCTTTTGGAACTTGTAACGGATGAAATGATTTTTGTATTCTTTTCTAGGGTTTCTGGAATATTGGGGTATTTATAGAGCTTAGAGGTGGTGGAGAAAGTGCCGAAGACCCACTACCCACGAGGCTGCGTTAAGGGCCCACAACATGCCCTGGTTCCTGGTGGTCCACTTGGCCCTCCCCTGGTTGGCATCCATGGCTCACAACTTTGCTTGTGTTCCAAAAAAATCTCCAAAATGTTTCGCCGCATTTGGACTTCATCTGATATTGATTTTTTCTATGAAGGAAAAAACTTGCAAAAAACAACAACTAGCAATGGGCACTATGTCAGTAGGTTAGTCCCAAAAAATGATATGAAGTTTCTATAAAATGATTATAAAACATCCAAGAATGGTAATATAACATCATGGAACAATAAAATATTATATATACGTTGGACACATATCAACCACTACCAGGCATAAGTTTACATCTCATACAGTAAAACAATTCAGAAGAAGGAGATAGTTGCAACTTAACAAAAATATAGCCCAAATAGATAGACCCGCTTGAAGACTAACACAAATTTCCCCCCCTTTGTCATATAGTGACAAAAAGGGACGAAATTGAGAACTAACATCCCTGAAGAATTTCAACATGTTGATGGTGGAGGAGCGCGAATGTTATCGGGGTATTTTGTCGAAGAAGGGCCGGCAGTAGTGTCGTTAAGATCCTCAGCTTCATCAGTCAAGCGCGATGAAGAAATGAACTAGTCACTGCTACTGCAACAAAAGACCTTCCAACGGCGCCCGAAACACGTGCTGACCGGAGACTGTTCTTGTCTTGATTCTCCTCGGCAACGGCACCAAGAATCCTTCTGCTACGGCTACGCCTTTAGGTACTTCCTAGGCAAATATGCAAAGGATTTCCCCGTGGCCTTGGAGCCTTGCGTTGGTGTTCCCTCGAAGCGGAAAGGGTGCTGTAGCGGAGCAGTGGTAAGTATTTCCCTCAGTTTTGAGAACCAAGGTAGAAGGAGTATCACAAGTGCCTACACAAACATAAAGAACCTGCTCCCAACGCTATGAAGGGGTTGTCAATCCCTTATAGATTGGTCACAAAGTGAGAACTGAAAGCAACAAAGTAACAAAGCAAAGTAAAAGCGGCGGTGTAAACGATAGATGTGAATAGACCCGGGGGCCGTAGTGGTTACTAGTGGCTTCTCTCATGAAAGCAAGTAGACGGTGGGTGAACAAATTACTGTCGAGCAATTGATAGAACCGCGCAAAGTCGTGATATCATCTATGGCAATGATTATATCTATAGGCATCACGTCCAAAGCAAGTAGACCGATACTTTCTGCATCTACTACTATTACTCCACACGTCGACCGCTATCCAGCATGCATCTAGTGTATTAAGTCCAAAAGAAGAGAGTAACGCCTTAAGCAAGATGACATGATGTAGATGGACAATCTCATATCAACGACAGAGCCCACCTTGTGACCCTTGATGGCAACTACATAATGTGTGCCTTGCTGCCCCTACTGTCACTGGGAAAGGTCACCACATGGTAAGAACCAAAAACCAAGCACTTCTCCCATTGCAAGAATCATAGATCTAGTTGGCCAAACAAAACCCAGGACTCGGAGAGACTTACAAGGATATCAAATCATGCATATAAGAAATCAGAAAAGACTCAAATATATATCATAGATAATCTGATCACAAATCCACAATTCATCGGATCTCGACAAACACATCGCCAAAGAAGATTACATCGGATAGAACTCCATGAAGATCATGGAGAACTTTGTATTGAAGATCCAAGAGAGAGAAGAAGCCATCTAGCTACTAACTATGGACCCGTAGGTCTGAAGTGAACTACTCACGAGTCATTGGAGGGGCGATGATGATGATGAAGAAGCCAACCAACTCCAAAGTCCCCTGCGGCAGGGCGCCGGGAAGGGTCTCTAGATGAGATCTCGCGGAAACGGAAGCTTGCGGCGGCGGAAAAGTATTTTCGTGGCTCCCCTGATTTTATCTGATTTTTAGGGAATATATAGGCGCAAGATCTAGGTCAGGGGGCGCCAGGGAGGCCACAAGCCTGCCCACTGCCGCCTCCCCTGGTGGCGGAGTGGGGGCTTGTGGGCTCCCTGTAGCCCTCCTGGCTTGGCTTACAGGCCCACTAATCTTCTTCCGTCCGGGAAAAAATCATTTTGGGGATTTTATTCCGTTTGGACTCCGTTCCAAAATCAGATATGAAAAGAGCCAAAAACACAGAAAAAACAGGAACTGGCACTTGGCACTAAATTAATAAGTTAGTGCCAAAAAAGATATAAAAGGTACATAAAACATCCAAAGATGACAAGATAACAACATGAAACCATCAAAAATTATAGATATGTTTGAGACGTATCAGTCACCAACAGAGGAACTTGAACCTTCTTGAACTTATTCTTGGGCGGCCACGACCAGTCAAAGTCCTACTCAAATTGCATGTCCTTGAGTTCTTCAGGAGTCTTGAGGTGAAACAGAATGGACCATGTGCGATCGAAGATTTCGTGAAGATTGCAGTGATTCTTCCACACAACATTATGCGTCACATTTAGATCATGAACAATTGCACCAAACTAATGCTTTAACCACATGTGATTGTGATCGACCTTCTAATGAAGACTTAGCAGAAGTTCATTGTCCGTCATCATGCACAGGACAGTCTCACGAGGAATTTCAGTTGAGGCTTTCATAGTAGAGGCTTGTGGTGCAGTGTCATCAGTTATGGAGTCGGATGTTGCATTCTGAAATTGTACATCAAGGGGATGAGGTCCTTCATCAATAACAGTTTTGCACTTGCCATCAATTTGCTCAAAGGTTTCCTTGAGGACTTCGAGTGGGGGAAGATAACTACAGTGACTATGGGAATGGGCTTCGTAAGGAATTGAGGATCTGGCCCTGATGAATTTCATGATCCACAACACATACGGCTTCAGTTCAAAAGGTGACATAGCAATATTAGCCAAAGTTCTCATGTAGAAACCGTGAGGATTTATGGGAATCCCATTAATGATGTTGAATAGCAAATTCTTCATGATTCCCACCACGTCTTCTTCTTCAGAGTTGTGACCTTTGATGGGACTGAGCGTTTGGTAAAGATGTGGTACACTATCCCTGGCACATAAAGCAGGGCCTTCACGAGGAGTGTGGTTCCTAGTGGCTTGCCAAGAGCCAAGGGCTTCATCAACACTTGCATCAGGTGATTGGGCAGCTCAGGTTCACCATAGATGCATTTGGCTACTTCTGCTTGGTTTCCAGCTGAGACCACACGAAGGAATTCCATTGCACGAGCAGTGTAGTGTGTGTCTTCAGTCATCTAGTCAAGAACCCATGTCTTTATGTCTTATTCTTCACTAGAAAGATGCCAGGTTGCATAGAATTGAATAATTAGATCTTCATTCTAGTCACATATATCATGCAGAATGACAAGAGCCCAACATCATGAAGAACAATGAAGACTAGAGTGAAGCTAGGAATGAATTCCACGTCTGCATAAGGAATTTGATGGTGCAGGAAGAGTTTGTTCTTCCCAAAGAGCACAAAAACGTAGAAGTTCATTTGAGTGGTTGTTCAAAACCTCGTGCACCTTATCCTCAGAGAGTCATACATATTTGCACCCGTGAAGAAATGATGTTCACCACAAATGTTATCCTTCAGGACTTTGGATCTATTTATACCTGAGAATGGCTAAATTGTCTTGGGTTGAAGATTTGGCTTATATCTTCCAAGAAGTTTTCTAAACTCATCTTCATTTGACGAGCTTGAGCCAGAACAACTGCTGACTGAGGATTTTGAAGTATGGGATCATCAGCAGTATCCTCAACATTAGATGCAGTTTATTCAACAAGAAGTTATTCAGTCTCAGGAATATGCTTTGCAGATTCTTCAATGACACTCTGGACGGCAGTGGGATGAGGATCGGATGCATCAATAACCTCAATTATAGTTTGGTCCACAAATTCTTCAGCTGATGCAGCTAGTACTTCCTCCGGAATGGACTTCATCACAGTGTGACGTTCATCATATCTTGTATGAGTTTCCTTGGAGAGAGCAACAGACTAAGGATTTTGAGGAAGTGGTATGGCTAGTGGCGAATTGGGATGTGCTCCTTCCCAATATTCATCACTAATGAATGGTGTGTGGCAGCCAATATCCACATATTCTTCAATTTCTTCAATGTTCGCCTCTTCAACAAAAATTGTTGTCTATGTGATGATGCTTGAGGGATTGAAGTGTTTGGTTCCACTTCAATTTCTTCTTTGATCAGCTCAATGGAAGCAGAAGATCAATTATCTTCAATCTGTATATCTATTCCGGGATTACATGTTCTTCACCAAATGGCACAATCTCTTAAGAGGGTACCATACTGATAGGAGTAACATCAATTGGTGCACTTGAGTAACTTGTCAAAGTCCTCAAGCATTTGGCTTCTGAGGAATCTGTGCTAGTTGACACTTTCCGCTTCTTAGCAGCTTCCTTTTCAGCAGCCTTGGTTTTCTTCACTTGTGATGCAGAAGGAAGTGTCAAGTTTTTCACTCTTGAAGATTTTGTAGTTGGTGCAGATTCTTCAGGTACATAAGTTTCTTCAGCTGTTCTGGCTGGAGCATTTTCTTCAAGCACATAAGTTTCTTTTGCTGTTCTAGCTGGTTCTTGAGGTGCAATTTCTTTGGCCGCTTGAAATTCTTCAGCTTCCAGACTATTTCGTTAGCAGGCTGAGAAGAACAGCTACCATGAGGAACTTGTGGTTGCGTTGGTGCTGCAACCTTGGCATTGTGATCTGAGATGGCCTTGGTCACCATGTTGATGAATCTGACCTTTGCAACTTTCCAGTCAGCATGATAGAGATTGTATTCGTTACAGAGGTTTTGATCTCAGTCTGAGTGGAAATGAGTTGCTCACGAGATAAAGAAAGGAGGTTGTTCTGTAGAAACCTTTCCTTCTGATTTTGTTCTTTTATGGCACTCTTGGCCATTTCAACCTTCCATTTTGCCAGGGAATTGAAGGCCGTAGGCACATGGCTTGGTCTAGGTGGAAGCTGCAAATCATCAATCGGAGTTTGAGGATTTTGATACCAGGTGTCAATGAAGTTTAAAACCACCCTGGCATCCAGCATGTAGGAATGTTTGTGCCTTTGGACGGAGCAACCCTCTCTTGTTTCTGATGATGTTAGCAAGTTCTTTATCATCAGCCACATCTTCCTTAGATCGTGAAGGAATATTGAAGACCACCTTGTTAGGGTTGTCTTTTTTGCCTCGCCCATTAGTCATGTTTTTCTTCATGGTTGCACTCGAAGAAGTGTGTGCAGAGCCAGATGCAGTCGGTCCTGTTCGCTGACTCGTGTGCAGTTGGAGGTGGTTGAGGATTGTGTTGTGACGATTTTGTCTTCACAGACGATTTATTCACCAGAGCTCGCGTTGGAGCTGTTTTATTGCCACAAGCTTCAGCGACACAGGAGGTGGAAGCAGCAGCTGCATCAGCACTTTCCACGTTGAATTTCCTAACTGCATCTTTCGTAATCTTCTGCAGCTTTGCCTGTTGTTTAGCCCATTATGTAGGAAATTCCTTACCACTAATGATGCTTGTGGGATTAGTAACTTGTCCTTCAACATGTGAAGGTCTTGCACATGGACGATTCAATGCGAATTAACTCATGTATTTGGGAGACACATATGTGTACTCGTTCCAATCTCTCGCCCATCTCCTCTTAATTTTCTGTATGCGCGTTTTGCGCCTTCCTTTAGTTTCCTTGCCATATATTTCCTCACCTGGTGTGCAATATTCATTATATATGTCCTAAGGGACTTCAAAGCCAGTGTAGGTCTCTGGCATATTTCCTCCTTTATCCTATCTCTTCCCTTCTTCCGTATTCTTCACTTCAGGAATTTGAGCTTTTGCGTATTCTAAGGGGGTGTGCAATTTTTCTTCATAAAATGATGCAAATGAGCAAGTAGATGAGAACCTAGAGGTTCGTGAGCATACATTTGTACATGTGAATAGATTATAGGTGCGAAGAATTTGATGAGGTCACATGTGTTCTCAGAAGTTTTTAAAAAGTAAATCAAGTTGAGGAAGTTGACCAAAGATTGTCTTGAATAATTTCGCGAAGTGTTCTTGAGTGAGGTTCCGAAGTTGTGCAGATCCAAAAATTCAGCACGGGAATGACTTAGTTAAATAAATCAAGCGAACTAAGCTTTGGAGTGTTCATATGATGAATATGTTGAGGAATAAATACCTTTGTCGAGTTTATGAAAACAGAAAGATCTACAAGGGCGGTAATATTAGGTTTCAATTACCCTTGCTAAAGAATACGACGAACATGGAGAAGTGGAGGAGAAGTTCGTCGGGTTAGATCTTCTACGCCCTAACTCGATGACAGAAGACAGCTACGATGGCGGCGGAGTGAAGATGTCCACGAACAACGCGAGTACCTCAAGGCAGTGAAGCTCTTCCTCTCCGACGGCTCTGATTTCTAGCGGCGGCACTAGGTCTGAGCTTCGAGTGGTGAAGAGTGAGATCAAGAGGAAGAGAGTTACTAAATGTGGTGATGGAGGTATTTGTAGCCCACGTGAAAATAGTTCGACCCAAAGTTTTCGGGCCAAACTTCCCCTCACTCTTCCTCTCCGCCTGACTTGTGTCACCCACGGATAAAGAGGTGGAGTTAGCGGGGGGTCGTTGGTTATCCAGTCATGGGAAGTGGGAGCGGTTTGAGCGGTAAAAACTATTATTTTAGTTAAGATCTCTGAAGATATGTTTTGCAAATTCTTTAGCTGAGAATGACTAAGTGAATCCTTTTAACGAGTTTCAAGAAGAACGCATATGAAGAATTTGAGAAAAAACTGGGTTGAGCTTAGCATTGAGGGGGAACGGGTCAGATCACATTCACATAGAAGAAAAAACAGTTTGAAGACTTAGCAATAAGTGAATGTTGTTGAGGACTCTGAAAGCTCACATATGTTTATAAGTATGAATTCAATGAAGAACACATGTCGAAAAAGTTTGAAGAGTTCTCACTTTTGAGGAATTTTCAAACTTTGAGAAATGGAACATTTGAAGAATTTGAACATTGAAGAATTACCAAGAATTTCAACTTTGAAGAATTTCAACTTTGAAGAATTTCAACTGTGGTTCGTGGCATAACCCACCGTGTAAGAATGATGATTTCAGACACCGCATACAATTGTCGTAGTGTTGTGAGAGTCAAATTCTTCAATAATTTCTTCACACTTAGAGGGTTATTCTTCATTAATTGAACAAAAACGTAACTTTGTGTGTTGGACGTCTAAGTCATCAATTTTGCATAAGTTTTAGGATGTGTGTCTTTTCACACAACATTCGAAGATTCCATGATATTTAGCTCACATCGCAACTTGCAAAATATCTTTTCATCCAAGGGCTTAGTGAAGATATCTGCCAGTTATTGTTTAGTCTTGATGTGGTCGAGGAAGATGTTGCCCTTGAGTACCCGATCACAAAGAAAATGATGACAAATCTGGATGCATGTAGTCTACGAGTGTTGTACTGGATTGTTTCCAATCTTGATTGCGCTCTCATTCTCGCAGTAGAGTTGCACATTCTTCACATTGATGCCATAGCCCTGGAGTGTTTGTTTCATACACAATAGCGGAGCACAACATGAACCTGGAACAACATACTTAGATTCAACAGTGGAAAGTGACAAGCAATTTTGTTTCTTCTAGGACCAACAGACTAAGGATCATCCGAGGAATTGGAATGTTCCTAATGTTGACTTGCGATCCACACGGTCACCAACAAAGTCAGAGTTAGAATATCCAACGATATGAAGATTTGAGCCTTTGGGGTACCATTATCCAAGCGTTGGTGTGTGAGCTAGATATCGAAGAATATGCTTCGCATCCTTATGGTGTGATTCCTTCGGTGTTGCTTGGAACCGGGCACACATGCGAACACTAAGCATAATATCTTGCCTAGATGCACATAGGTACAATAATGAACCAATCATGAAGCGATATACCTTCTTGTCGAAATCTTTACCATTTTCGTCGGTGCAGAGGTGGACATTTTTAGGCATTGGAATGTTGACGACTTCCGAGTCTTGCATGCCGAATTTTTTCAAGATATCCATGAGATATTTCTCTTGAGAGATGAAGAAGACATTACATTGTTGACGAATTTGAAGGCCTAGGAAGATTTTATCTCCCCCCATCATGGACATATCATATTCTTCACCCATCGTATAGACAAATTTGTCACTGTAACGTTTGTAAGTACAACCAAAGATGATATCGTGTACATATATTTGTCACACAAATAGTTCATTGTCATAGGATTTTGTGAAAAGAGTTGGGTCTAGTGAACCTGGTTTAAGCCTTTCTTCAAGAAGAATGCCTTTAGCATGTCATACCACGCCCGAGGGGCCTGCTTAAGGCCATAGAGAGCCTTGTGGAGTCTGAAGACCTTGTCAGGATGTTTTGGATCTTCAAATCATGGGGACTAAGCAACATATACTTCTTCCTCAAGCTTACGATTGCGAAATGCACTTTTCACATCCATTTGTCATAAGGTTATATTGTGAAAGTTAGCATAAGCAAGCAATATACAAATAGCTTCGAGTCTAGCAACATGTGCAAAAGTTTCATCAAAGTTAATTTCCTCAACCTGTGTGTAGCCTTGTGCTAAAAGTAGAGCCTTATTCCTCGCAACCTCACCATCTTCATCTTGCTTGTTTGTCTAGATCCACCGTGTATGGATGATATTATGCTTGTGAGGATCGAACCGCTTGACAAGTTCCCACAAACTATTAAGCTTGAATTGATGTAATTCTTCTTGGATTTCTTGAATCCACTCAGGCTTCATAAAGGCTTCATCAACCTTTGAGGGTTCTCTGATAGGCACAAAGGAAAAGTGTCCACAAAAGTTAGTTAAATGTGAAGCTTTTGAGCAAGGAAGGGGACCTGGTGCATTGATGTCATCGAAGATTTTGTCAATTTGCACTTCATTTGCAACCCTTGGATGCGCATGTTAATGACTTTGTTGGTGTTGAGGAATTTGATCAGGAGCAATTTCCTTAGGTGCACCAACACAAATTTCTTCGTTGTTTGGCATAAATTCTTCAATATGTAGAGTTCTTCAGTGGGAATGATATCTTGAGTAGACTTGAACAAATGGATTCCTCACAAGGCATTTGATCTAGCATAGGAGGAAGGTACTCTCTCCATGAGCCGTTAGTTTCATTGAACCTCATATCTACAGTTTCAACAACTTTGTTGTGATAGTTGTTGAAGACTTTGTAGGTATGTGTCGGTGGACTAAAGACTGGGGTCTCCAGTGCCCCGGACTAGTGCGCGGACACAAAAAGCCCCCTCCACTGTGGCAAGGCACGTCGCTGGAGCATAGGGCGAAAGCAAGACTCGGAAGCCCGCCAAGTACAGATTGCAAACCCTCGGCAAGCACCCGCTTGTTGGGAATAAAGAAGAGACCCCGACATGAGCTCCCTACCTGGAGATTGACACTGCCAAGGCGAGTCCCTCCCGCCAAGGAAGAAGGACTGAACCCCGGCAAGCCATCCTTGCCAGGAAGATTGACAAGGCCTCGGTAGGCCATCACCTCCCTGCCGAGAGGAACAAGAAGAGCACCCGGCAAGGTAACCCTCTCAGGAAGGAAAATAAGGCCAAAAGAGAGGCGCGGTCCGAGGGCGCCGTTGCGTCCTGCGAACGCCTCCACCGACGAAGACGCCACCACCGATGAATGGACCATGTGTCCGCCCACACGCCAGCGCAACACTGCAAAGTTGCCTCATGTGGGTACGTGTCCACCCCCTAGACGAGGTCAGGGAAGTCTGTCGAAGCATTTAATGCACCGCAGTAACACTGTGGCGGTCGGTCGGCGCTGTTCCACTTGTGAACCCACCGTTCACCCCCTGAGCCACTGTGGTGACCCATTCGTCTATAAAAGGAGGCCCGAGGCTCAGTAGAAAAGGACTTTTGTCTTTTTGACCAATCGAAAGATTGTAAGAGAGACAAATCTACAGTAAACTGAAATGAATAACTAAACACATGCAGGAGTAGGGTTTTACACACAACGCGGCCAGAACCTGGGTAAAAACGACCTTGCCAGGCCCTGACTGTTGGTTCTGCTCTTGCCGCGACCCCTCTCCCCGCCAAACCAGCAAAAGGGGACCGTTGAGGCCCCCATAGGCGTCGATGGTTTCACCGACATCTTTGGTGCGCCAGGTATGGGGATCACCGGAAGCAGGCCGGTGTCAGCGCCGTCCCGATCCGACGAGCCGTTCGATGGCTACACGGGTCTCAGTTTGCCGCATCATCTTCCTGGAGTGGGAGGAGCCAGTGGCTGCTCTGCCCGTGCACGAGAGCTCATAGCGCCTCCATAGGTGCTATGCGGGCGCGGGTGATGGAGCGGAAGCCCCGAGCTCTGCATCGCCCGGCCAACACACCTCCTTAGAACACTCTTACTGCCATAGAGGGCGTGACAGGGGGCTTCGGCCAGGCCTCCGATGCTTACTCCGGCTGTTGCACATCTCCGGAATGCTGCATGGTCGTCGAGGACGCGTCCGAGGCCCCAAACCACCCCTTTAAGCGCCCTCCAGCTCGCATTTATCCTTGGACTGCTGTGACCCCAGAAAGATGTGCTCGGGGGCTCCGCCTGCAAATCTCTTCCAAAAGAGATGAGAAAGTGTTGCGCCCCGGCGTGCGTCTTTCCTTTAGTTTGGCCAAAGGCCAGCAGCGAGAACCTCGTCGGCAAGGAGGTTGCTGGGGGTAACGTCAGCTTGCCAGGGGTACAGATATTCCTGCCCGACAGCACCTTTAGACACTGCGGCTAAGAATGCCGCGACGCGCTAGATAGGTATAGAGGCAAACTTCATCCCAGACTCTTGGTAGACTAGTTGTATCCTTTTGAAGCATCTACTTTTCTATGAAAATCCCACGTGCAGATGGACCTTGCTAGGATCAATGCACTTCGACTTCGTTTCGAGTCTGTTCAATGACTTGAGCAGCCATAGAGTGCCCTCATCTCATTTCGAACTCGTTCAACATTTCGAATGGCTACGTAGCAAGTTATTTGGCCACGAGCCATGCTCGACGATTTACATGATTGCACTGAGTGCGGCAACGGTGTCTTGCCGGTGACGACCTCCTCTATTGAGTTTTCTAAGGATCCGCTACCCTAAGTACTCGCGGTAGGATACGTCAAGCCACAAGCATCCGGAAAGTGCAAAGTAATAATCATACGAAATGACAGTCGAATAAAGGATGCATCTATTCATTCATTTGTCTGGATAGATTTTGATGCCACTTACAAAGCGTTGTTGTCCGAACCTAAAGACTTTGTCTTTTAAACGAGGATCGACCTACGTGGAGGAATTGGAGTTCATGAAGACAGGATGTGGCAAGGCCCGCGGTACATCCATGTTGGCTCTTGCGGAAACAACACTTTACCGTCGAGAGCGGGTTCGGCCTCGTCAAGTCACGGGAAGGGCGACTGATCCGGTTGAGATCCGCTCCTCCGAGGAGGGGGAGGGGCGTGACCAGACCGCGGGAGTGCAGGAAGGACTCAGTCCCAGCGGGGGGAATTCTCCTCCGGTTTGATTCCCCTGGGCTTGAGATTAGGCCTAGCACCATCACCACTGCCGCCCTCCCCGTCACTGTCGCTCGAAGCAGAGCATTCGTCGCCACTCGAGCCTTTTTCGTAGCAGCTGAGAATCACACTGGAGCGCCCGTAGAACTTGACGACGAGCATACGAGCCTCCATCATCTTGAAGCGGAGGACGTAGCCGTCCTTGACTCCGTGTGCACGGGCAAAGGCCTTCTAGCTCCTCCCAAGTAGCATGGAATGGGGCTTTGAAACTCCGTGTGTACCTGCATGGCGCCATGAGAGCATTCAGGCGCTCACAGCCAGAAGACGGGAGGCTGCTCGACCTCCATCCCCATGGTGAGGCCACGAGGGAGATGCAAGTGACCCCGAAGTGGGCCACGAAGCTCCACGATGAACTCGAATGGCATCGCCTCCGAGTGGCCACCCGAAGAAGAGGGCACGAGCAGAGAGATCGAGGCAGGGCGCCACCTCCCTCGACCACGTCCCCGGCGTCCTCAACCCCTCGAGCCTCTCTCACCACGGTCGACGGGGCTTCCGCTAGCAGTAGCCCCTGAAGTTGTGGCATGATCTGAGCTAGATCCCCTTGCTGCCCTGGCGGCCAAGGGAGTCCGTCCCCGTCCCCTAACTATGGCTATGGACGGGTGCCACCGGCAAAGCTGAAAAGAAGCAAGAGAAGACAAGGCAACATGCGCTGAAGGCTTCGAGAGTGAGATGGGTGGGCAAAACCTCCGCCCAAACACCATAATTTATAGGGCAAAGCTCGAAGGAAACCCTCCTCGCTCTAGAAGCCGCCGCCCCTCAAGTCATGAGCGGAACATGGAACCGCCCTGATGCGCCAATGCATGCAGCGGCGGGCCCATCCACGCCCGCGGCTTTCGAGGCCACGATCGCCACTTACCCGACTGCCGCTGCGCATGCCCTATGCGTGACACAGGCGTTTTCAGCGAATAAAGGGGCCATCACGCGCACGCCGTGCACCCTCCCACTTCTTGCGTTCAACGCGCGACGTGGGGAAAGAAAGCCTACAATAGCTCGATTCTGATAACCCCGACGCTTGCGTGTCCGCGCACTGCTTTGGGCCTGGGCGAACAACGCCTCGCATGTGTGTGTGGCCCAGGCCCGGGGGCTCGTGTCGGTGCACTAAAGACTGGGGTCTCCAGTGCCTCGGACTAGTGCACGGACACCGGCAGCCCCCTCCATAGCAGGAAGGAGCGTCGCTGGAGCATAGGGCGGAAGCAAGATTCGGAAGCCCGAGAAGTACATATTGCAAACCCCCGGCAAGCACCCGCTTGTTGGGAAGAAATAAGAGACCCCGGCAGGAGCTCCCTGCCTGGAGATTGACACTGCCAAGGCGAGACCCTCCCGCTAAGGAAGACGGACTGAACCCCAGCAAGCTATCCTTGCCAGGAAGATTTACAAGGCCTCGGCAGGCCATTACCTCCCTGCCGTGAGGAACAAGAAGAGCCCCCGTCAAGGTAACCCTGCCGGGAAGTAAAAGAAGGCCCGAAGAGAGGCGCGGGCCCAAGGCACCCTCGCATCCTGAGAACGCCTCCACCAAGGAAGACGCCACCGCCGATGCATGGACCACGCGTCCGCCCACACGCCAGCGCAACACCCCGAAGTTGCCACGTTTGGGTACGTGTCCACCCCCCTGATGAGGTCAGGGAAGTCTGTCGAAGCATTTAATGCACCACAGTAACACTATGGTGGTCGGTCGGCGCTGTTCCACTTGTGAACCCACGTTCACCCGCTGAGACACTATGGTGACCCGTTCGCCTATAAAAGGAGGCCCGAGGCTCAGTTGAAAAGGACTTTTGGCTTTTTGACCAATCAAAAGGCTCTAAGAGAGACAGATCTACAGTAAACTAAAATAAAAAACTAAACACATGCATGAGTAGGGTTTTACGCACAACGCGACCCGAACCTAGGTAAAAACGACCTTGTCGGGCCC
This sequence comes from Hordeum vulgare subsp. vulgare, assembly GCF_904849725.1. Classification (NCBI taxonomy): domain Eukaryota; kingdom Viridiplantae; phylum Streptophyta; class Magnoliopsida; order Poales; family Poaceae; genus Hordeum; species Hordeum vulgare. Next base: position 252,589,142 of record NC_058519.1, read on the forward strand.
TAACTGCTGGTTCTTCTCTTGCCGCGACCCCTCTCCCCGCCAAACCAGCAAAAGGGGACTGTTAAGGCCCCCATAGGTGTCGATCCTTTCACCGACTGTATGCGAGTCCTTTCCATAACCAAGCATCAAACCCTCATGTGCTTTCGGTGCAAATGTAGAATCGTGGTGAGGATCTCTAATTCAGCATCTTGCACCGAAGACTTTGAAATAGTTTTTGGGTTTCTTTTTAGTGAGGAGTTCATATGAGATATTTTTGAGGAATTTGTGAAGATATGCCCTGTTGATGATGTGGCAGGCAGTGTTGATTGCCTCAAGCCAAAAACGACAAGGGCGTGATATTTTTCAAGCGTCGTGCGAGCCATCTCAATAAGAGTCCTATTCTTGTTCCACGACGCTATTCTCCTGAGGAGTATATGGGGAAACAACTCACGAGTAATACCAATTTCATCAAGATAATCACCAAGACCGGTATTCTTCAACTGTGTCCCATTATAACTCCTGATGTGCTTGATCTTGACATCAAAGTTCATCGAGGTCCTTGAGGAAAATTGTTTGAAGACTTCCTGCACTTCAGTTTTGTCAAATAATACACATCAAAGTGTAACGTGAATAATCATTAACTATGACAAAGCCATATCAAGTAGTTGCATTTGTTAGTGTGGCAAAATAAGTAGGTCCTAAGAGGTCCATGTGAAGCAATTCAACAGGAAGAGTGGTAGTCATGATAGACTTCGAGGGGTGCTTGGATCTAGTCATCTTTCCAGACTCACAATTCCCACACCAATGATCCTTAAAGAATTTGACACCCTCGATGCCAATGACATGCTTCTTCTTCACAAGAGTGTGCAGGTTCCTCATGCCAGCATGACCAAGTCGTCGATGCCGAAGCCATCCCTTTAATGCTTTGGCAAGTAGACACGTGGCTGGTTGTGGACCTGTAGAGAAATCAACAATGTACAAATGTCCTCTCCTAAATCCTTCGAAGACTTTGGATTAGTTAGATTCCATGATGACTACACAACGGTATTTGCCAAAGGTGACAATCATATCAAGATCACAAAACATTGAGACTAACATGAGGTTGAACCCAATGGATTCGACAAGAATGACTTTGTCCATATGTCGGTCCTTGGAGGTAGCAAGCTTACCAAGACCGAATACCTTTATTTTTAACCTTTGTCCATAATTGGTTTGTTCAACTTCTTCACCACCCACATCTGAAGGGGTGCAAAGAGTTCATCATCTTGCAAGCACCATATGAGAATTTAAACATTGAGGGAAATGCACTTCATTTCACAGGAGGGGTGTAGTGTACTCAAATGCATATGTAAGGAAATTCTTCGGGGACTTATGAACATAATGATTTGAGGAACATTGAACATATTCATGACGCTTGTAGTTTCCCTACATATCAGAAGCATTAGCATGGGTATGAGGAGAGTTTTAATGATATGAGTAATTCAATACTCGTGAAGACTTTGGTCCACTTGAGGAATTTGATCTGGGGTTCCTATTCTTCATGGCTGGTGTCATGAGAACATTCACTTTAAGATTTTCGTGTTGGGGTCGTGCATGGGAAACATAAAGTTTCCTATGCACACGCAAGACCTATCCATGGTGATGATCATCTATGAGAGGGGAGAGTGCATCTACATATCCTTGTAGATCGCTAAGGGGAAGCATATATATCACGGTTGATGTAGTTGAATATCTTCGCGATCCAAATCACAGCCCGTCCCGCGATCTCATCACGATCCGTCTTCCAATCCCATCACGATCCATCCCGATCTAGTGCCGAACGGACGGCACCTCCGTGTTCACCACACGTACAGCTTAATGACGATCACCTCCTTCTGGATACATCAAGAGGGGTGGAGAGGTGGATGAGTTCTCCAGCACGACGGCGTGGTGGTGGTGATGGTGAACTAATCCAGCAGGGCTTCGCCAAGCTCTAAGGAACTAATATAGAGGAGAAAACGATCTAGAGAGAGAGGGTAGCTGTGGCTTATTTGGGTTAGGGATGCCTCTAATTCCTCTAGTATGTATAGGAGGGAGGGAGAGGAGGAGGCAAGCAAAATCCCCTCAAGGGGTTTGGCCGAAGTGGAGGTGGAAGAGTCCACTCCAATCTTATTCCAAGGAGGATTCCTCACACTTGGAATATTACCCTCTCCCTTTGGTATTTTTTCCATCTTTGCTCCTTGGCCGAACTAGGCCATCTTGGGTTGGCCGCACCAGCCCACTAAGGGCCAGTGCACCACCTTTAGGCCTATTAGGTTCTCTCTCGAGTGGGTGGCCCCTCCCGGTAAAACACAGGAACTCATTCGTCACTCCCGGTACTTTATCGGTAATGCCGAAAAACTTTTTGTAAGCCAAATGCAACTTTCCTATATATCAATATTTACATCCGGACCATTCTGGAGCTCCTCGTGACGTCTGAGATATCATCCTGGGACTCGGAACAACTTCCCGTTACCAAACACACATAACTCAATAATACAGAAACGTCACCGAACCTAAAGTGTGCAGACCCTACAGGTTCGAGAACTATGCAGACATGACCTGAGACACTCTTCGGTTAATAACCAATAACGGGACCTGGATGCCCATATTGGTTCCTACATATTCTACGAATATCTTCATCGGTTGAACCTCTATGTCAAGGATTCAGTTAATCCCATATGCTATTCCCTTTGTCCATCGGTATGTTACTTGGCCGAGATTCGATCGTCGGTATCTCCATACCGAGTTCAATCTCGTTAACGGCAAGTCTCTTTACTCGTCCCGTAATACAAGATCCCGTGATTAACTCCTTAGTCACATTGCTTGCAAGGCTTATTGTAATGTTGTATTACCGAATGGGCCCCGAGATACCTCTCCGTCATACGGAGGGACAAATCCGAGTCTCGATTCATGCCGACCCAATAGATAGCTTTGTAGATACCTGTATAACACCTTTATAGTCACCTAGTTACGTTGTGACATTTGATACACAAAAGGTATTCCTCCAGTGTCCTGGAGTTGCATGATCTCATGGTCATCGGAACAGATACATTCACATGCAGAAAACAGTAGCAATAAATTGACACGATCATATGCTACGTTCATAGTTTGGGTCTTGTCCATGACATCATTCTCCTAATGATGTGATCCCATTATAAAGTGACAACACTTGTCTATGGCCAGGAAACCTTGACCATCTTTGATGAACGAGCTAGTCAACTAGAGGCTCACTAGGGACAGTGTGTTGTCTATATATACAGATGTATTTGAGTTTCCATTCGATACAATTCTAACATGGATAACAAGCGATTATCATGAACAAGGAAATATAATAATGACCAATTTCTTATTGCCTCTAGGGCATATTTCCAATATTTCCAAGCTGCTTCTAGGAACCCAGATTTTTCTCAAAGGTGGTCCATTCCTGCAGTTCGTTCCAACATATCTAGCAAATACTTCACCATTTTGATTTTTGATCAGTTTATAGTTGGAGTCAAGTGACTTATCAGAAGTATATGAAGTTTCACATGCAAAGCGTGACAAGGTAGATGGATCTACATGAGGTCCTTTTGTAGCCACTCATGAGATTTTGGGATATTGCTTAGGTTTCCAATATGATCAATCAACATTCAATTTCCTCTCAAATACAATACCCTCTTTCCTGTTCAACATCTGCTTTCTGAGCACATCGCAAAGTGTTTGATGCCCTTTGACACTTTTGTATATGCCTATCAAATGAAAAATTTCTAACAACATATAGAGTTGAAGAATTTGTAGAAATAGAAGCATTTGAACTTTAAGTTGAACAATTAACAGATTAACGTTCGATGCATTTCATGCATGGTGGAGTTAATTCTTCCTGAGCGGAACTGGTCTATTGAGTGAGCAAAGAATCATTTTCACTTTGTAGATCATCATGGGACGCTCTTAGTTTCTCAAGATCTTGCTTTACTTGAAGAATTTCATAAGAAAGCTTCTCATTATCAGCCAAAAGACTACAATGATGTTCTTGAAGACTATCAAATATTGACTAAAGAATTTGAATACTATCAGTCAAAGTTTGAGTCCGATCCATTTCCTCGTTCAACATGTCATCAGTTTGGTTTTATAGTTTCTGAAGCTTTTCGAGAGAATTTTGTTGCTTAGTGGCAATATTATCAAGTTTGTAATACCTAGGCTTCTGATAATAAGCAAGTTCACTATCACTTGAGTAAGAAGAGGAAGTTTGTTTGGGTACCTTGGCACCTTTTGCCTTGAAGCAATAGGTGGTAGCAAAGTTGTCGTGAGAGTGATCAGTGTTGTTGACGTAGTCATTTTCTCCATGGTTGAAGATGGACTTGCTGACGAATGTGGTAGCAAGGGATAGACTTGCCACACTAGACTATAACTCTTCCTTAGATCCTTCCTCTTCATCACATTCCTTAGATTCTTCCTCAGAATCCATTTCCTCGCCAATAAGTGCCTGAGACTTTAGGAAACCATCCTTCTTGTGTGATCAGGACTTTGATGATGAGGATTTCGAAGATTTCTTTTCTTTCTTTGAGTGATCACAACTATCTTCCTTGTACTTCTTCTTCTTTTATTCCTTTACCAAGTGAGGACAATCAGCAATATGGTGACCACACTTCTTGCATTTATGGAAGATCCTTTCCTTGTTGTCCTCGGATGAAGATTCCGATTTCCTCACATCTCTTCTCGAGGATTTTCCGAACTCACGTCGTCTCGAGAACTTTTGGAATTTACTTACAAGCATTGCAAGTTCCTGACCAAGTTCTTCAGGATGACTAGGACTGCAATCAGATTCATCTTCTCGAGATGAGGAAAGAACCTTTACCTTCAGTGCACGAGATCTTCCATAGCTTGGACCATAGAGCTCTCTCTTCTTGGTTTGTTGGAATTCATGAATATTGAGTCTCTCAAGAATATCAGCAGGATCTAGTGCATTTTAGTCTCCAAGCTCTTGAATCATTAGAACAAGTGTATTGAATGAGGAATCAAGAGATCTCAGCAATTTCTTCACCACCTCATGGTCGGTGATGTCAGTGGCCCTAAGAGCCACTAGCTCATTGGAGATATCAATGATGTGATCGAAGGTTTGCTGACAATTTTCATTATAAAGTCTTTTGAAGCGGTTAAAGATATTGCGGAGAACATCAACATGAGAGTCACATTGAGTAGAGACTCCTTCGTTGACTTTGGATAGCCCGTCCCATATGAGCTTTGCATATTCCAAAGCACTCATTCTGCCATACTGACCTTTTGTCAGATGGCCACATATGATATTCTTCACTTGAGAGTCGAGTTGCTTGAATCTCTTCACATCAGCATCATTGATAGCTTCACATACAGCAGGAACACCATTTTCCACAATGTGCCACAAATCATTGTCAATTGTTTCACGATGCATGCATCTTGTTCGTCTAGTAGGGGTAGTCCGTCCCATCGAAGGCAGGATAGCCTGCAGTGACATTGATCATACCAGCGGATGACCTAACTAAAATTCTAGGTGGTTAAACAAAAATCACACATAACAAGGGAGTTCCTTGCTCTGATACCAATTGAAAGTGTGTTATATCAACTAGAGGGTGGCAAATAGGCAATTTTTATGATTTTTTGACACAGGAATGTCCCTGTGAGGAAATTGCTAAGTAGCGAACTACTTGCGACATAATAAGTACTCACGCATAAGCGTAACATGGCAAAAACATGGTCATCTTGATGGAATGAAACAAACACTTAGCATGAGAGGCATGGCCAGGATAAGCAGGTGGACAACAAGTAATGTGTAGAATTTGAGTTAGGAAATTGAGCAAGTCTTGAGTCAAATTCTACAAACAGCAAGGATCAATTTTATCAACACATAAATAAAGAAATAGAAGGGTTGAGGAAATAAAATCAGGTACTCGGTGAACACAGTGATTTGCTGACCCAGTTCGAACTATTGTGATAGTTGTACATCTAGTTTCGAGCTTCTTGGTGTTCGAACCAAATGACGCACAGTCCCAGGACACTTAGTCCTTACCGTATCCTCCTTGAGCTACTGACACACTCTCCTCGCCCAACACTCATGGTAAGTCTTCAGGGCTGACTTCCAAACCCTCACAAACTCGGTCACCGGACAATCCAGAGTTTACTGCTGGATACTCTAGATTAGTGATGCCTAACCGTCTCGAAGATGCATTGTCTTTGAAGGTAACAATTATCGATTCCACATAGGAACAATCTCTTCAGTGATTCTCAATCACTCTGGGTTTTTGGGTTTTGGTTTGGTTGTTTGGAGGTTTTTCTCACTCATGATTTTCTCTCAAAGTCGGAGCAGCCAACTCGCTAGTGGTTATAGGGGCAACTATTTATCAACGGGGAGCAATCCATACATGACTTGGCATAAATGCCCCAATGATATGACCGTTATGTGGATAAGGTATGGGGACAACTGGCGCGCGGCGCAACAATGGTCGCAACTTTCAAGATGTGAAGTCCTCCTGTCTCTCACGTTCCTCACTTGTAGGCAATTATCACTGGCTAAATCCTAACTTCTCAGTTAGGGCAATTTCCTCGGAGACCAGAAGATCTTTGTCTCTGGTACTCAAGAAATTTGCTAAACTGTAAAAGATTTCGAAAGGCTTCTCTCAAATGATTGGGTATGTGTAGCCTTTGAGATGAGTATCACTTGGAAACTATTCCTTAGTTTTACATCGATCCCTTTTATAGTACGGTGTTCCTATGACTCAAAAGAAAGGAAATGAAACTACAAAAACAAACCTCTTCACGCTTCAAAGTACTCACATCAATATGTTCAAGGACACACCAATTTCCTCACTTCCAAATCTTCGCGAAAGTATTAAAGTCTTCGGTTGTAGACATGCATTTTTAGAGGACGATATTCTCCGAATTACTCAAATTCCTCAGCAACTTATAGAGCCTGTGTGCAGTCATAAACACATTAGTCTCTCAACCTATAAGTCTTCAATACACCAAAATCACTAAGGGGTACTAGAGGCACTTACAATAACAAGTATCCTCTTCCTTGGAAAAATGATCTGTATGATCAACTTGCTAGTTCCTCAGTCTTCTTTAACCTCGACACGAGGTTGGGATACCACCTCATCCGTGTTTGTGAAGAGGATATCCCAAAAACCTCCTTCGTTACTCGATACGGTTCATACAAGTGCACCATCATGTCCTTCGGCTTAACAATGATCCGGCAACCTTCTCTAGGTTGATGTATTATATCTTCATGGACTACCTCGACAAATTCGTCATGGTTTATCTAGAATATATCCTAGTGCACTCCAAGAATAAAGAAGAACATGTCGAACATCTTCCACTTTTACTGGAAAAGCCTCAGGAGCATCAACTTTATGCCAAGTATTCCAAGTAAGAATTCTGGTTGGACGAAGTGACCTACCTTGGTCATGTGATCTCCAATGATGGTATTGTGGTCAACCAAAAACAAGTTCAGGCTATTCTTGACCGGACTCCCCCGAAGAATGTCAAGCAAGTCAGAAGTTTTCTTGGACTTGCAAGCTAGTGTCGTTGTTTTGTGAAGAACTTCTCTAAGATTGCCAATCCTTGACCAATCTACTTCATAAAGGTGTTAAGTATGAGTGGACAGATAAATGTGAGGAAAGTTTCGAGGCACTCAAGGACAAACTGACATCTGCACCAATGGTTGATCCTCTAGATACTCGCAAGGACTTGGCAATTTATTGTGACACTTCTCGTCAAGGATTGGGATGTGTCCTAATGCAAGAGCGCAGAGTGATTGCCAATGGCTCACGATAGTTGCATGCTCGTGCCGAGAACTATCCAGTTCATGACCTTGAACTTGCTGCTGTTTTGTATGAGTTATTTCTATGGCGACATTACCTACTCGGTAATCATTGTGAGATCTACAACGATCACCAAAGTTTGAAGTACATGTTTACTCAGCCGGATCTGAACGTCCATCAATAGACATGGATGGAGAGCATATCAAATTTCAACTTGGGTATTTCTTATACACCTGGCAAAGCTAATGTAATTGATCATGCCTTGAGTCTCAAGTCATACTGCAACCACCTTCAGGTTCATAAGGTTCAGGCCCGTCTTCAAGAAGAATTCAACAAGATGAACCTCCATATTGTTCTCAGGGTTATCTTTCTCCCACTCCCGAATACTTCCACAAGATGAACCTCCGTGTTGTCAACCAGGTTTATCTTAACAATACGGGAATCAGTAAGTTTTCCCTTAGAGAATAACATACGGTAAAGGGCTATATACAAACGGCAAAGATTTTGCCATCTTCCTCCAAACGACAAAGCTTGACGACATCCTATGAAAGGGAAAAGAGGTTCTTTACCGTCAACTTTGCATCGGGTAGACGACAATGATTTTGCCGTTAGTGTAAACTCTTTGCCATCATCTTGTTTGGAAAAGAAGACAAAAAATAAACTCACAGAACCGACAGAGTTAGTGTCTTTGCGACTAGCCTTCATGTGCACTAGACGATAAAGAAGAAGCCTTTCCCTTCAGGCACCAGACGACAAAGACCAAGACTTTGCCGTCAGCACCATGTTCAGCAGACGAGAAAGGCTTTTTTAATAAAAAACATGAGCCAACAATTCAATTACAATTTTTTTTACATTTTTTAACAAGAACGTGAGCAAACAGTCCAATTACACACGCCATCACTTGCGTTCACTTCAAAAAACATCATCACCTGCATTTATGCATTTCAGTAGTTTGACATCATTCACTTTTCTTACGATCATGTATGAAGGAAAAACGGAGTTACATAGGGCTACCAAGTTCACCTCGAAGCTTGCATCGCCAAATTTCTAGCACCAAAGGTAGAGGATGGCACGACCAGTGGTGGACAATGGAGTGAGGTGTCAACGGGGAGGAGGCCGGTGGCGTGCGGCGTGTGGCTCCTTGTGGTCTGACGGCATGCCGATGTGGATGAGACCTTCCGAGAATGATGGTGGACGGGTCGGTGTGCAGGGGGCGATGAAGGAATCAGATCGCCGTGCCGGTGGTGTGAGACATCGACACGGAGGAGGCCTGCAGCTGGCGCCAGGGGCGATGGGGAACCGGGCCGGCTACAGTACAAGCTGCAACAGACGGGTCGGCCACGCCGGTGGCGTCTTGTGACGAGGGCCGGTCACGCCGGGACGATGATGGAGGGGACGGCCACACCAGGACGACAAGGAAGGGGTCGATTGTGCAGGGGCGACGTGGGAGGGCCGACCATGCCGGAAGGACGAGGTGAGGGCCGGTCGCGCAATAGGCAATGAGGGGAAAGGGGCTAGCCCTGTCGGAGTGGATGAGGGACAGGTGCGGCTGCACCGGGGTTGAGTTGGACGGTGTACGGTGCGGCCACACGTGGAGCGATGGTGGCGCTGCTGTTGGGGCCGTGGAGGGATGGCCGGCGGCAAGCGGATCTGTGTGGAAAGAGATAAAGAGGGATCATGGGGGGAGTGAGTGGACAAGAGAGAGAGAGAGAGAGAGATCATGGTGGGAGTGGGTGGATAAGAGAGAGAGATCGTGGGGATGGGAGTTGGTGGATAAGAGAGAGAGAGTGATCGATCATGGGGTGGGGATGCTGCCACGTCAATGATCCGTCTGAGTGAGTTTCTTCTTTGCCATCAGCATAAAATAGCATATGACAAATCACTTAATTTTGTCGTATGCTTTCGGAAAACATGACAGCAAAGCAACGACACCGTTACTGGACGTTAGATTCGACACGTGTACATCCTTTGCCGTTAGGCAACAAAATCATTGACGACAAAGCACCCTTTTGCAGTGATGCCTTGTTTGCCGTTAGCATTTATATATCTTTGCCATCTTGCCTTCTTTGCTGTCAGCATTTATTTATCTTTGTCGTCTACCTTTCTTTGTTGTGTGACCCTAACGGGAAAATAATCCTTTGCTGCCTACCCCGACTATAAGCTGACGACAAAGACCATTCTTATCGGCAAAATAGTTGATTCCCGTATGTAATAACGTCGTTGGTGAACTAGATCTCGTGGGCTGCATCAAAACTATTCAGCACTATGACAACGAACTCAAATATATAGAAGGCGATCTTGCAGAAGGTAAATCCTCTTGCTTCACTATTGTTGATGATGGCACCTTGTACTTCAAGAGTCGCCAATTCGTCCCAAATCAGAGGAAAAACCTAAATATGACTTAGAGGTTGATGAAAGAAGCTCATGATACACCTCTGTCTATTCATCCGGGTAGTACCAAGATGAACCAAGACATCCGCTAAAGATTCTGGTGGTCAGACATGAAACAAGACATTCCATGCTATGTTGCATAATGTGACACTTGCCGTCGGATAAAAGCAGATCATCAAAGGCATGTTGGAACTCTGCAACCAATTTCTATTCATGAATGGAAATGGGACCATGTCGAAATGGACATTGTCAGCGGTTTTCCAAGATCACAGAAATATAATGTTTCTATTCTTGTCATCATTAACAAACTGTCCAAAGTTACACATTTTCTGGTTGTCCATAAAACCATCACTCCTAGTCAGCTGGCAGATCTATATATGTGCATAATTGTTTCACTCGACAGTATTTGATTGGTGATTAGCTTAGACCGTGGAAATATTATTCACTTCAAGATTCTGGGACAGATTGCACAAGGCTATGGAACCTTATCTATCCTTTAGAACCACCTTTCATCCTCAATCCCACAGACACGTTGAATGAGTTAGCCAAATTCCCAAACACATGCTTCGAGCTTGTGTCATTTCTATCGGCAAGAAATTGGAAGAATATCTCTCATATGACGAGTTCCCATACAACAATAGCTATCAAGCTAGTCTAAGGATGGCCCCCTTTGAAGTGTCGAACTCCTCCGAATTGGTTAGAAACTAGGGAACGGCCACTCTTCGGCCCAAATATTATCCAACATGCCAAAGATCAAGTCTGCGTTATTCATGAGAATCTGAAGGCTGCTCAGTCTCATGAAAAGAGTCAGTATGACCGTCATCATCAAGATATGGTCTATCAACCTAACGAAAAGGCTTATCTTCATGTCACACCAATGAGGGGTGCACACCGCTTTGGGATCAATGGTAAGCTAGCTCCTCTCTATATTGGTCTATACGCTATTATCGAAAGGTGTGGTAAGGTGGCATATCAATTGTAGCTACCGTCGAACCTTTCTTAGGTTCACAGTGTATTCCATATGTCATGGCTCCGCAACTGCTTCAAGTATCCTGTCCGAGAAATGGATCGTGATATGCTTGGGCTTCCAGAAGACCTTTCTTATAAACAGCACCAGGTTCGCATTCTCGCTCAAACTGAACGCCGGACTTGTCAAAAGGTTACCGAGTTCTTCAAAGTGTAGTGGTTAAATCATTATCGAGCTAAGGATCATCTTCGCGATAAATACCCCGAGATCTCTCCTTCCACCTCTTAATTCTGGGGACGAGAATCTCTTTTAGTAGGGGAGAGTTGTGACATCCTTGGAGTAAGCTACAATCATCATTGAATCTAAGTTACACTGATGGCCAACATTAAGCTAAATATTCACCTAGTGACTTTAATGTTAAAACCATATTTTTCAAAGTATTTAAGTGCCTCAAAATAATAATAACACCTGCCAAATCAATTATTAAATTTCCTTTATTTTATTTTCATTCCAAATAAATTATAAAAGCTCCCAAACTTTGTGTGCTTGTGTCATAAATTGCAAGATAAATAATGGACCTTGTGCCATAATTTTGCAAATGAATTTTGTTACTTAAATAAATAAAAACATAAAAAATAAAGGGAAAAAGGAAATAAGAAAATAAAGAAACAGAAAAGGGTCTAAGTGCACTGTGCAGTTAGGCGAGCTGGCCCAGAAACTTTCTTAGCCCACCTTGGCCCGATCTGACCTCCTCTATGCACCAAAGGGGACCTGGGTGTCGTGATGGCCGCGAGAGGCCACGAGTGTTGATGTGGAGCACATATACAGCTGCTCGGTGGCTACAAGACCGCCTGCCCCCTGGAAGCCTAGGCCCTCCAAGTTTCCCACCAAGATCGCCGCCTTCCTCCACACGCTCGGCCCAACACCACCGCCACAATGGGCGTCGCCTAGCCGCGACAACATTGCCCCCTGTTCCTCGCCTACGTGCGAGAGAGCTCCACCCAGCTTTGTCGCTTCCTCGCCCATGACCATGAGCCCGAAGTCCTTCCATTGCTCTTGCTCGATCGTCTTCTTCCTCAAGCCGTTGGAGATCGCTGCTGTGAATTCGCTCGACCAGGCCTCCCTCGAGCCCACGTTTGCAGACTTGCAAGACCACGGTGAAGCCCCGCTCCTCCTTCCCCTCTCCCTGATCTCCCTGTATACCATAGCTTGTCGCACCACTCAACCAGAAGCTTGCCTCTACCCATGCCCGCCATTGCCGCAACCACCGTCCGCGGACCTAGCACCCCAGAACGGGAATGTGCTCAACATGTCCCCGGCTAGCGAAAGTGCCCACGCGCCCTTCCCCTCATGCCTCCTAGTGTCGTTCCCAACAAGCTCCGCCTCTGGCCACCACTCCACCTCAAGTGTCGATGACGCTAGCGGCCTCCCCCTCACCTCCTGATGGTCGGAACGAACCCACGCACCTCTCATCATTCAAACGCACCAAGAAACACATGAAATGGACCCCTGTAGCGAAATCCCGACCCCTCTCGTGCCATCACCGTGATTTTTGTCTCACTCTAGCAACTCCGCCGCCACCCGCCAGCGAGGTTTGACTGGGCCAGGTCACTGACCTATGAGCTCGCTAGCCCCAGTTGGTAGGGTTGACCCTATTCACCTACTGGATGACCAATATGCCACCACCCCTAGGCATTTGACATCTGGGCCTTGTTTAGTTAGCCACTAACTACTTCATTAAATTAAATAAAACAAATAATTTGCACTAACACACAATGACATGTGGGCCCTGGAAGTTTGATTAAGTTAAATAGGTTAATTTAACTCTGGAATTACCCACTGTCTAGGACACGTGGGGCCGAGATGATACTTTGACCAGTCAACACACACTTTTGAATGCTGATGTCACAATGAGGTCACCCTGATGCAATAAAGATTTTCTATTTTTAGTAATTGTGATAAGTTCTTAAAAATTATTTAACACTTTGAAAAACTCATATAAAATAATCTATAAGTTAGATGGAAATAATTTATATATGAAAGTTTCTCACAAAAATCCAACGAATCCGAATACACTATTCATTGATCTGTCACATGCCGCTATCACGATGAACGTGGACATTTTGGCGTGATTATCACATGTCCGGTAGAAGCTAGAGACCCGGGAAATATCGTCAGATATTTTTCTGATCCGTCCATGAAGTGTAGTACCAAGTTAGCTCATCCCTAGATGTACATATTGCCATGACATGCATAACGATGCAACGGGTTTCTTTTATTTATTGTTTCTTCCCCCTCTTCGCTCAAGAAGACGCCGAAGCTGACGCTAGTACCGGGTATGACTACTACCCTGATGACCAGCCTTTTGCAGCACAACAAAAAGGCAAATAAACCACCCTTGATCATCCCTATATCGCCCATTCTTTGTCCCACATGTTTGCATTAGATTTTGCCACTGTTGTAGATGCCTCCTATTCTGATGCATAACTTGTTTTGATGATATGTCTTGTACACTACTGCATATGAAATGCTTATTATATGTGGATTAGGCAACCGAGTGACCCCCACTTAGTTCTAGTTGCCCCTACTTCATCATCAAAGACTCCGAGAACCAAAGACTCGATCAACTGATCGACAAGCCATGACCTGTCACATCACTTCACACCCCTTAGTTGTGCAACTCCACAGAGCTACTATTGAGTAACGAGGGTGACACCTCAATATGTACTCCTGATGGTAGCCCTGTAGTGTAGTTAACAGGAGGTGGATTACGGAGGGTGATTCCTCCTTCACCACTTCTGATAACGACTCTGTCATGCAACCCCGCAAGTGTGAACCATCAAGGGTGATTCCTCCCTGGTCACCTTAACGGTTACATTGATTGGAATCCGTCGAGGGTGACACCTTATATTTCTCCAATGTTGTTACTTTAACTTTACTATTGGAAACATGATGAACTGTGTGGTGCGGGTGGATTCCCATGTGATTGTGACGAGGCATGGCCGGGCATTCTTGGCCCTTGCCACACATCCTCGAGACAGAGCGACGAGACCATACATCATGTATTTCTGATTGTTGCCACAATTAATAAAACATTAATGGGATTGGGTATTGGATCTGAGTTGGTCGATTGACCTTTTTCGTACTAACCTTCACGCGGTGGCAGTTATGGGCACTCATCATCGTTGTATTAGCTGGAGCTCTTCGGACGTCAGTGTTGGACCCGCGTGCACCGAAGTGGTCAGCATAAGCATTGATATTTTATAAGAGGTGCGATGAATGATCTTTGTCTACCCTCGCAGCGTGCAGGAGTGCAAAGGGCGATGGGCCCTTGACCCCTACGCACTTAGGATATAGACCGGTGGGCTGGCGTCTATGTTCAGCCTAGGTAGGGCTACGACGTGTTGATCTCCCAAGGCTGGGCATGACAAAGGAAAGTGTGTCTCGCTGGAGTTGATCGAGCATGTTGGGAAATGTGGTGTACCCGCGCAGGGATGAATTGACCTATTCGAATAGAGGTGTCCACGGTAACAGGATGACTTGGAGTTGTATCTCGTTCTAATACAAGTAGAACTCTGCCGTAACTTGAATGATTGGCTCTGAGATAGCTTTCTTGGAGGGAGTCGAGGAAGGATATCTTGGCATACTTACTAAAATTTTTGCAACAATATGACTACATTGTGCTAGTGATCTATACTCTTCTAATGCTACAAGACACTGAAGATGCTAGTCTTTGATAGGACTAGGCCTTCTCTCTATTCTAGTATTTCTGCAGTCAGACCAAGGATATAGGCCCACTCCTTTGATACTGATGCATACTTAGCATAGTTTTGATGTCTGTCTTGGGAGTACTTTGGATGAACACTCACCATTGCTTCCTCCCCCTTCTTCCTCTTGATATGATTGCCGCGACCAGAGGACGGAGCCCACGCGATGGCGTATCCTGCTGATGACTATTACCCGGACTGAGTCTACTACTATGTGGAGGCGGCTGACAACCAGGAGTACACTAGTAGGAGAAATGCTAGCAGTAGCACTGGATTTTCCCTTACTAGTAGTGCTAGTGCCAGCACGTGGGCTCCAACTAATCTGGTAACAGTAGCGCTGAAAATAAAAGCGATAATATTGTACACATTAGCAGTAGCGCTGGAAAAAATAAAGCGCTACTGCTAATCTAGCGCTGCCCTTAATTTTCCAGCGCTACTGCTAATTTTCTGCTTTCACAATTTAATTCTTGTCGTATTTATACCCCCACTACGTATTTGTGCATGCTCCATATAGTGGTTTCATCGTATCATAATAAACATGCATTATTGTCATCACATCATACACATAAAATAGTCTCGTCATTTGTACCATCATCATTATCCAACACAAATATCAACAAATCTCGAAAATAGCAATACACACAAGTCATGGCACACCCTCAAGTTTCATCATCCCTATCTAAACCATCATGTAGAAGAGAAGAGCAACCAGCATGGGCAAGAGCACGATTATGTAGTACTTCTTGAGGCATCGGTTTCGCTCCGTATCTTGTCGTAGCATCCACCTCAAGTAACTCATTTCCGCTTCGGCTCTGCTGTCGAACCCTCTGTGGCTAGCGCCCGGGTACCTGTCCACCTGGGCCTGAGCATCTAGCCAGTAGTCGTACACTCCTGGAACCCTCCCAATGAATACAACATAGCAGTCCTTCGCCATCTCCGATCTATGTACCTGCATCGTAAGTTGATTAATTCAACGATATATAATAGGCAACATAAGGTACTTGAGAAACACAAGCAGTAAACATACATAAATAACGAAGTTCCTCATACACAAACTAATTAACTAGAGCGATGTACGGTAGGTCATAGAAAGACTAGTAGTATTAATTATAATTGAACACACACATTGTCATCGTCAATCACTATCCCATGTGGAAGTTCCAATCTTCACATTCAGGGATGAAGCACCCGAGCTTCTTGAAAGGACTCATGTCGAGACCCTGAGCAACTAGTACATCTCGGACAGTCTCCCGCCTCATTGGCCCATGGTAGAACATCCCTCCTTGTTTGACAACCTTCTTCAACAGCACCTGGGCAAGTTGACACTGGATGTGATAAAAACTAGCTTGGATTCGACGATCTGGTGTGCTTCCTATGCTTGTGGCCCAGCTAAGAATCTTGGCTTCATGGGAATTAGATGACATGCGACGGCGTTGTCTATCCCTTCTGAACTCGATCATGTGATGCATGAGGTAGAATCCATCAGCCCTACTATCGTTTGGTTGCGGGATGGACCAGAAATTGGTCTTATGGTCGAAAGCCGGCTTTTTATTCCTGTATTTTTCACCTAGATATATCCACCAGTAAGGCTGTAGGTCAAAATGGCACGATCGAGAACATTCTTTATGTGGATGTAATCCTTCTTCTTGATGTTCATTGATGAGTCCAAGTATAGAGCATACGAGTATTACGGGTACACACAGATGAGGATGGCGCCCCCCCCCCTCGGCTGCTCAAAATAAGCAGAGCTCAAATTAGCCTCTATGCTTGCAAAGGAATGATCAAAACTTAAGAAAGGATATCCGCGAATAACTTATGTGGGATGATAAGGCAAGAGAATCATTTCTTTGTCCTTATTAGCGAACATGAAGTCACCGATGTACTTGCTCGCAGAGTGCCGATGCTCTTTGCAGTGCGCCAAGAAGCTCTTGTGCATATAGTACGGGTCCGCGACGCACATATATTCTATGTTCTCGCGCCTGATGATGTAGTTGAGATGCATCGCATACAGGAGGATGAACTGAAAATTCAGCTTGGTCATGTGGAACAAGTCGTAGATGTAGTCCAATCGCAGGATAAAATTCTCCACGGGCCATGTGTCGACGTATCCACTCGAACCCAGAATCTGAACCAGGTAAACCGGGTATCCTGGTTTTTCCGAGCTGGGAAGTTGAATCTCTGTGGCCAGCACATCATCATGAAGTCTCCTTAGATCATTGTTCATGATGCTCTCTACCACTTTTCGAGGTTGGATCTGGTGGCCGACGACATGGAAACGCTTCGCATCTATGACAAGTATCCTGTCTACCTCATGGGCTTCGGCTGCCTGCTTGAAGTAGCTTTGGTGCTTTTACAACCTTTCTTTTCTGGTCTCCTCCTTGGCTTCTTGGTGGGTGGCGGTACTGAGCCCGCCATACCTTCCCTAACCACATCTCCCAGCGTTGTTGGGCTAATTATCAATGGACGACCCTTGTGATGTTCTTGGTGGGGAGAAGCGGCATCTGGAGGCGCCTCCTGCGAGGATCACATTAAGAGAGACTTTTTGCAATCAGCCATCGGACGTTTCGGCTCTGGCAACTCACGCATGATCAAGTCATCTGCACGCTCATAGTCTGAGTCATATTGCCGAGCATCGTCACAGCCGGTATTGATATACTGGTTAGGTTATCATCATCCTCCTCTTCCATGACATCATCAACATTTTCTTCTTCAACGGGGGCGACTTCCTCTCGCACTAATGGAGGCTCTCCCTCACCGCGTCGTCCGCTATCTCCCCCCATGCCAGGGGCATGTAATTGGGTAGGTGGGGTGGTGTTCATACCTTTTTGAGGAGTTGCCGTTGTTGTGCTACTAGGCGCCTCGATACAAAGGTGAGTCTTCGGCCAAGGCAAGACCCAGCTCTTGCATGCGCCAATCAGTTGAGGGAGCTCGCTTTAACACTGGCCACGCAAACTTTGAAGACGCCATGTAGTATCTGTTTGCTGTGGAGCATGTGGTCCTTCGGCTCGATAATCATTCCCTTTCCCACATCCACCTTCCGGCCATTGATATCATATAGTAGGGTGCATGGGGTTTCGTCGTCCTCCGAAGACATGACTACGACGTCAGACATCCGAAAGGCAACTGAAACGGAAGACTATATAGATATGCTTGTGAAGAGTGTATGAGGCATAATTACTGTGATTGCGTCAAGCTCAGCCAAAGACGAAGCCCCGTAGAGTACGCCAGGGACGGAAGATGGGCTGCTATGAACCAGAGCAAGACTAGGTACGGTAGCATTTGCGGTTGCGTGAGCAGGTGCTGGTGGCGCGATGCTTGCCGAATTGCTCCATACAAAGCTGAGTAGTGGAAAGTCCTGTGGCCCTTTTTCTGGATTCCTCCTCACATACTCAAAAACTTCCGGAACAAATTGGCCCAAGGAAGCTGCGACAGCTGCATTGAACTTATCGTCGACTACCTTGGACAACTCTTCTTTGGTCTGATCGACCGCCCGCGCGACCTTCTCATTGATGGTCAGTTGAGTATGCTCTTGTCTCTTCTTTCGTTCCTTCGGCCTCTCGTGGTAGCATTTCTTCCACGAGGCGCCATCTACGACACCCTGCACACGTCCACCCGACGGATGTTTATCCACCGAAACATTTTTCTGTATGTTCAGGGCCAAGTTCAACGGGTCGTCCCACTTGGGCATCGCCGATGACTGAGACGACTTGTCGCTTTCGGCTGCCTTTTGGTGCTTCTCTTTCTGCAAAGGGAACGTGGATGGTTTATAAATGTGACAAAACATGTTGTCGAATTGATTTGAAGCTAATTAATATAAGGTGGTAATAGAACAATTACCAGTAGTCTCATGAAATCCCTCGTTTTCGTGTCCATGGAAAATACCTTATTGATGGGGTCCAGCTAGTGTCGGGCCTTGACCAAGTCATGCTCCCGCAGGTCGGTGAACTCCGCCAAGTTGTTTGGGATTCCGTGACTTTCACGTTCGATGTCCTCCTTGGCCCATGTGATCCTCTTCCCCTCGTAACCACGGCTTCCGAGGCGGTGGGCACGCGTGTTTCTAGCTTGGAGCCGCTTCATTTTCTCCGACTTTTGGTGGGTTTCTTCTGTAGCGCAAGTCTCTTTGAATTTTTCGAAGTCCTCTTCCGTTATAGACGAATTGTCAGCATGAATCTTGGACCACGGTTCATTCTTCAGAATAGTTTTTTCACCCATACTTTCCAAGCGGACAAGACGTTGGCGAACGTCACCATTACCTTTGCTGTTTATCTTTGTCATATTTTTGTCTTTCCATGGATCTTCTACCTCTGAATCCCGGCCGAGGAACAAGAACTTGTTTTGCAACTTCGTTAGGAGCGTCTGCTCCATATCTGGTATCTTCTTTAACTTTTCGTCATTGATGTTGGCGGTTTCCTTCACGATGCATCCAAGTTGATTGCCGTAGCACTTGCGCGCTTTCTCTGGCTCCGTTGGCTCTAATTTCGTGGGGTGCATCACCGTGACCATGATCTGTCCGGTGCCGAGCTCGTTTGGTTTTCTTGCCCTCTTCGGCTTTGGTCCTTCACTGACTAAGTCAGCATCGTTTCCGGACTTGGGGCGGTGTCGGTGCCAGTGCCATTGTCGGTGCCGGTGCCAGCGTCAGTGTCGGGGTTGGTCTCACTACCACCGTGCGTCCCCAAAGTGCATTGGTCCAGGTAAATGAAATAAACATCTGCTTCCTAAAAATAGTCATCTCCGGTATGACCAGAACCCCCGGCTTTGTCATGGCTAGACATATTAATTTCCTACGAGTATTTAAGTATAATAGTTTATTTCTAGGGCGAATAACATGAATAATAAAAAGGGACCTATATTTAGTCGGCATGTTGATTCATTCCCATTTCCGGCAATTCCCGAACACTCCATATGTCCTAGTTTCTAGCACTAGTCATGCCGAAATTCATGGAAATTTTCGGCATGACCTTTTCTAAAAAGTGGACATATTGAGCGCGTGAAATTTGCCAGAACGGAATTGAATCAACATTCCAGAAAAACATAGGTCACTCGGACATTCATTATTTATACAGATTTCAGACTTCCTCAAACAAAATAGTTTGCCTGAATAAAAATGTATCATGTGAGTTCGATAGGATTGTACACATCAAGAATCAAGATTATGCACAAGTATCAAGCGCAAGTGTCCATAACATCAGAAGATTATATTTTAACATATCAAAATTGCAATGTAAAAAATTTCATGGCCCAAGCATCCAAAGAACTTGATGTATCATGTGATGTTGTACAGAAGTCCTTCTCTTAAGAAAATTCTGAAGAAATATGATGATTATGCTATGGCCTACGGTTCTCTTTTTCCCCTTTCTACATTCACCTCAGGCTACATATTATCAAGTCAAAGCCTACATTATGAAAATGCAAATTAATGTTTTAGCAAACTTTTACTTCATTATTGTATATATGTTTTATACTCAAATGTAGCTGCATAGAAACAAATTCTTCATATATTTCTATACTTCATTATTGTTCATTATTGTTCTATACTTCATTATTGTTCTATACTTCATTATTGTTCTACAATTTTTTAGCAAACTTTTACTTCATTATTGTTCTATACTTCATTTTTTAGCATACTTATGGTGAGCCGTCTATTCGAAAAGCTCAAAAATGTAGCTGCATAGAAACAAATTCTTCATATATTTCACAACCTTGGAAACAAATAATATTAGCAAGACGTAATTAAGCATGATATATGTCACTTTCTGTACAACTCTCCCTAGCAGAACCCCTCTTTTACAATATATCAAACCGCATGTACTCTATACCTCTCAACCGAACCTGCCATGTTCCTAGAGCTACAGAAAAGATTACAAGTTAAGCTATGCACAAGGAGAAGAATGTCCGGCCATCGTGTTGTGTCATCAGAAGAGCAAATTCAGAAGTCGATGTTGCCATCGCCATCGGCCCTGCACATGCACCCGGGCGTCCTGGGCTAGCGGTAGACTGTCCGGCCCCTGGGTGACGGGGGACACGGAGACCAGGGTGCGTGAGCGAGGCGATAGGAAGGAGGGGGCAGGGAGCTTACTGGAGGAGTGAGGGGGGTCGAACGACGCCGACTTGAGGGGCACGGCGGTGGCGCCTCGAGACGGGCGTCGAGGATCTGCGGGGAGGTCTCCGGCGGGCAGCGTGAGGTCCACGACATGCACATGGAACGGCGGGGAGGTATCCAGCAGGCGACGGCAGCGACATAGGAGCGTGCAGGGGAGAGCGAGGGGAGAGGCAGGAGTGGAGGGAGATGGGGCGTTAGAGAAAACTTTGAGCCGGTTTAGTAAACATAGTAGTAGCGCGGGATTGGTTCCAGCGCTGCTGCTAAGTTAGCAGTAGCGCTGTTTCTAATCCAGCGCTACTACTAAATGACGTGGGCCATATATCAGTAGCCCTGGTTTAGTTTTTGCGCCATAGCTAACTTAGCGGTAGCGTTGGGTCAAAACCAGCGCTACTGTTGACTTTATTTTATTTTTATTATTTTTATTTTCTATTTTCTTTTTATTATTTTTCGTTTATTTTTATTTTTTTTCCTCTCTTTTCTATTGACTTTTATTTTTCTGTTGTATTGATTTCTCCCTTTTGTTTTTGTTTTTTGTTCTTATCCCTAGGACCTTGCACCCACTCAACGACGAGAACATCTCCCTAGCTTCCATACTGTGTTAATATTACCGGAACCATGTGTTGTTTCGAACACAAAATAAATACATATATATAAATGATTTTTCTCACCTACATCGAAGAAGTTTCACATTGAGCTTCTTTCGTTTCTTGTTCGTTGTGTTGATTTTTCTTTTCCGGCACCATGTAGTATGATCTTTCTTAGGTAATGTAGTCTTGATTGTTCTTTTCACGTATGCTTCATCATCATCGTCATCTTCCCTCATCGGGTTTCCGTATTGGTCGTAGTCTTTGGCTTGGATTGGTCGGGTCGGTTATGAAGAAGAGTTGTGTCACGTGCTTAGCGTGTATCCATGGCTCAGTTTTGGCGATGAAGTTAACGTTCAGGGTAGCGCTCTTTGGGTCGGGTATAGACATGGTAGTGAAATACTTGTTTTCTCTTACGACGGCCTTAGCCCACTTGACACGGAACATCGCTGCATCATGCTTTCCAGAATAGTTAAGCTCCCAGATCTTTTAGTTGCGCCATTGGAGTCGGCCACGCATTCAGTCGTCACCCCAGAGTTCTGGTAATCACTGTTCATGTCTTTGGCCTCCATGTAGAACATGTACCCATTGACATCGACATGAGTTTGGGTGCGGGGCCCTGTGCTAAGACGTGTATGAGAAACCCATCCATACTACCCTCTTCGGGGGGATTAGCACGGACCTGCTCTTTGAACCAACCCAATAAAGTGGCGTTGTGCTGTGTAGTAATTTCGTCGTCCGTCTTGCGCATCCCCGGATCATGGTACTTCTTTGCAATGATTTCTTTGTGCACTGTCACATTATCATCTACCACATCTAGGTGTTGTAGCACAACTAAGTAAGCCCTTTCAAAGTCCTCCCGATGATCCGAGTAGTCCACGGGCAATTCCCTCCGACCGTTGTTGTGACCTTCTCCTC
Source organism: Hordeum vulgare subsp. vulgare (assembly GCF_904849725.1). Classification (NCBI taxonomy): domain Eukaryota; kingdom Viridiplantae; phylum Streptophyta; class Magnoliopsida; order Poales; family Poaceae; genus Hordeum; species Hordeum vulgare. The sequence goes on from NC_058519.1 coordinate 252,611,641, forward strand.
CGAGCCTCCCATGTTGTTTGTTGATGGGCAAACCAACAATAGGGTCTTCTTTACCCATATAATTCTTGCAAACGGAGATGCACTCTTAGGTTAGACACCCCTGGACGATGCTCTCCTCTGGACGGGCCATGTTACGAATGAATCCTTTGATCACCCCATTCATCCTCTCCAACGGCATGATGCTGTGAAGGAATGTCGGCCCAAGTTCGATGATGTCGTCCATGATGTGAAAACACAGATGCACCATGATTGCAAAGAACGCGGGAAGAAGTACATCTCAACATCACATAGTATGACAACGATATCTTCCTATATCCTTCGGAGCTGCTTCACACTGGTGGACTTTCGAGAGATAATGTCGAAGAAGTTGCACAGACCAGTAAGCTTCTCAGGGACAGTCCTTGTCCATTATCCCTCGAAAGGAAACCGGGAGTATATGCGTCATCATCACATGAAAGTCATGAGACTTCATCCCGCTGAACCTTTTCTTCTTGATGTCTAGAAATTTGCTTATCTTCCCATAGTAACTGGAACTGAATTTGATTCCCGTAAGGCACTTGTTGAATTGATCAATCTCCTTCAGACTTAAGGTGAAGCAAGATGGGGGCACCAATTCTGGTCCTTCTTGTTGACTTTTCTCCCCCTTGGCCCCGTCTCCATCTCATCTCCGTCTCCTCCCTCAACTTTTTACGGGGCATGTGGAGATTCCCCCTAATCTCCAAATCCTCCAAGTCTTTCCTTGCCTTCGACCCATCCTTCGTCTTCTACGGCATGTTCATCAGTGTTCCATGCAAGCTCTCGAGGTCATTGTTCGTTATATGCATTTGACTGGGCCAATACTCCAAGTCCTAGAAAACATGCCTCGTTTTCCATACCTTCAACAGCGGATCTGGCGCCTTTTCCATATCTCCCGGTGCGGGGCACTATTGCGAGTTATTCTATAGGTCGTTGATTTCGGCGCCGCTCCTCTAACGTGGAGATCCTCGATGCTCAACCAAACCATTGAATAGATCTCCATGTTTTCTCCACGGGTCATCCTTTTCGAGCCATCTACGATGCCCCATGTACACGATTTTCCCACACCCGCCATCTTTCGTTAACGTAAGCTGCTCTAACGTTGTATCATCCATGCACCTTGTGCATCCGCTGTATCCGTGGCACACCTGGCCTGAGGTGTACCCGTAACCGAGATAGTCGTGCACCGTCGTCATTAGCGCAGCTCTCATATAGAAATAATCTTTTGTGCTGGCGTCACATGTCTTGACCGTTGATTTCCATAACGTTTCTAGCTCCTCTTTGAGAAGCCCCATATATAGGTTAATATTATGTCCTGGTTGTTTTGGCCCTTGAATCAGCATGCTCTTGTGTATGTACTTTGTCTTCATGCTCTTCCATGGGGGAGGTTGTACATCCATACAAAGACGGGACATGTGTTGTGGTTGGTGCTTTGGTTTCGAATCGTATTCATGCCATCGGTACACGCATCAAGCTCGATGTTCCTTGCATCTTCTCCAAAAACATTATATTCGACATTTAGTGCTCTCCACTTGCTACCATTTGCGAGGTGTCTCAGCTTCGGATCATCTCCATCATCGGGCTTTTTCCTCTCCATGTGCGAGAGCATGGGCTTTGCTTCCTTAGTGATGGGGTTATAGTCCTTGGGTATGGTCATAGGCCTGCCCTGTAGGTCCTACCCAAGGACTACCCCTCACAAAGGACAAGGCCCTTAGTCAACTCCGACTGAATTAAGGAGTCCCCATCATCCAGTCGGTAACAGGTCCTCGATCATCCAGTCGGAGACTAGCATTCGGAGGATATCAAGCTAACCGACTGGATACCACTCGGTACATCGTAACACCCCTGGAGGGAAACGGTCTTACGTTTCCAGGTGCATTTATTAGCATTTAGGGCATACGTCACCTATAACGTACGCATTCAATCGCCACTAATCCACCCCTGTATCGGAACCGTTGTGGAGGGCAGCGCACTCTATATAAGCCACCCTCCCCCACTGGTAGAGGGGTTAGCAACTCAGTGTATTCCGTATTTCCACTCAACAACAAGCTCCCTGAGCACTGAGACGTAGGGCTATTACCTCCACCGCAGAGGGGCCTAAACTCATACAACCTCGCCGTAGCTAAGGCTCTGCCCATCTTTTTTGTACCCTACACATCTACTGTCAGGCTTATACCCACGACAGTTGGCGCCCACCGTGGGGCAGGCGTCTAAGCGACTTCCGGCGAGTTTGCGACTACTTCCTTTTGTCATGTCGTCCGATGGAGATTCGAGCATGGGTCACCAGATCTTCTTCGGCGCTCTCTCCTTCATCGTTGATGATCGGCGTGGCTTTGGGATGTGCCCCTCGACGTCGAGATGCTTCCCCGTCGTGGGGCTACGCACTTCCGTGCCGGCGCCCGCGGCATTCTTCTTCTCCAACAGTCGGCTCCGGTGTCGACCTGCATCGCCGTCAAGCGCCGCAGCAAGCGGTCTTGCCGTCCGCGGCTCCAGCGTTGGGTGCAGCACGCCCAGGCGCGCCAGAACGCGTCTTCACAAGTGGCGGTTCTAGAGTCTATTGTGGTTGCCCCGCAGTCCCAGCACTCGGGCTCGGTTCCGACTGAGTTTCCTTCCGAGTACGCGGGTCGCGGGCCTGCAGCAGAAGTACACATGGCCAATTCCCGTGAAGATCGCCCTCAAGCTGGCCGGAACGAGCACGAGATCGGCGAAACGTCCGGCGTGCGTCGTCTGCCTCGCCGTTCCGCCAGTCAACACACTTGGCGGAGCAACATGGAGTTGTTCCGCACACCCCTCCTCAACTTGGTTGCAGCTGCCAAGATAGCCGATTCCCTCCAGCCGACTGATTCAAAGGCTGGTAGGGCAATCGAGCAGATCTGAGCCCTGTTGCACATGGCGCGGCAGCAGAATTCGGCAGTCTCCCAGTCGCATAACAGGATCCATAATAGTTCCGTTCATGCGAATACGCATCGGTCGGTTCACAGCCCAGCGAAGGGTCGACAGGGGCCGAGCCAACCGTGATGGTCACGATATGGACCGTCCAAGTGGAAGCAGGACCATCGTGTGGGTGGCCATGTGTACTTCTGATGCTCGACGGCTCGGGGCGAGCGTGGCTGAACCAGTTGGCCCCCTCCAGCATCTACGGTTGGGCAGATCTGGCCCGAGTGTTCATCAAGACCTTCGAAGGGACGTGCAAGCGCCCTGCAGGCCTCGTGGACGTCCAGCATTGCGTCCAGAAGCAGAATGAGCCCCTGCGTGACTTCATTCAGCGTTGGACAACTCTCTACCACATGGTGGGGAACGCCACCGAGCATCAAGCAGTCTGCGCCTTCAAGGCAGGCGTGCGGTACAGAGATCTGTATCTGAAATTCGGCCGAACAGGCGACATCTCCATGAGCAAGATGATGGAAATAGCGACGCGCTATGCTAATGGCGAAGAAGAAGACCGCATCCGAAGCGGCAAGCACAAAACAGTCGCTGATGGAGATGGAGGCAACACTCGGAAGGAGAAGCAGAAAGCTCTGACTGCTCCGCAAGCAGAAGCTGCAGCCGTAACCAATGCCAAGTTCACCCCCAAGAAGAAGCAGTTCAGTAACCCCATCCTGGACCAGCCGTGTCCGGTTCATACGAAGATGGATGAAGAGGGCAACCCCATATATGCGAAGCATACCACTCGATAGTGTCGCCTCCTGATCCAGGGGTTCAGCGAAGGGCAACCGAGTGAGAAGGACCATGAATAGGATGAGGAGGATAAGGAGGATTTTTGCTGACGTTGAGAGCAAGAGTCGACTGAAGCTGGTGAACAGGGAGGTGAACATGGCCACCCCTGCCAGCCCCAAGTTCCTCAAATGGTCTCAGACTTCGATCACCTTTGACCAGTCGGATCATCCAGCACATGTACCCACCCCGGAGAGACAGGCTCTGGTCGTCGTCCTGGTGGTGGAAGGAGTCTGACTGCGCAAAGTCCTCATGGATGGCGGCAGCGGCTTGAACATCATGTACACCGACACACTCAAGGGGATGGGCATCCCGATGTCCAAACTCAGCGAGAGCGGCATGCAGTTCCATGGAGTCGTCCCTAGACGGAAGGCCAAGTCACTCGGGCAGATCGCGTTGGACGTCGTTTTCGGCTCCGACAAGAACTTCCGCAAGGAAAAGCTGACGTTCGAAGTGGTCGACTTCCAGAGCGCTTATCACGCAATTCTGGGTCGCCCAGCGTATGTGCGTTTCATGGCCCGTCCATGTTACATATACCTGAAGCTGAAGATGCCAGGCCCGAAGGGTGTGATCACCATCACAGGCAATAGGCAGCAGGCCGAAGAGTGTCTGCAGTAGGGATCAAGAATCGCCGACCAGCAGATGGCCGTCCTCGAGCTTGACGAGTACAAGAAAACAGTCGACCCCGCCGACCTGATGCACTCGAAGAAGCCAGCTTCAGAGTCTGCATTTCAGTCGGCGGGAGAAACGAAGAAGGTCAGCATCCACCCGACGGACGCCACTGCTGCCCCGACGAACATCTCCACCAACCTCAATCCTAAATAGGAAGCCGAGCTCACCCAATTCCTCCGTGAGAACTGGGACATCTTCGCATGGAAGCCCAAGAAGGACAAGTCGCTCTGAATGTGCATCGACTTCAAGAGGAAGGAAATCGGGGAAGAGGTGGCCAAGCTGTTGGCGGCCAACTTCATTCGCGAGGTTCACCACTCCGAGTGGCTCGCCAATGTTGTCATGGTGCCCAAGAAGGACAAGTCGCTCTGAATGTGCATCGACTTCAAGCATCTCAATAAGGTATGCCCGAAAGACCATTTTCCGCTCCCCCGCATAGATCAAATTGTCGATCCGACTGCGGGTTGCGAGCGTTTGTCATTTCTTGATGCCTACTCGGGCTATCATCAGATCCGTCTGTATGGTCCCGATGAGTTAAAAACAGCCTTCATCACCCCATTCGGGTGCTTCTGCTACATCACTATGCCATTCGGTTTGAAGAATGCAGGAGCTACCTTTATGTGCATGATCCAAAAATGTCTCCTCGACCAGATCGGTCGGAATGTGGAGGTGTATATGGATGATATCGTAGTCAATTCACGCAAAGGTTCCGACCTGCTGACTGACTTGGTAGAAACATTCGCCAACCTTCGTAGTTACGATATCAAGCTCAACCCTGCCAAATGTTCATTCGGCGTTCCAAGCGGAAAGTTACTCGGTTTCTTCGTTTCCGAACGAGGGATCGATGTCAACCCCGAAAAGATCGGGACCATCGTCCGAATGGAGAGGCCGGTCAGAATACACGATGTTCAATGGCTCACAGGTTGCCTAGCGGCTTTGAGCAAGTTCATCAGTCGACTCGGTGAGAAAGCACTTCCTCTGTACCAACTCATGAAGAAATCAGATACCTTCGAGTGAACAGACGGAGCCCAAGTCGCATTCGACGACCTCAAAGTCCTACTTTCCACCCAGCCGGTTCTTACTGCTCCGCTCAGTAAAGAGGCCCTTCTTCTGTATATCGCGGCTACAAATCTAGTCGTCAGTACTATTCTTACAGTCGAACGAGAAGAAGAAGGCAAAGCATACAAAGTTCAGCGGCCAGTGTACTACGTCTCCGAGGTCGTGACTCCTTCCAAGTAGAGGTATCCCCACTATCAAAAACTTATCTACGGGATTTACATGACTCTGAAGAAGGTGGCCCATTATTTCCAAGACCACTCGGTGTCTGTCGTTTCTGATGCTCCATTGTCGGGAATTCTCCACAATCGAGACGCGTTAGGCCGAGTGGCGAAGTGGGCGATGGAGATGCTGTACTGTGATATCATGTTCGAGGCCAAGAAAGCTATTAAGTCTCAAGCTCTGGCTTACTTCATAGCAGAATGGGTAGAACTACAGCAAAAGACCCACATCTACTCGGCCCATTGGACAATGTTCTTTGATGGGTCCAAGATGTTGAATGCTCCGGCGCTGGTGTTGTGATCATATCGCCAAAGGGCGACAAGCTCAAGTACGTGCTACAGATACACTTCGATTCCTCCAACAACGAGGCAGAGTATGAAGCTCTCCTCTATGGGTTGCGTATGGCCATCTCACTCGGCGTCCGTCGCCTGATGGTCAACGGCTATTCGGATTTGGTGGTCAATCAAGTAATGAAAGAGTGGGACGTCAGGAACCCCACCATGACCACATACTGCAATGCAGTGAGAAAGCTTGAGAAGAAGTTTGAAGGTCTAGAGCTTCATCATGTTCCAAGACTGAAGAACCAAGCAGCTGATGAGTTGGCAAAACTCGAATCCACTTGGAGACCGGTCCCGAGTGACGTCTGCCTCGAGCACCTTCACCTCCCTTCAGTCAAAGAAGATCCTTTTACAGAAGAACCAGTACAACCAAAGAGTTCAACAGATCCGACTGAAGTCGATGTACCTGCTGTGGTTGATCTGGTCATGGAGATTCTTACCGTCATCCCCGATTGGACTATGCCGATCATTGCATATATCGTGAGACACGAACTACCAGAAGACGAAGTCCAGGCCAGGCAGATAGTCCGTAGGTCGAAGTCATTCACTGTCATTGATGGCCAATTGTACAAGGAGAGCGTTTCAGGCGTTCTCCAACGATGCATCTCCCCAGAGGAGGGGCAGCTGATCCTAGAAGATATTCACTCGGGGACCTGCGGTCATCACGCCTCTTCGAGAGCAATCGTCGCCAAGGAATTCAGGGCTGGTTTTCTCTGGCTGCACACAAACGAGATGGCTAAAGATATGGTCGACCGATGTGAGGGCTGTCAGTTCTACTCCAACAAGTCCCACAAGCCGACATCTGCGTTGAAGACAATCCCTCTTGTGTGGCTGTTTGCAGTTTGGGGATTAGATATAGTCGGACCATTCAAGACAGGCCAAGGGGGATACACACATCTGCTGGTGGCAGTCGACAAGTTCACGAAATGGATCGAAGCCAAGCCCATCAAGAAACACGATGCCTCAACAGCCGTCAAGTTTATCAGGGACATCATCTCCAGATTCGGCGTACCTCACAGCACAATCACAGACAACGGGACAAACTTTGACTCGGACAGATTCAAAGGTTTCTGTGCAAGCCAAGGTATCCGAGTGGATTTTGCTTCCGTAGCACATCCCCAATCCAATGGACAAGCAGAGCGGGCGAATGGGCTTATTCTTCAAGGTTCGAAGCCCCGACTCCTGCGAGAGGTGGGACACGCCGCTGGCGCATGGGTCAGCGAGTTACCTTCAGTACTTTGGGGTCTCCGCACGACCCCGAATAGATCTACAAGGCGATCACCATTCTTCCTCGTTTATGGAGCAGAAGCGGTCCTTCCGAGTGACTTTCTTCACAATGCGCCACGAGTCGAACTCTTCTCCGAAGGTGAAGCAGAACAAGCAAGGCAAGACGGAGTGGACCTTCTAGAGGAGGAGCGCGAGATGGCACTGACTCGCTCAACCATTTATCAACAAGATCTGCGGCGTTTTCACACGCGACACGTCAGGAGTCGTACGTTCCAAGCAGGCAACCTGGTGCTCCGAGTGGATCAGCAAATACCTCACAAGTTGGCTCCTGCCTGGGAAGGACCCTTCATCATCTCTAAGGTGCTGAACAATGGAGCATACAGACTCTACAACGTCGATAGGGAGATAGACGAGCCGCGAGCATGGAACGGAGATCTCCTGAAGCGCTTCTACACATGACCGTCGACTGAAGCAATGTAAAGAACAAGTATTGGTGAAATAATATAAAGCAGATTGAGTTTTTTGTAGGTTCAAAGTTCTTCGGCGGTCGCAGACTACGGTCTCAAAAAAAACAAAAACTTAGCTGCGATCCAGAATCGCCTAAGTATGAACTTTCTCCGAGTGTGCACTTAACGTCACACTCGGGGCTTAGCTGCGATCCAGAATCGCCTAAGTATGAACTTTCTGCGAGTGTGCACTTAACGTCACACTCGGGGACTTAGCTGCGATCCAGAATCGCCTAAGTATGAACTTTCTCCGAGTGTGCACTTAACATCACACTCGGCGACTCAGCTGCGATCCAGAATCGCCTAAGTATTAACTTTCTCCGAGTGTGCACTTAATGTCACACTCGGAGACTTAGTTGCGATCCAGAATCGCTGAAGTATGAACTTTCTCCGACTGTGCACTTAACGTCACACTCGAGGACTTAGCTGCGATCCAGAATTGCCTAAGTATTGACTTTCTCCGAGTGTGCACTTAACGACACACTCGGGGACTTAGCTGCGATCCAGAATCGCCTAAGTATTAACTTTCTCCGAGTGTGCACTTAACGTCACACTCGGAGACTTAGCTGCGATCCAGAATCTCCTAAGGATGAACTTTTTCCGAGTGTGCACTTAACGTCACACTCAGGGACTTAGCTACGATCACGAATTGCCTAAGTATTAACTTTCTTCAGCTGCGATCCAGAATCGCCTAAGTACGAACTTTCTCCGAGTGTGCACTTAACGTCACACTCGGGGACTTAGCTGCGACCCAGAATCGCCTAAGTATGAATTTTCTCCGACTGTGCACTTAACGTCACACTCGGGGACTTACCTGCGATCCAGAATCGCGTAAGTATGAACTTTCTCCGAGTGTGCACTTAACGTCACACTCGGAGACTTATCTGCGATCCAGAATTGCCTAAGTCTGAACTTTTTCCGAGTGTGCACTTAACGTCACACGCGGGGACTTAACTGCGATCACGAATTGCCTAAGTATTAACTTTCTTCGAGTGTGCACTTAACGCCACACTCGGGGACTTAGATGCGATGCAGAATCGCCTAAGCACCCACATGCCTTCGACTGTATCCTACAGGTACACTAGGGTAATCAACTGACAACTACATGAGTTGCAGACCCTCATTGAGGCTCATGTGGATGTCAAAACAACTGACAACTACATGAGTTGCAGACCCTCATTGAAACTCATGTGGAGGTCAAAACAACTGACAACTACATGAGTTGCAGACCCTCATTGAGGCTCATGTGGATGTCAAAAAAACTGACAACTACGTCAGTACCAACTCGCCCCGAGTGCGACCTAATAGTCGCACTCGACAACCTAGCGGTGATCCTACCGATCCACTCGGTGACAATACAGATCCAACCGGAAATTCCACAGACCCTCAATGAGGCTCATGCAGATGTCAAGACAACTGACATGTTCCGAATGTTTGCCTTTGGCTTCACGAAGAAACGCCAAACAAAAACTCGAGTCAAAATTGCAACAGAAGAGCGAAAGATTTGCTTCAAAGTTCAAACAAAGATAGTGCCTCGGTGTGGATCAAGCTTACCCACACCGAAACAAGAATGTGACGGCCAACAGCAGTGGCCAAAGTTTCTTACAAATCAACACTCGGCATACCGAGGATCAAGTTTTCTTACGCATCGTCTGGAGTAGCACCAGGACTGGAGGGCTCCACGAAGGTGTCCAGGTCGATTCCGACGGCGATGCGGGTGGCACTTTCAAGGAAGGTTTCCATGAAGTCTTCGAATCGAAGTTTCTTCGTGTTGGCCACCTTCAATGTCTTCAGCTTCTCCTCGCGCACCTCCTTGCAATGGACTCGGACCAGGGATAGAGCAACATCTGCACCACAACGAGCTGCAGATTTCTTCCACGACTGCACTCGGTTCGGAATCTCCTCCAGTCAAGCCATCAGGTTCTCCATCTCCTGCCGCGACTCATCTTCCGACCAAAGCTCCTTGTCGATTCGGCCGACGACTTCTCGCAGTCGACCGATGAAAGGGCCAACTTTTCCCATGCGGATGTGCGCCCGGAGCAGATCCAGATTGGCGTCCTTGCCGAGTGGAATGTTCTCAAGAATCGACCGTTCCACATCAGGTGCTTCAGCTTCAGCGTCAAAGCAAAAATCTGCGACAACCGGACAAGCAAACAATAAGCGCCGAGTGTGACGCGCATAACACAAGCACTCGGAAAAAGCAGGACTTACCAGCCAAACGCGTCATCATCTGCCGAGCCCAGTCGTTGACATATTTCTCCTGTGCTTTGCACCGTTTGTTCAGCACGTTCATTTTACCATCAGAGCAGTCCTTTGTTTCCCCATCTTCTCAACTTCCTCAGTAAGCACTTTGTTCGCTTCACGAGCCTCCTCCAACGATTTCTCTCGCTCCGCCAGAACCACCTTCATACCATCCATTGCAAGCAGTGCCGCATCCCGCTCACCAGCAAACTGAATCTTCTCCGCCCTCCGAGTCTCATATGTTGTCCCCATTTCACAAGTTTTCTTCCAGCAAACACCAAGGGACAATCAGAAAATTCAACAATAAAAGTCTAAGTTCTTCAGACCCCTGCCGACGCAAGCAGTCGACAGCGGTCTCGGGGACTACACCCAGTGGGTTCACTAAGAGTGACCCCACTGGCATGCAACTCAAGCAAGCCCGCCCTATTGAGATGCATGTTACCACCTATGCCTACGAGGCCAATACTACCCGACCTGAGTAAAAATTACTCTCGGGGACTCTTATAGTAAGTGCACTCCGAGTGCCACAACTGCTCGCACTCGGTCATATTATTTACAGACTTGACCAAAGCAAAGACAATATGTATAAAGAAAACTGCCAGTGCAAGCACTCGACAGAAGTCTCGGGGACTACACCCACTGGGTTCACTCAGAGTGAACCCATTGCAAACAATAGATACTATCCAAAAACACCCAGTGGGTTACAAGAGAAAAGTAAATACTTACTATCCCAGTTACTCGGATATCATCCCGCAGCTCCAAGCTCCGCTGGTACAAGGATGCGACGGAGTCGTAAGCCCTCTTGGCTTCCCCAGCCATCAGCTCCGCCTGCACCATGGCTCCCTTGGCCGCTCCCACCTGCTCATCCGGGAGACGCTGGATGTTGAACTCGACATTCGACGAGCCTGGCATCGTCGGAAGTTCCTGAGGCATCCCAAGGTCTGCTCCAGTCTGCTCTTCAACCACCAGCGCCGGTTCAGTCGGCGGCAGCGCCTCAGTCGGCAGCACGTCGGCGGCGAGAGCAGCAACAGGCGGAGCAGCCTCAAGACAGGCTCCGCAGCTTGTTCAGCTCTCCGCTGATCACCCTCGTCCATGCAAATCGCCCCTGATAGACCGAACGACGCGAGATCTCAGAAAAAGAAAGAGGCAGAACCTATGATAGAATTCGAGACGCGATAGTATAAAACACTCGGAGTCACTACAACGCACCTGGCTGGGACGAGACGACGTTGTCCGTGTCCATGGGGTCATCCTCCTGGCGCGCCGGAGAGGAGGCAGAAGTAGCGACCCTGTCGAGTGAAATCCATTCGACCAATAAACATGAGCTCACTGAGATATCAGAAGAAATTAGAAGATCGATACACTTACGTGGAGGTGACGGGGACAGCATCCCTCATCCATGGCAGAGCCTTCCGAGGTTTGGACCCACTCGGTTTGGCCGCCTTGGAAGACTGACCCGCAGGCTCAGCGGCAGCATCCCTGGCCCTCTTGTTGCTCCGAGCATTCGGGGCCACTGGGGCAGTGGGGGGAGCACTCGAAGATGCCGGAGGGACCGAGGGAACGGCAAGCTCGTGTCGGCGCTTGGTCCAATGCTCTAATTGCGGAGGCGGCGAGTCCTGCTCTTCGTCTTCCTCCTCTTCCTCGCTAGTCTCTTCCTCCGACTCCCCGCTGTCGGAGACATACTCAGCAATCTCCACGCTACCATCCTGGCTGCCTTCCTCCTCCTCCTCGGCGGGGTTCCCGTTCCAGACGGGAGAAAACCAGTTGGTCCACTTCTCCGTGAAATACAGTCGGCGACATCAAGCGACAAGCAGAGATTCAAGAAATCGATAAAACTAAAACAGATACGTGCACTCGACACATGGTACTCACCTGATTCGGAGGAGGATTGTCCGCGCTGAAAGCCCTCACTCGCCGAGACCCTCTGGGGTTCTCGCAGGCGCCCGTGATCTGGAGCACCCACGACGCCACCTTCTCCTCGGTCACGCTCAAGACGTTAGTCTGAGTGGAGTCCTCGGTCCCCTAGTAGTGCTACATGGCGTGGTCGCGAGCCTGCACTGGTTGTATGCGCCGAGCAAGGAAAGTCTCCAGCAAATCCATGCCAGTGACTCCCCTCCTGACGACGTCTACGAGTGCGTCGACCAAGGGCTAGATGTCGAGCTTCTCCGCCTTCATGAGCGCGAGCTGCTTAGGTGCAGCGGGACGATCACCCTGAAGAGGGGTTCGTACAGGCAACGTCTTGGCAGTAGAACCACGTCGACTGCCAGTTCCTGACCGACTCGCTCAGCTGAAGAGCAGGATAAATACTCCGACTCTTTTTCTGGAAACCTAAGCCCCCGCAGAGCTGGAGAAGATGTGTCTTATCATCCGACTGGCTGAGTCATTTGATGGTTTCGGATCTAGCAGAAAATATGTGTTTGAACAACCCCCAATGGGGGGGGGGTCATCCGATGAAACACTCGCACATAACGATGAAAGCAGAGAGATGGGCGATAGCATTCGGAGGAACGTGGTGAAGCTGTGCCCCGAAGAGGTTCATGATGCCCTTAAAGAAAGGATGCAGGGGCAGGGTGAAACCTCGGTAGACATGGCTGAGCAGCAAGACGCGCTCCCCCTCCCGGGGTGCCGGCTCGACCTCGTCCTCAGCCGGCAGCCTCCAAGACTTGTCGACGATCATCCCATCCTCCACCAGCTGTAGAAGATCCCCCTCCGTCACCGTGGAGGGGAGGAAGTCGCCTTGAATCCACCACGCCAGCAACGGCCGCTGCCGCCGCTGAGCAGGAGCCGCCGCCTTCCCCTTCTTATTCCTCGCCTCCATCTTGCTGGTTTGACCCTTGGTCATGGCGGAAGTTGCGAGTTCGCGGAGAGAGAGGAGGCGTGGGGAGGTTAGGTGCGCTGAAGGAGGCGAGGAGGACGAAGCAATGGCAAAAGATCCGGCAGGCGTAACGAAAAACCCTTGCCGCCGGGATTTAAGTAAGGTTCCGACTGGGTCGCTGGCAGGTGGTCCCGAAACCTTATCCCCCGACCGGCCGCATCGATATCGGTGGAGGAGTTGAAGGCACGAGAATCGAGGCGTCAGGCGCTAATCGAGCACGCTGGCATCATCCCCGCTGAGCGCGCGGAAACCGAAATTTGAACATCCCGGAAAATCCGGTGCTGTGAGTTGACGGGTCGCGTCAAGAGATACCCTGAATACACTCGGTTTCCGACAGTTTGTTCCACGGAGATTTCCACTCGGATCATTGGTGAGAAAAGATAAAATGGATCGAGGCAAGTAACGCCCAAGCCAAGTCCGTTCCGGTCGGATCCAAACTTCAAGCATCGCTTCATCGTTCCAACCCCAATCCATTCGGGGACTAATGATGGGGTTATAGTCCTAGGGTAGGGTCATAGGCCTGCCCTCTAGGTCCTACCCAAGGACTACCCCTCACAAAGGACAAGGCCCTTAGTCAGCTCCGACTGAATTCAGGAGTCCCCATCGTCCAGTCGGTAACAGGTCCTCGATCATCCAGTCGGAGACTAGCATTCGGAGGATATCAAGCTAACCAACTGGATACCACTCAGTACATCGTAACCCCCCTGGAGGGAAACGGTCGTACGTTTCCAGGTGCATTTATTAGCATTTAGGGCATACGTTACCTGTAACGTACGCATTAAATCACCACTACTCCACCCCTGTACCGGAACTGTTGTGGAGGGCAGCACACTCTATATAAGCCACCCTCCCCCACTAGTAGAGGGGTTAGCAACTCAGTGTATTCCGTATTTCCACTCAACACCAAGCTCCCTGAGCACGGAGACGTAGGGCTATTACCTCCACTGCAGAGGGGCCTGAACTCATACAACCTCACCGTAGCTAAGGCTCTTCCCATCCTTTTCGTACCCTACACATCTACTGTCACGCTTATACCCACGACACTTAGGATCTATGAAATACCGCTGTAGACCAGGAGTGGTCAGAAAGTACCATACAACTTTCTGAGGAGCTTTCGTTCCTGCCTTCTTGTATCGAGAAGCATTGCACACTGGACACCTGGTTTTTTCCGCGTGTTCACCCCGATAAATGATGCAACCGTTGGTGCTTCGATGGTATCTAATGTGCGGCAGATCCTCCGAATGCTTTTCTTGGCCTCATCGACACTAGTAGGACGCAGGTTCCCTGCGGGAAGAACATTATTTTATAGATACTTGAAGTGCTCATCGAGGCTTTTGTTTGTCCATTTGTTTTTGGCCTTCGTCTTTAAAAGTTCGAGCATGAAACTCAAGCGGGTAACCTCGGGATCGGAGAAGTCACATAATGGAGTATTCGAGTCGACTTCAAGTTGCGCGAGCTTGTCCTCCTCTATAGAAGCAACTGTGTCGCTATTCGTACTCTTGCGAAGGAGTTGTCGAACATGAGGGTCTTGAACGACTGAACTTAGTAGCATCAAAATCTGTGGCATGTCCATCAACTCTTCTCCGCCATGTTCAAAATCTTCTTCTTCGCCGTGTCCAAAATCTTCTCCGACGCCATGTCCAGACTCTTCCCTCCCGCTGTATTCGGACTCTTCACAGCCGTCGTGTCCGACGCCACTGTCTTCGTGTCGATCGGTCATCTCTTCGTCTAGACCCAAGTCGTTATTCCCTACCATGTGGACGTCCTCATCATCATCTTCACTTATGGAAAGAGTATAGCCATCCATGAAACATCGATCAGCAAGCGGGCCTGCAAACTGCCACGATCAAAAGGGTCCAAAATTACTTCTTCTTTGCATCTTGTACACAGACATCTAATCCGAGTCTGTTTATTTTCATACATATCCATCACCGCGGATTGCAAATATGGCTCCACCTCCCTACCACTCACCTTCATGATTGCAAGGTATAACAAGCAAAAGGGTCATAAAAAAATTGCATGCATATAAAAATTTGGCATGACCTTGCCTGAAAATAGGACATATCGAGTTTGCTCGAAATTTGCCAAGACGGAAATAAATTGACATTTTGGCAAAACAAAAGCAAGTCACGAGTCATGTCGCTCACACAAATCCCTTCATATCACCAACAGACATATTCCCATTATTGAAATGCACAACTTTTTAGTCACCTATATATATATATCCTGAGAGAGATTGTGCATGGCTAAATAGTGGAGAAGTAACAATGGCGAAGAAGTAACTTAGAGAGAGGAAAGGAGAAAGGAGGGGATAGGGCAAAGGCGGGAGGAAGTGGGAGATGGGGTGTGTATGGGTGAAATGAGGGCAACAATGGTGGAGGAAAGGAGAAAGGACGGGATAGGGCAAAGGGGGAGGAAGGGGGAGAGGGTGTGTATGTGGGTGATAGGTAGAAGGAAGAGAGAAGAAGGGCAATAATGGTGGACAAGTAACAATGGAGGAGGAAAGCAGAAAGGAGGGCAAAGGGGGAGAAAGGGGGAGAGGGGTGTGTGTGTGGGTGAAAATCTGCCCACGGCCACGTGTAGCAGTAGCGCTGGTTCCATAGGCGCGCTACTGTTATTGCACTTAGGAGCATCACTTGTCCCCAGCCAGTGCTGCTACAACAGCTGGTGTCGCTGGCCTAGTTGGGCTCCTTTTAGCAGTAGCGCTGGTTCCACAGAGGCGCTACAGATATGGAATTTAGCAGTAGCTCTTTTTATAGTCCAACGCTATTACTACGGATACTGCGGGTGGCCTCGTTCGGCCCCGTTTAGAAGTAGCGCTCAAATGCATCCAACGCTACTACTACGGAACTTAGCAGTAGCAGGTAGTTTCTCTAGCGCTACTGCTAAGTAGCAGCAGCGCGTGATGTTTTCTAGCGCTACTACTAGGCTCCTACCTATAAGGTTTTCCCTACTAGTGGTAGTTAGGAGGTTCCCAGGAACGAGACATCACCTCTTTCAATCCATATTATGTTTGTGCTAGCCTTCTTAAGGAAAAACTTATTTTCTATGTGTGTACTTAGATATTATTAGCTTATGTTGACTCGTTGGCATTTGAGCTTATGTATTCGAGCCGTCGAGACCCCTGGCTTGTAATATGAAGCTTGTATGACTTTAATTTGTGTCTAGAGTTGTGTTCTGATATCTTCCCGTGAGTGCCTAATCTTGTTCGTATGCATTTTCTTGTAGGATTGATGTACCAGTAAGCTGGGGTCGTCATACTTGTGTCCCCAAGAAACCCAATACAATGGTCAATTGTATAGGTGCACTAATTCGGCGAAGAGATGATGATACAAGTGTAGTACATATATTAGATATAAGTATTTTTTGAATCTTGAAATATAAAAATAGAAAGTTAGAAAGTGTAAAACAATGAGGAAAACATTTTATAAATGCTTGAAAATAAGGCCTAGATTCATACTTTCAGTAGTGCAATATCTCAACCCTGATAATATAGTAGAATCATATGATCATCCCTCAACGTGCAACAAAGAATATCACTCCAAAGTTCGTAAGTAGCAGATAACATAAGAAGAAATTTGCATAGGTAGTACAACCACCTCAAAATTTATTCTTTCCTATAAATCTATTGAGCTATTCATATAAGTATCACAAATAATCCTTGAATTCCTACTAGAATAACATCCATGATACATATCAATCAATCCTAATATCACCTATATACTCCAATGACACCTCAATTATCCGTGGATTAATTATACAACATGCACCAAACAATTTCAGATTAATCAAATTCAATCCAACACAAAGAACTCCAGAGTGTACCCCAAGATTTCTATTGGAGAACATAATATGAAAACATGCAATCAACCCCTATGAATAGATCCCCAAGGTCACCGGAACCCACTAGTTGATGCCATAACATATATCAAGTGAATCAACAGAATACCCCATTGTCACCACGAGTATCCACATGCAAGACATACATCAAGTGTTCTCACCAATATTCAATCCAACATAACAAAATCTCAAAGAGAAAGAATCAATTCA
Source organism: Hordeum vulgare subsp. vulgare (assembly GCF_904849725.1). Taxonomy (NCBI): domain Eukaryota; kingdom Viridiplantae; phylum Streptophyta; class Magnoliopsida; order Poales; family Poaceae; genus Hordeum; species Hordeum vulgare. The sequence goes on from NC_058519.1 coordinate 252,628,554, forward strand.
TCACAACAAGATATAAAGGGAAGAACACTATATGATCTAATTATATTAACAAAGCCCATGATACATCAAGATTCTAACATCTCAAGAACACGAGAGAGAGAGAGAGAGATATTTAACACATAGCTACTCGTACATACCATCAACACTGACGGTGGACTACTCCCTCCTCATCACGGACGGAGGTGATTTCCCAGTCCAGAAGTGTATTGGAAAGGCTCCAGATGGGTTTTTCGTCAATACAGAGAGTATGGGCGGCGGAGAAGAATTTCTTTACTTATTTTTGAGGGTTTCTGTATATATAGGATTTTTGGCGTTCGAATCACGCTTGGCGAAGGTATGTGGGCCCCACAAGACATCATGTCTTCTGGCTTAGAGGTGGCTCCCCTTTGGTGGTTCTTCGTTCTAATATTTCTCTTATGTTCCAGAAAAAATAGTAAAAAAGTTTTGGGCGATACCGAGAACTTCCCTTTTCTACACAAAATACAACACCACAGTAATTCTGCTGAAAACAACATAAGTGTGGGTTAGTTCTAAATAAATCACAAAGAGTGCGTCAAAGCCATATAAAAATATTGTAGACATAGGTGAATGTGGCATGAATACTTAAATAATTATCAATTCGTTGGAGATGTATCAGCATCCCCAAGCTTAATTCCTACTCGTCCCCGAGTAGGTAAATGATAAAAGAGATAATTTATGAAGAGTGAATGATAGCATAGTACATAAATTTCATCAACAATAATTCCAATCACTTTTTGTATCATATTAACCAACAATTTTTTCATAAAAATCATCATGGTTTAGTGGTAATTAATTCGCATGTCATGATTCAAACAATGCAATCTCTTGAAACTTAACAAGCCATGTTCTTCGTCACCAAACCACTTCAATGCATCATGAAGTCTAAGTAAGAGCTCCACATACTAAATTATCATAGTCTTCTATCATTGGTAATACTGAAGGCATATTGTTAGAACGAACAACATCCATCGAACATAGAAAATGACACGGGCTTAAAGTTTCCCGTCCCAACATACTTATCATAAAGATAGTTGTCAACTATAATGAATCATGATCAAATATATTTAACTAGATACATAAATTTGGATCTTTCTCACCACATGGTGCTTGTCAACTAATAGATTTTCGTTGTAAAAATAAGTTTATTCAACGTGAAAATTAAATAGCATGAATGTAAATAGATTGTCACTTCGCGGAGGAAAGCATGGATTTACATAGGTGCCAGAGCTCATTGTTTTAAAATAGAGATGCACCTATAGTTTTGGGTGGCATGCCGTTCATGTCAACGTCACAACAGAGTTTTTAACATATTCCATGATAATCACATTATTGGCGGTTCCCAAATAGAATTAAAATTTTACTCCCTCTCCACCATTCTAACACGTTCCATGGCTAGTCGTATCCACGGGTACAATCCAAACAATCAAATATCTAGGGGGAGTTCTTGCTTTTTTTTATTTTGCATGTCTGGGCATCCCTTTTACCAGCCTCTCTCATGCAATGACAAGTGAATAAACACTCATATTGAGAATAACACTACAGGAATCCGAGACTTTGCCGCCTACCATGGCTGACGGCAAAGGGGGGAACCCCGGACAGCAAAGGGGATGAAACTTTCTATGCATGACGTCTAAAGAGAATAAGCAAGAAGAGAAGAAGCAAGAAGAGTGGAAGAAGGAGAAGAAAAAGAAGAAGGAGGAGGAGGAGGAGGACGACGAGGAGAAGGAGAAGGAAGAGGAGAAGAAGAAGAAAAGAAGAAGGAGAAGATAAAGGAGAAGAAGGAGGAGAAGAAGGAGACGGAGCTTCTCTCCTCATTCTTCTCCCTCTTCTTCCTCCTGCTCCTTATCCTTCTCTTCTCCTTCTTCCTTCTTTGCATTTTTCCTCTTTCTTGTTCTCTTGTCCTCTTCTTCGAGCTAAATTAGATAATTATGCCTTTTTGGCAATAATTATGTCATTTTGGAGGATAATTAGGTATGTATAGTTCATTTTTTATTAAATAAGCCATTTTCGAACTAACTAGGCTAGTTATGTCATTTAGGTGGAAGTCAAGCTAAGTATAGGCCATTCTAGAGCTAATTTGGGTAAAATATGTCATATTGGAACCAACTATGATTATTAAGGCATTTTGGAGATAGCTAACTAACTTTAGGCTATTTAATAGCTGATTGTTATCTAAGTATGTCTTTTTGGAGCTAAATGGGCTAATTATGTCATTTTAGAGGAAAACAAGCTACGTATATAATATTCATGAGCTAACCAACGTTCTTATGCCTTTTTGAGCTTATTATGTCATTTTGGAGCTAAATTAGTCATTTTAATGAGCTAACCAAAGTTCTTATGATGTTTTTACCTAACTAAGCTAATTATGTCATTTTGGAGGATAATTAGCTAAGTATGTCTATGTTGGGGAAAATAAGCTACGTAGAAGAAGAAAGAGAAGAAGCAAGAAGAGAAAAAGGAGAAGAAAAAGAAGAAGAAGAAGGAGGAGGAGGAGAAAGAGAAGGAGAAGGAACAAGAGAAGAAGAAGGAGAAGAAGAAGGAAAAGAAGGAGGAGATAAGGAGAAGGATCCCTCCTTCTCCTTCTTCTCCTTCTCCTTCTTCTCCTTCTCCTTCTTCTTCTCTTCTTCTTCTCTTCTTCTTCTTCTTCCTTCTTTTCATTTTTCATCTTTCTTCTCCTCTTGTCCTCTTCTTTGAGTTAAATTAGCTAGTTATATCTTTTTGGAGCTAATTATGTCATTTTGGAGGATAATTAGGTAAGTATAGGTCATTTTTTATTAAATAGGCCATTTTTGAGCTAACTAAGATAATTTTGTCATTTAGGTGGAAGCCAAGCTAAGTATAGGCCATTCTAGAGCTAACTTGGGTAAAATATGTCATTTTGGAGCCAACTATAATTATTAAGGCATTTTCAAGCTAAATTGGCTAATTATGTCATTTAGGTTGAAGCCAAGCTAAGTATATAATATTCATGAGCTAACGAAGGTTCTTATGCCATTTTGAGCTTACTATTTCATTTTGGAGCTAAATTAGTCATTTTAATGAGCTAACCAAGGTTCTTATGATGTTTTTACCTAACTAAGCTAATTATGTCATTCTGGAGGATAATTAGCTAAGTATGTCCTTGTTGGATGAGTCTAACCTACGTAGAAGAAGAAAGAGAAGAAGCAAGAAGAGAAGAAGAAGGAGAAGAAAAAGAAGAAGAAGAAGGAGGAGGAGGAGGAGAAGAAGGATAAGGAGAAGGAAGAGGAGAAGAAGAAGAAAAGAAGAAGGAGAAGAAGAAGGAGAAGGAGCTTCTCTCTGCCTTCTTCTCCTTCTTCTCCTTCTTCTTCCTCCATCTCCTTCTCCTTCTTCTTCTCTTCTTCTTCTTCCTTCTTTTCATTTTTCCTCTTTCTTATACTCTTGTCCTCTTCTTCGAGCTAAATTAGCTAATTATGCCTTTTTGGAGCTAATTATGTCATTTTGGAGGATAATTAACTAAGTATAGGTCATTTTTTATTCAATATGCCATTTTGGAGATAACTAAGCTAATTATGTCATTGAGGTGGAAGCCAAGCTAAGTATAGGCCATTCTAGAGCTAACTTGGGTAAATTATGTCATTTTGGAGACAACTATAATTATTAAGGCATTTTGGAGCTAGCTAAGCTAATTTTAGGCTATTTAATAGCTGATTGTTAGCTAATTATGTCTTTTTGGAGCTAAATGGGCTAATTATACAATTATCGTCATCACGGCGGTGAAGCACGGTGGCTATGGCTTGTTTCACCTCGAGAAGGCTGCCCTAGAGAAGGCTCCACTATAAAAGGGTCGTGCGATGCGTTTCGGGAGATATTCTGCACCAAACATTGTTTGCAATGTCTCGTTAGCATGATGACACTCTTAAGATCATTGCACTGAAATGAAACTCACCATCCTCGCCATGTTAATGACTAGCATCGCCGGAGGGACGTGGCCGGTCTTCTCGCACATAGACTGTACATTTGGTTCCGACAAGTCAAACGTTTCAGTTATTAATGAAACGGACAGTAAAATGCAAGATTTGAAATAATATGAAGAAGAAACTTACCATGAAGAGCTCGTACATGGCCCTATTAGACGCATCATTTTGTGCCCTCTCCGCCTCCACCAATGCATCCGTCCTCTCCTCCAGCTCCTTCATCTCCTTATCCTTCTCCGCCAAAATCTCCTGCATTGCCTCTCTCTCTTTCAGAATAGCAGCCTGCAACACAACTCATTGTTAGCATTGTAATCATATTGGTTCCCACGCACAACATAATGCGGAAATATAGTTGAGTCCATTAAACTAACCTCAATGGCGAGCTCGACTGGTCGTGGACGAGGTGTTATCTCAAGACAGGAGCTCGTTTGGCATGCCTTTATCTGCCGGAGAGTGCTAGGACAACGTATAAGGCCGTCTCCAATGGAGATCAAGCCATGGGGCGCCCCCGTTGCCAGCTATCATCACCAGCTCTAGGTCACTAGGCCCCTCGCCCCGGTTAAAGTCATCCCCTTTTCCTCGCCTTCCCGCGGTCTCTGTACTTCATGAGCTTGTGGTGGGAGGAGATGTTGGTGAAGTTTTCTAGATGCTCGAGGTCAGACTCAGAGAATGCCTTGACCTTCTTGTACGAGACAGTATGGGCCATCGCATACAGGTCGTACATCTGTGGCACCTCCGTCTTATTGTGACGCGCCTAAAAAAGAGAGAGAGGAAAATTGTATTAGTAAAGGGCTCAAGATAGCATTAAAAATGAATTGCATGAGGCATGAAGCAAACTACATACCCAGTTCTCGCCAAATTGGATTAAGTTGACGCACCCTTGATGGTGTGGCACACCAACCATTTTGCCACGCCTCTCCTTGGCGTTGTTGTGGCTGGCCTCCCACGTTTCGGAGCACCACTGATCCACCAAGTCCTCCCAACAATCCATCTTATCCACACACACCATCTCGGGGGCACCTAAGTTAATGAAGAGAAATTTGAACGTGTAAGAACCAAATCAAGGAAACTAACTACAAAGCCTTAATAATATGTAATTACCTTCATGTAATGCTCCTTCTCCATCTTAGAATCGTGGCACTTTGCCTTGTCCTTCCTAATACGCCGCGGGGCATAGTAGTCTCGAACAGCCTGCACCCGAGCCTCGTGCAGAAAGTTTTGAAGTAGGTGGCGAAATTTGGTTTCGATAACCTTTGCCGTGTACTCCTCGTATCCCTCCACACACCTGTAGTAGGTCTGCAAATGAGACAACACCGGTTAGTCCAATAACTAGGTATGGTTGATTTATAATTGTGTAAATGAGAAATTACCCAGAACTGTCAGATCACCATGTCGGCCCTCGTGTGGAACAAAACACCGTCGACCTCCACCTCCAGCGGGGCCAGGGCACCCAAGTAGTGCTCCCAGGTCATTCCTAGATCTCGCTCCCGACCGGGCAACGTAAAAAACCCCGGGCAGTTTTGACGGCAAAAAACCCCGGGAAGTCGTGACGGCAAAGGACGTTGTTGGGCTTGCGGACACCCTTGGGAACAATCCAACCCCTGCAGTATGACAAATTAAAGTTAAAGCATTACATATTTGAGAAAATGTGAAGTCAAAAGGTTAAATAAGAGTAAATTAACTTACTTGTCACCATTTGGGTTAATCCACCACCTCTCCTCGTGGGCCGCCGGCACGAGCGGGAGTCCCGAAGTACCACGCTGGTTGACGGTAGCCCCTCACCCAGCTCCTCGTCGCTATCAGCATGGCCACTTGGCTCAGGCTGACCTAGATCAGCCCAGGTATCCCACTGGGTCTCTGGGGACGTACCCTCATCCCTGCTTTGCTCCGGAGTCGCATGTAATGAAGCCTCTAGGACACAAGTCTCGTGGGTCGAAGGCTCATCGACGTGAGGCTCGTCGACCTGAGGCTCGTGAACCGGAGACCGTGTAGCCTCCACCTGAGAAGAATCCTCCCTAGAAGTCCTCTGTTCAGGTGAATCACCTTGGGGTGGCGGCGAGGAAGACATTGCAGCCACCGCCCTACCTCTCGAGCGACCACGTGTACCTTTAGTACAACCTAAATACCAACATGAGTATTAAAATGTATATAAATACCAACATGACTACAACATAAATACCAACATGAGTACAACATAAATACCAACATGAGTAATACCTTTAGTACCTCTCGGCTTCGCGGGGGATCCACCTCCTTCACGGGGGCCGCGAGAGTCGAAGAAGCGGCCACTCCATGCAGAGTAGATAGAAACGCTCTCCGAAGAGGCGAGGCAGGAATGGAAGTACCCATCCCTCCACCCTCCAACGAAGAAGGAGCCGTGGAGTGCTTTCGACCCTTTCCCACCATCTTTCAACACATGTCATGACAAAGAGTAAATGACATTAGTACAACATAAAAACCAACATGAGTAATAAAATGTATATAATTTAAGTGTATCATCGTCATAAATACCAACATGACTAATAAAAATTGAATACCTACCATGAACTCAAAATTTATATACAGTAATAGTTGAATACCTGACATGAACTAATAACAATCATGCTCGTCTATATATGCTTCAGGGTCAATAAATGCATCATGATCGTCACTATCAGCAATAAATGCATCATCATCATCACTATCACGAAGAACATGTGGAAGGCCACCATTATGTAATCGGTCAAGAAGTGACAGCTCATCCACAGCAGTAACCTCTTCTTCTTCCGGCTCTTCCTGTTCGGGCTCACGGGTTAAGACGGATTTACTATCGCTGTCTACTTCAATGTTTTGGGGTGAAGTTGAGCGGTTCTTGAAAAGTTTCTTGGACATACGTGTTTCTTGGAAGAATTCTCCTTCATATGTGTCTGGGTTAATGTGAGGTTTGTAATCCTCTTCATTGAGGGTAGGTGGTCTAAAATGTGGTGGCACTTCATAAACGACATCCCAACCTTTTAGATTTGGATCAGTTTGTCAGGCCCACGGTAGATAGAAAACTTCTGTCGCATGTTGAGCCGTAATATAGATACCAGGAACATCTAAGTGGGTGTTTTGGTTGATTTTGACTAGTCATATATGTTCATGAGTCCTCCTAGTCTCCCGCGGCTCAAACCAATAACATTTGAAGACTACAACGGTCGGTGGGTTTTCACCATATAATAGAAGTTCATAAATTGCTTCAACTCTGACATAATACTCGGTGCCTCCTTCGCTGATAGCAGAGCAGTCAATTTGTAGTCTTTAGCTTAGGCATAGATAGCTCTTTGCCAAAGGTATGAAAGTGATACCCGTTGATGTTGTATTTGTCAAATGAATGGACGTTATAGTCAAAACCATTAACGACTTGTCTCAACTCGGCGTCCATAGACTCTGCATCAGCCTACAAGTTTAAACGACAGAATGGATATATTAGCCACAAATTAGACCAAGAAATCAAATGGCCCATTAATGGTAATTAATTACCCTCTGTTTGAACCAAGAGATGAAACCGGGATAGTCGCATCCATGCTTTGCGAGAAGCTCATAATCTTCGACGAAATCCTTTTCGATGACCGCTCCATCCGAGAATTTTGCGACGTATCGACTATATCAAATATCTGGGTATAAGAGTAGTTGAAAGGAATCAGAAGTTGCAGAATAATAATTTACCGAGAACTTACTCGATGTACGGTCGCATTTCTGTTAGGTTGGTGAAGATATACAATGAAATGGTCCGCTATTCTTCGACATCCAACGATTTCCCTTTCGAAGCACCGGATGGTGTGAGCTTCCCTTTGAATAGGATGAGGTTGGATCTACCTTTTTTGGATCGCCATCATTCTACCGAGGCTTCGAGTTATGCAAATGATGTTTTTTGGCTTCGTTGTGTGCTGTCACGAAGTTTGCCGCCTCCTTAGTAATGAATGCCTCGGCCATCGATGCTTCAATTCTATGTTTATTTTTACACTTAACTCGAAGCGTCTTCTGCATCGTCTCAGTTGACTAGAACCATCGATTTTGAACGGCCCCCCAATCTTGCCTCGGTCGGGAGATGCAAAATCAAATGCTGCATTGGATTAAAGAAGCCCGGTGGAAAGATATTTTGTAATTTGGAGATCAACTCCACCGCCAACTCTTCCATTTCATCTAGCACGCCAGGCGATAGTTCTTTCGCACAAAGAGAACGGAAGAAATAGCTCAGCTCTGCCAGTACTAGCCATTCATCCTCACGGATAAAGCCATGCAACATCACCGACATTACCGTCTCAATCCATATGTGCCAATCATGACTCTTGAGACCAAATATTTTCAATTTCTCAAGACTCGCTCCCCTCTTTAGATTCACAGCACACCCATCAGGGAACATCAACCGCATTTTCACCGACAATAGCATTTCCCTCATAGCTGGCCTTTCTAGATTAAACCATACCTTTGGCTTCGCTATGCTTTGCTTTTCTTTCCGTTGTAGCAAGTTTTGTAACGGTCTATCACATTGATCCTCCAGGTCGACTCTAGCCTTAATATTATCTTTTGACTTCCCCTCTATGCCAAAAATGTACCAAAAATGGCCTCTGGAATATTCTTTTCAGTGTGCATCACGTCGATGTTTTGTGGGAAAAGGAGGTCTTTGAAGTAAGGCAGATCCCATAAGCATGACTTGTGAGTCCAAGCGTGTTCCATATTATACCCTTTGAAGTATCCTGTAGGCAAAGGATCGGGCTCGAAAGCATTTAACTGATCAAGGGTCTGTTGGCCTGTCAGCGCAGCTGTTGCAGTGTTTTTGACAACTCTACCTTTGAGGAAATTCTTCTTGTCTTTTCTGAACTTATGGTCAGATCCAGGAATTGTCTATCCATGTCGAAGCAAGAAAACTTGCAACCAGCCTGCGGCCAACGGAACTTAAGAGCTGCCTTGCATGTGGTGCACGGGAACCTTCCATGCACACACCAGCCAACGAATAGCGCAAACATCGGATAATCATGCGTCGAGTACTTGTACCACACATGCATTTTGAAATTTGTTTTGGTAGCAACGTCGTAGGTCTTGATCCCATTATCCCAGGATTTTTGCAACTCATCCTTAAGCGGTTGCATGTACACATTCATATTCTTCCCCGGATAGTTGGGCCCTGGAATTATCAACGTCACGAAAATCTTCTTTCTTTTCACAATCTCTCTGGGCGGGAAATTGAGTGTAATGACAAATACAGGCCAACAACTCTATTGTGCTCGCGTCATACCATACACATTGAACCCATCCGAGCTGATGGCAACTCTAGGATGCCTTGGATCTTCCAATTTATCCTTATGTAATGCATCGAAGTGCCTCCACGCAAAACCATCCGAAGTGTGTACCAGCATCTTGTTCCCATCCACATCTAGTTCGGTTCTTTTGCCCAATTTGTGCCATGTCATCTATCCGGCCGTCTGTTCGACCGTGAAAATACGTTGAAGTCTCGGTGTTATTGGCTGATGCCGAAGAACACTAATGGGGATTTTGGTCTGATTCATCTCACCCATACCGTTGTCGACCACGATATACCTGGAAGAATTGCAAATGGGGCAATGGTTCAAAGCCGCATACTGAAACCAAAATAAGGCACATCCTTCTCACAGGCTTGTATCGTCTCATAGGGCATCTTAAGTACACGGAGGATTTTGTCTGACTGGTACAGGTTTGCAGGAAGTACATGGCCTTTGGGTAGAAAGCGTCCAAATATCGTCATCTTCACGTCGTAGCATTCTCCGCCTAGGTTGAATGGAGACTTCAGAGCCGTTACTTGCGCGATGGCATACAGCTGACAAAGCTCAGTCTCCTCGTGGAGAGGAGGTTTTGAAGACTCCAACATTTCATAGAAGACCTTTGCAGATTCCTCCATCTCATCGTCCGAACACCGAGCATCATCAAAGTCTTGCACCATGTCTTCGATCCCGGTACCATGCTCGTCGGTGCGACGACGAATCACGTCAGCTCTTGCACGTTGGTCAGACTCACCACGAAAAGTCCACATCGTATAATTAGGCGTAAAACCCCACTCCTGCAGGTGTTTACCGATATCAAACTCAGTCTTATTTTTCCAGTTTTCGCAGTTGGGACAGGGCACCATGTTTTTTGCTGGCCATTTGCAAATGCGGCTCTCACAAACCAGTGTACATCCAAGCACGATCACTCATGTTGCGTAGCTAACTATGGGCACACAAGAAATAAATATATAATTCATCATCTATATTCATCCGCTAAGCAAGTTCGTCAGTTTTATTACGTCCATACAACCTACACGCTAATAGGCAAAGGTAGGTCCTAATCCCACACGAGTATGTGTAGATTGGGTTTGTTTTCCCATGCTCTACTCCAGATGGGACGCATAATTTCGGCAACACCTCCCCGCTATTCTCCTAATACACGTCTCGGCAATAAGCAGAGAGGATGTGTACCCGGAGAACAACAGGGAGGCACTGACGAAATTCCTCATCGGATCCAGAGCACAGCATACGGGAAAATGAACCCAATCTACACATACTCGGGTTGTCCATGGATAACATTGGACAATTGAAAGGATGGCGGTTATAAATATGCAAAGACATGCATATTTATAGATGTCGCCCTTTCGAACGGGAGACGCATACTGGTCACGCATACTAGTCACGCATACTCATGATTGAAGAAACCTATAGCTAGCAAGTTTCATCGGCACGAAGACCGGAACAGAGCAAATTAAAGGGATAGGAGGAGAGGTCATTTGTGATCACCAACAAACCCAGGGGCGAAGCCAGTCCAACGCATGTGGAGGTTGTCGAACAACTGCACATTGGAATTCACCCGATCAACACAAATATGATGTTTTTATAATTAACATAATCGGAAAATATGTGACCGAACTCATAATTTACAAAACTATGACCCCGTCGGCCTCTAGAAGGCCGAAAAGCACCTTATCGTTCAACATTAGGCAGAAGAGATGTCGGGGGTCGGGGCTTAGTGGCGTCGAGGGTCGGTGGTGTCGGTCGCGTCGGAGGTTAGTTGCGTCAGTGGTCGGGGGTCGAGGGCCACTGGTGTCGGGGGTCAGGGTCTTTTCGGTGAACAAGAGGCCGAAGAGGTGTCGGGGATCGGGGGTTGGGGGTCAGTGGCATCGGGGGTCGGAGGTAGGGGGTCAGGGTCGGGGGTCGATGGTCACTGGCGTCGAGGGTCGGGGGTCGGGGTCGGGGTCGAGGGTCAGTGGCGTCGGGCGTCTGGGGTCGAGGGTCAGTGGCGCCGGGAATCGAGTGTCAGTGGTGTCGAGCGTCGGGTGTCAGGGTTTAGTGGAGTCGAGGGTCGGGGGTCGGGGGTAAGTGGTGTCGGGCGTCGGGGATCGGGAGTTAGGTGTGAGTGACGTCGGGGATCGGGGGTCGAGGGTTGGTGGCGTTGGGAGTCTTGGGCCGGGGGTCGGGGTCCTCTTCTTTGTTCTTCTCCTCTCTCCACTTTTTCTTCTTTTTCTTCTTCTTCTTCTTCTTCTTGTTCTTCTCCTTCTTCTTGATCATCTTCTTATTATTCTTCTTCTTCTTGTTTTTTCTCCTCCTCCTCCTCCTCATCCTCCTCTTCTTCTTCTTCTTTCTTTTCTCTTTCTCCTCCTCTCCTGTTTCTTCTTCTTCTTCTTCTTCTTTTTTTCTTCTTTTAATTTCTTCTAAGTTTTTTCTTTTCTATCTATTTTTTCTTTCTTTTCTATCTACTTTTTTCTACCTAATAAACAGAAAAAACAGGAAATAAAGCAAAAAACCTAACTATCTAATTTAAGAGAAAAAACAGAAAAAATAACAATCTAATTGAAAAAAACAGAAAATAAACTAACTATCTAAATTAACTATCTAATTTAAAAGAAAAAAAGAAATAAAGGAAAAAAGGAAGAAAAACTCATCTGCAAGGGCGTCGGGCGGGGGCAGGGCGCCGACTACGGCAGGGGCGGGGGCAGGGCGCTGGCTTCGGCGGGGTGGGGGTCGATACATGGCGTAGAGGAGGAGGGGGTGCGTGTGGAGGGGCAGCATGGTGGTGGAGGAGGGGCAGCGTGGTAGTGGAGTAGAGGGGGACCGGGCGGTGCAGGAGTGGCCGGCGACGGGGTGGTGGTGGCTCCGGGGGTGGGTGAGGGGTGGGGGTTGGCGCAGGAGTGGTCGACGGCGGGGTGAGGGGAGGGCGCGGTGTAGGGGGCGGTGAGGGGAGGGACGGTGCTGGGGTTGGGTGAGGGGAGGAGGCGGCGCAGGAGTCAACGACGGCGGGGGGGTAGCCGGCACAGGAGTGGAATGGCCGTTATAGGCACGTCCCCTTTGTCGTTTGCCCCTAGACGGTAAAGAGGCCCATGGCTGACGGCAAAGGCCAGGCAGAAGGCAAAGAGCCGTCCGTTGGACCTGGCCAGGCCCAGGGTCTAGTGGGACCCATCTTGCCCCTTTAACGTCTGCCCTAGGGCTCTTTACCGTCCGCTGGCAGACGACAAAGTTCTGGCCAATGGCAAATATTTTATTTGCCACCAGTCACACCTTTACCGTCTGCTTTAGGCTAGCTCACGCAAAGAGTTTCTTTGCCATCAGCCAGCACACGGCAAAGAACTGGCTGATCGCAAAGAACTGGATTCCAGTTGTGTAACCCTCTTAGGATGGAAGATAATCACCGCCCCGTAACTCCATGAGTGGTACGAGCACACAAAATGGATGTTCATTTGAATGTTTAGTGGTGGCACATGCAAATTTACTTGGAATGGCAGTGAAATACCATACATATGAAGGTACGGTAAACTCTCATGGAATAAACTTGTCTCATGGATTTGGATGCATAAACTTGTCTCATGGAATAAACATCAAACTAATCTCAAAAAGATATAAGTGAGGATCAATTATTAGTCAAACAATTAAGTAGCTCTATTTGTACTCTCTCTCTCTCTCTCTCTCAATAAGGACTTTCATATCTCACATTTATTCAAACTTCAAATAAAACAAAATACTCTCCAAGGATAGCACATATCATGTGAAGGAAATAAAACATAGAATCAACATAGGCTAACCGATATTTGTCAATGAAAAGAGGTGGAATGTGTAGCAGCCCCAAGCTTAGATGCTTGAGACTTCTTGTAATATTTACTCAACATGCCTTTCTCATCCCTAGGCTTAAGCTTTTGTATCTCGGTCAATCCTCTCATATCCCGGTTTCATCAAAATCTCAAAAATTCATCCACAAAAAACTTGAAAAGAACTCGTGAGATAGTTAGTACACTCGTGAGACAAGTTGCATAATTTTTTTAAAACATTATGTATTGTATACTATCATTTCCACAATTTATATATACTAATTAAGACATGAAAACTCTAGGACAAGTAGATAACAAACAATTACAAAAATATGTCCAAACAGAACATTATGTAGCAATTTATCAAGACAGTGTAATTTTGTAACTCCGAAAATTATGAAAATTTAGAGCATTATAAAATATTATGTATGATAGTAGTGTGTATCATTTTCAAAAACTTTCCATGTTCGAGTAAAATCTCATAATTCAAGTACTACATCCAAAGTTTTGTGTTTTTGTTCAACACACATTACACATGCAATTCAAGCATTCTAAAAGTCATTATTGGAATTTTTTATTGGAAAACCAGATTATAAATAACAATAAACAAATACTAACCAAATAAAATGATGCTCCAAGAAAAACACATATCAGGTGATGAATAGAATGATAGCTCCAAGTAAGATATACCGATAATGTTGGAGACGAAAGAGGGGATGCCTTCCGGGGCACCCCCATGCATGGACACTTTATTCCTCCTTGGATACTACCTTGGGGGTGCCTTGGGAATCCCAGGCTTAGGTTCTTTCTGCTCCTTATCGGTATCTCGCCCAAAACTTGAAAACTTAAATCTAAAAAACGTAATGAAAACTTCAATTATTCTCTTAGGTACTATCAAGACAAGATTCTTAATTTTTCACACATGATACCTACTGTACTATATCATTCATGTAATTTATATCACTAAATACAAGCTATAGAAACACTAAAACAAGCAATCTATGCATGTAAAACAATATCTATCAAAAATATAACAGATTATAAAGATGTGAATAAATACCATAATTCCCTATCTCTCAAAATTCTAACAAATTAGGAAAACATAAGAAATTTGCATGAAACTAACGTGTAAAATGTTCAGATTTTCTTTACATTCGAGTAAATTCTGAGAATTTTCATACTTGGCTCAAAAGTTTGTGTTCTGCAGAGAATTATATCAGCAAGTATTCACACTATCCTAAATGCTTTACATGGCACTTTATTGAAATAAAAAGCCTAAACGATGATTAATACAATATATTAACCACGTGAAAACATAAAAACAAAAAGGATAATTGTCGGGTTGTCTCCGAACAATCGCTTTTCTTTAATGCGTTTTAGCTAGGCATGATAATTTCAATGACGCTCACATAAGAATAATATATTAAATATGCAAGAGAGCATTATGAATCACATGGAAAGAACATTTAAATCTAACCCACTTCCTATGCATAGGAATTTTCCAAGAAAATAATTTTTTGTAGCAAGAATCAACTTGCAAACGAAGGCAAAAGAAGTGCAACATCAAAACTTTGAACACACAGAGAGGAAATTTGATATTATTGCAATTCCTAGAAGCATATGTTCTTCTATCATAATAATTTATAGTGGTATCATGATGGAATTCAACAATGTAGCATTCCTTTCAAGATGCACAAGCATATAATTTTTATTACTACCCACACAAGCAAAATTCTTCTAATTCAAAGTAGTGGGAGCAAACTCAACCAAAATAACTATCATGAGATACTTTATGGATATAATCCAAATGAAAATTAAAATCACGAGGATAAGTTTCACTGTTATGATTATTCTTTATAGCATACATGCCATCACAATAATCATCATAGATAGAAACTTTGTTGTCATAGTCAATTGAAACCGCTTGCCAAATAGTGGACTCATCAAAAAATAAAGTCATGACCTCTCTAAATCCACTTTTATCATTATCAAAAGATTCAACACCATCCAAAACAGTGCGACAATTAGTACCTAGATTTGATACTCTTCCAAACCCACTTTCATCAATATAGTCATCATAAACATGGGGCATGCTTTCATCATAATATACTTGCTCATCAAAACCTGGGGGACTACAAATATCATCTTCATCAAACATAGCATCCCCAAGCTTGTGGCTTTGAATACCATTAGCATCAAGGATATTTATATAATTCATACAAACACTATTAATATCATGCTCATCATTCAAGGAAGTCACATTAAGGATTTTATAAATTCTTCTTCTAACAATTTAACACAATTTTCTAAACCATCATTTTCAGGAAAGACATTATAAAGATGAAGTAAATGAAGCAACCTAAATTCCATTTTTTAGTTTAATTTCACAAACCAAACTAGTGATAAACAAGAAACAAAATATTTAATTGCAAGATATAAAGATATACCTTCAAGCACTCAGCTCGCCACCAACGACGCTTGAAAAGAGCTTGATATCTTCTACACAACTTTATTCTTGTATACCTTGTTGAGCCTCCAATTGCAGAGTTTTGTAGGACACCAAAAATTTCCCTGATGTGGATGACCTCAGATTTATAAATCCGTGGGAGATGTGGGATGAAGATGGTCTCTCTCAAACAACCCTTCAATCAAACACAAGAAATCTCTTGTGTCCCCAACAGACCCAATAGAATAGAAAATTGTATATGTGCACTAGTTCGGCGAAGGGATGATTACACAAGTGTAGTATGGATAGTAGATATAAGTTGTTTAATCTAAAAATATAAAAACAACAAGGTAGCAGTTGTAAAATAGCAAGTAAACGTTGTATAAATGCTTGGAAATAAGTGTTCTCACCAATATTCAATCCACCAAAACGAAATCTCAAATAGAAAGATTCAACTCATCAAAATAAGATAGCTAGGGAAGAACATCATATGATACAAATATATTAACAAAGCCCATGATACATCAAGATTGTTACATCTCAAGAACACGAGAGAGAGAGAGAGAGAGAGACTGAACACATAGCTACTTGTACATACCTTTATCCCCGAGGGTGAACAACTCCCTCCTTGTTGTGGGCTCCACAGGGAAGATAAAGCTGGCACCAGAGATGATTCCCCCCCTCCGGCAGGGTACTTGGAATGCTCTAGATGGGTTTTTGTCGATACAAAGAGTTGCAGTGGTAGGGCAGAAGTTCTCTGTTTATTTCTAAGGGTTTATATATATAGGATTTTTTGGCGTTGGAATCATGCTTAATGGAGCCACATGGGCCCCACAAGCCATCATTGCATGCCCAGGGGGTGCTCGCGCCCTTTTTTCTTCTCGCCCAAAGGTGGCTCCCCTATGGTGGTTCTTCGATCCAATATTTCTCATATGTTCCAGAAAAAATCGTCAAAAAGTTTCGTGCGATTCATAGAACTTTCATTTTCTACATAAAAAACAACACCACCAGAACTCTACTGAAAATGGCATGAGTCTGGGTTACTTATAAATAAATCATAAAAATTGCATCAAAGTCATATAAAAATATTGTAAATCTAGGTGAATATGGCACGAATACTTCATAAATTATCGATACGTTGAAGACGTATCAGTCCTGCACCTATTCTCAAAGCACCTAATGACATCGTGCACTTCACTTTTGTAGAGAAATATGGGCACCCAGGTATATTGAGGGTAATCATCAACTATCATGAATCCATATAAGTTTGCAGCAATAGAGAAGGTGGAATAGTGGGTAGGGTCAAATGAGTCCATATGTAGCAGCTCAGAGGGACGAGAGGCTGTCATGATTTTCTTGGTTGGATGTTTGGCCCTTGTCATCTTCCCGGCTTCACGGACACAACCTAGATGATCTTTCTTGAACATGAATCCCTTTGCACCAATGATAAGATTCTTCTTGTCAAGAGTATGCAAGTTCGTCATGCTAGCATTCTAAAGCTTTTAATGGAAGACATGTGGCAACCTGTGATCCTGCAGAGAAATCTACCATGTATAGATCACCTCTTCAAAAACATTAGAAGACTTTGGTTTTGTGAGAAGCCGTTAGCACAACACATCATAATTAGAACACCACATAATAAGTTTTCTTAGTACTTCCTTATGAAACATAGTTGTAAGCATGGTCATATGAAGACCTTTCTCTTCTCGAGGAGTTTGATCTAGGGTATGTCTTCTTCCTAAGAGACGTCGACATGACATTTGCAGGAAGTTTCTCAAGAAGACATTTTGGGAGCACATATGCTCTTCATAGGAGAAACCTTCCTATAGTTAGTTCCAATGAATCTATTAAACACTTCACCATTCGGAGATTTGAATAGTTTGTAATTGGAGTAGAAAGACTCATTAATACTAATAGGATTAGCACAGTTAAAGCAACATAATGTGGATGGATTAAGTGAAGGTCCTTTCGATGCAACCCATGTGGTTCTGGGGTACTGCTCAGACTTTAAGTAGGACCTATCTACATTGATGTTTCTTTCAAAACCAACGGCCTATTTCCTATGGTTTTTCTTCAAGATTGTCTTCTTGAGGATATCACACAGGGTGTGACGTCCCTTCATACTTTTGTACATGCGTGTTTCAAGCAATGACTTCAATGTGTTATTGTCATTAGTAATAGTGGTGGTTTCCTGAGATGAGTGGTTAGATACCACATATACAGTTGAAAATAATGCATAGAAGCATTTGAACATTTAGCATTTGAATCATTAGCTTCAAGAACAAGGCATTTGAGGCATGGAGCATTAAATTCATCCTCAGCAATACTGATCTGTTCTGCTAGGAGCGAGTCATTTTTGTTCTGAAGATTCTCATGAGCTTATCTGAACTTCATAAAATGTTGCTTTCTTTGAAGATATTCATAAGAAAACTTCTCATGAACAGTTGTGAGAATATCATGACAATTTTGGAGATCCTCAAACCTTGAATGTAGACTTTGCATGTCTTCAACCATAGTTTCGTTCAGACTCATCTCGTCGCATAACACGTCATCTCTTTCCTCTAAAGACTTTTGCATTCTACCCGTAGCATTTTGTTGTGTAGTGTCAATCATGACAATCTTAGATAACTAGGCTTAAAGTCATCATTAGATTAATTTTCGATATATGAGTCATGACATGAAGATTTTGAGGATATCATAGAGCCTTTTGCCATGAAGCTGTAGGCGGGACCATAGTCACCGTTACCGGCTTCAGTATTGATGAGGGTGCCATTATCTTCAAGTTCAAAGACAGACGCGACAACGAATGTAGAAGCCATAGCCAAACCAACAACTTCAGTATCACACTCCTCCTCAGATTCTTCTTCACCTTCAGTTTCAGATTCGACATCAGAATCCATTTCCTCGCCAATAAAAGTATCAGCTTTGCCAAGTGAGTTCTTCTTGCATGATGAAGACTTGGATCAAGAATTGTGATGCTGGTTGTTGTCAGAATCATAGTCATTGCTGTTCTTCTTGGATTCGTTCTCCCATCAAGGAAAATCAACAATGAAGTGACCTACCTTCTTCCACTTGTGACAGACTTCCCGTAGTCACTCCTTGAATATTTTACAAAATGGTTGGACTTGTCGAACTTCTATAACTTTCTTACTAGAAAAGCGAGTTCTTTACCAATGTCTTCGGAACCACCAAAACTACATTCAGATTCTTCTTCTTCCGATGAAGGTACTGGTTTTTCTTTTTGGGGACGAGAGCGACCATAACTGTAACCCTAGATTTCCCTCCTCTCAGCTTGTTGGAACTCATGGATGATCAGCCTCTCAAGAATATCAACAGGAACCAATTCCTTGAAGTCAGGCCGTTCTTGGATCATGAGGGCAAGTGTGTTAATAGCTGATTCACAACTTCCTGTTTGGCTGATATCAGTGGTGCCGAGAGAATTCAACTCACTTGAGATGTTTGTGAGTCAATCAAATGTGAGCTAGATATTTTCATTGTTAAACCTCTTGAAGCGTTGCACAGGTTGTGAAGTACATAAACACGCGATTTTCGCTGAGATGAGACACCTTCATTGACCTTGGAAAGGCATTCCCAGATTTTCTTCGTAGTGTCTAGAGCACTCATGCGACCATACTATCATCTGGTGAGCTCACCATAGATGATGTTGTTGTTGGTTAGTCTAGTTGAGCAAATCTCTTCACATCAGCAGTAGTGACAACTTAATCGATCCTGGGAACGCTAGCCATGATGACATACTATAGGTCATTGCCAATCGCTTCGAGATGCATGTGCATCTTGTTCTTCTAGTAGGGATAGTATGTGTCATCGAAGATAGGGAACAAAATAGAGACCTCGATTATCCCTATAGTCGACATAGGTAAAACTGCAAGTGGTTAAACCAAAACACAGGACAAGGGAGTACCTTTATCTAATACCAGTTGAAAGTGCTACTTATCGACTAGAGTGGAGCTGAATAGGAATGTTTATGAAAAAACATTGAAATTATAAATGTATTCAAAGTGAGCGGAAGCGAATCAGGATCAGATAGGGATAAGAGTTAACGATCTAGCCATAGCATAGAGAGTTTTGAAGATATTCATACAGGTAAAGCATAATCATCATTCAAACAGAAGTGTATCGAAGATAAACAAGAGTAGTGACAAGACTTATGCACATCAATTGAAAGGGTACTTGGATACGTTTTAGTCTCATCACTAAAAGTAATGAGACTAAAACTTGCTAGCCTCACCCATGCTTGTATACAAATACTAAAGAGACTAAAATCGAGTTAATGAGCATTTATTATCCTCCAAACCCTCTAATCTAGAACATGCCTGAGGAGAGAGAGGACTAATGCGAATTTTAGTAGGGGTACCCATGACTAAAAGATTATAGCCTCAAGACTAGTTTTAGCCTCTCTTTAGTCAGGGGTGCTTGGAACTTTAGCATCTTAAAGAGACTAGTTTTAGTCAGACTAGTTTTAGTCCCTTGGATCCAAGCACCCTCTCAATGTATTCGATGAACGTCTTTACACAAGTGTAATCAAGCAATGGCTTCATAGTGCACAGTTGTAAGTAAACGAGTGGAATGATAGAACCATTTTCTTGATGAAGACTCATGATTTATTGACCAATTCCAGATGGTGTGACAACCGTAGGTCTGGTCAGGGAGGCCGAGATTCAAATAAGAATACCATGTCTTCACCTTGTTTCCCTTGAGCCAAGGTCACTTAGAACTTGCCCAACCACTAAGGTAAGTCTCCAAGTGAGACTTACAAAAACCTGTACAAACTTGGTCGCTGTAGCGACCGGTTTTTCAGAAAATAATTTCCAGAAAATAGGTCTTTGTGTTCACGAGCCCTAGGACTACTATTAGCTGGTAGACACTCACTTGATATAGAGTATCCAAGCAAAATACAAAATCTGGAGTACAAGACCATAAGGGTCTACTGGTTTTGACAAAAGTCTAAGGTTGACGGCGGAAGCGACTCGAGGAATCTCCAGTGTCCATGGGACTCCATTCCCACAGGAGCAACTGACCTGGATAAATTCCTATCTCTCAAGGTTGCTATCCTGGGCTCCTAGGTTCCGGGGTTTACGGCATCGTGCTCCTCTTAGAACGCAATTTGGCCAAGACAACGGCCAGGGACAAGCCAGTGAGTACGTTGAATGTACTCGCAAAGATCAAGAAAACAAATAAGTTAAAGCAGGTGAGATGCATGCAAATTCTACTAACAATTCTAACATGCCATTAGAATTTAATTCATGGATGCATTCATGCAGATACACAATATTCCACCAATGTTGTATAAACAAGCAAGGAAGGTAACCATAAATAAGCAATAACATGCGTGGCGCAATCAGGCGTCGGAGCGACACCACCTAAAGGGCTCACATGCAAGAATTAACAGTTGTCACAGTCGGGCGTTTAAGCGACACCATAGAAAGGACATATAATAAAAAGCATGCCTCAGTCGGGCATCTGAGCGGCACCATAGAGAGGGCTTATATGAAATAATAATAAACATGCATCAGTCGTGCGTCTCAGGGACACCATAGAAAGGGCTTATAGGAATCAAAAATAAATAAGGAATATCCGGGTTGTAGAATCATCCCAGGAATATCCAACAATCATAACTATATAGGTTAGTCCAGAGTAATAATAATAATATGGTCATCCATCACATTTCTGGATTAGTCTCAGATTTCTTTAACTTCCTCCGAAGAACGGCAATCAGATCGACACTTGACTAGTCAACCAGTCGTCCTTGACTGTGGACACGAATACTCGAATAGTTTTGACTCTATAGACGGTGTACCCTTTACCCACAGCCCACGGGTTTCAATAGTCACTCGGACTAATGCCGCATACGGTATTTTAGAAGTAAACTCTCAGAACTAGTGCACACCCATTTTTCTCCGGCGAAGACCGACATCAGCCGGACTACGCTGCCAGAGAAAAACCATAGGACGGGGAGGCTCCAACCTCGACTAGCATGGGATCAAATTTATACCGCGCACAATAAGGGAATGGCCATTCCCTCTAGGTCCCATACCGGAAACACACAGGCCCCCTGACCGAAGGACTGGATTTAGTCAGGGCCATGGATACCTTCATCCCGGCCTCTCCTCTTGGTGTGTACCTGGTAATAGATTTACTACTTACTAGACCGTATTTCCTATCGGAAAGACGTGCGGTAGCATGTAAGGTAACGTGACACACAGACAAGACTCGATCTACGGTCGACTTAGGAGGTTTAATACTTTTCGTGCAACGGTTAGTACCACACAATCTTGCTGAAGACATTATCTCAGGGTTACTAGCATCGCACAACGACATGCTTTCACTGACCACTCTCATCCTACGATATGTCAGCCCATGGTCTCATTTCCACCACGACACACCTTACTCTGAGGTTGTCCAGACCAACAAAGCACACGAGGTATGAGGTAGTTGAGTAGTCATCATATCCTTTTCATCCTTTAAATTCTTTGCCATGTTGAAATTCTCATCAAGTCTTCTTGTTTTTCATTCCTCTCTTTTCTATCCGGAGTGTTCAAGATATCTCAGAAGTTCTTGTTTTCAATTCTTTCAATTATTTTGAGGTGCTAACCTCATCAAGTTTTCTTTTTACTGGTGCAATATCTCTTGCTTAGAAATCTTTTCAATGGTGGTTTCTTTGAGTGGGCCCATAACCCACAAGTTTTTCCGAGGATCTTTTCTAGCTCTTGTAATCTTTCTGGAGCTCTCTTGTTCTTTTCAACTATGACGTAAGTATGAATTTCATCAGTCATATTCCTTCTCCAAGTTCAATTTGAATTAATTCTCATATTTGGCTCAACCTTTCATTCTTCTTTATTCTGGAGTGTCTCAGTAGTTCTTGGTGGTGTTCTCCTCATCATTTTCAGAAGATTCTTGATCCGGTGCATTTCTGACAGTTTTCATTCTTGATCCTCCCAAGGTCATCATTTCAGAAGATTCTTCGTTCTCAGCTTTCAGCTTTCATCCTCAATTCTTCTCAATTGTTGTCTCTTCATTCGTCTCTGTGTTATTCCGTTGCCTCATTCAAGTTTTCTGTTAGGTGGCTCATGATCATTTCGTGCTCATGTATCTTCATTCATTCTAGTTATATCCCCATTCAATCCAGTTCTTACCGGTGTCACCTCAAGACTTCTTCTACTTTGTGCTCATATATCACCTCAATCATTTCTAGAAGAATAAGTGGTACGCTAAATCCGTTGCTTGTCATCAATTAAACTTGATGAAGGATAAGCATAACATAATTCTTATTCGTGTTTCATAGTGATTTCAATTATTCTCCCGGAGTGGCTCATGATATCAATTCTTCGTTTTCAAGATGTTCTTCAAGATTCTTGTGGGAGTAGTTCTCATTTTTTCTTCTTCGTTCCTCTTTCCAAGATCTAGTTTATATTCTCTTGTTCCAAAGTTGTGGTGATCTTGTTCATTTGGGTCAATCAGGTTGTCCCATCAATATCATATTGTTCCCTTGTTCAATTTAGTAAATTCGCTGTGAATGGTATCAAGATTTGTCCACTTTTCGAATTTTTGTCCCCTTTTTCCTACCGAAGTGCTGCCGAAATTTTCTATGAATTCTGTCTTCTTTCTCATACCATTAATCATCGCTTTTTAACCTTCAAGGACCGTTGGTTTCACTCGTTTGTCAAAGAAGTGACTAAGTTTTACCCCTTGCTTTCTCATCCTATCCCCCTTTTCATTCTTGGATGTTGGGTCGAGATCCTCTTTTAGTGTAGGAGAGTTGTGACAGCTCGAGACTGACGTTCCAGAAGATTCCCCTTTTATTCCGTTTCCGCCGTGTGATTATTTTTATTTGTCGCATCATCATTGCATCATGCGCATCATCAGGAGTGCATCAGCATCCCGTTGCCGCCAGTTTTCAAACTTGCATCCGTTATTAGTTGTTGTTTCTCTCCGTGTTTGTCGTTGCCCGTTCTGAGCCCGACCACACACGCACGTGCCCGCGACATCGTTAAAATATTTATTTTAAAAGTGTGTATAAAACTTCCTTTGATCGGGTTGAGACGTGGCGTGAAGTCTTAACATATTATAGGTAGACCATTTGCCAATTTTTGTCGCAATTGGAGTCCGTCTGATACCCGAACGGTCGACCGCTGCGGCAACGTATTCGGTCTATCGTTGGATGTTTTATTGGTGTTTTAAAATTACGTTGCCGGGTGCCCGTTCTCCCTCTCATCTCTGGCTAACCTACTCTACACAGCGAAACCCTCTGATTTAGATCGCGCGGTTGAAACCGGGGTGAAATTCTGCTAAATATAGCCCCCCAATTGTTATAAATAGATCCGACATAAATTTAGACAACCACTCCCTCTCTCTCTCACTCGAAATCTGTGCCCCCATCAAACACTAGCCTCCCTTCTCTCTCCTCTCTCCCTCAGCCACCAGGCCCGCCTGAGTCAACCTCTAGCCCACCAAGCGCTGCGGGTTACAGCCCTTGCCCGAGCAGAGCCTGTCTCCCTGCGCCGCCGCCTACATCCCTTGCCCAAGCAGAGCCTGCCCGCTCCACGAGCTCCACCCGTGTCCGCGGCCGGATCTGCGTCACGTCGCCGGTTCCACCTGTCGGCCGCCCCAGGACCGCCTCCTGCCGCCAGCGACCCGCTGGGCAGCTCTGCCGCCGGTTCCCGCATCGCAATCTCTCCGACCGATCTCGATCTAGAGCGAACCAGATTAGGAGCCCGATTGACCTGCGCGTGGGTCGCGCCAGCGCACCGAGTCTGTCCGCCTCGACCGGAGTCCCGCGCGCCCGGGCCGAGCGCCCCAGGCCCAGCGTCAGCGCTGTGCCGCCCCAGGCCTGCTTCCCCTCTGCCTCGGCTCACATCCTCTACCCCAGCCCGCTCCACCGACCGTCCCATTGCCAAAAGGTGAGCGCCACCCTATCCAGCGCCCCTTTCGCACATCTTGGCTACGTTGCGCTCCGTAGCTCTATTAGGCCCAATAGGGCAGATTCAATCCGTAGTTTTTTTATTCCGGCGAATTCAGTAATTTTCAGAAAAAGAGCATGATTTCGAAATGCCCGTAGTTTCTAAACCGAGTATTGGAACGGAACGAATTATATATGAAACTTGTGTAGATTTTTGTGTAGATTAATAATTTGCAACTTTCATGCATGTCTGAAATAGTTTGACTTGCCGAATACCTAGTTTTGTGTGCTGTCCTAATAGGGGATTATCCCTTATTTATTTTCCATACGTGTCCGGATTGCTTAAACCCCGTATATGAAAAGCTCATATTTTTAGGGACCTGTTGCCATGTAGTTTAGAGTAGTTGTTTGCATTTTGGCATGTAGGATTCCGTCGCTATTTTTCTATATCATGTTTAGGACATATTCTCGCATATACGTTTGGCGATATTATTATTTCGCAACCCCACATGTTATATATGCTTTCGGGGTAGAAAAATCCATAGAATTTAACTATGCGTTTAGTTTTAGCTTTTGAGCAAGTTAGTTTGCGTGATATTTTGCAATGATGCCCTATTGTTTATTTTGTGGGAGTAGTCAACTAGAGATTTGTCCTTGGATATGTATGCTAGCCCCTGGTAATTTTGGCTGCAATAGAAATCCATGTTTAGGTGTGGTTTGCTTGTTCTCAACTTGCTAGAAAATAATGCTGATTTGGAGATGCTGAAATATTTGTAAGTCTGAAATCTGTTATATTTTGTTGTTGTCTTGCCATGAGTTTATCAGGTGATCTATAGCTCTTTTGAGTTTGGTGCAATGGAGTTAGTTGTAGAACTTAAGATTCTCTAGCATGTTGTGGATTTGCATGCCATTCGGAGTCCTGTAGCTTACGAATTTTCTGTTGTCATTATGCGTTCAGATCAAAAACTGCACTGTCATAAACTAATTTTTTCACTAAGTCTGAAACTGTGTGTGAGAAGCCATTTTGTGAGTTCTTTTCCTAGTGATCCATGCTCCCATGCTAGGTGTTATTAGTTGTATGTTGTAGTGCATCTTGACCTCTGTTTTCTCATGCCTTGTTTGAGCCGTTTGGATTTGTCTAGCTAGCTCTTCGAGAGCGTAGAAAATGCTATGTGGCTGATTTTGGCAGTTTATGTCTATTTCTTGTTTAGCTCGTAGTTGTTGAACCGTTGCTCCGTTTTGGTCGTGTCCTATAGGAAACTTGCTTAGAATCTTGTGTAGTTTCATATTATCTTGCTGGTTGTATGATTTGAGAGGCTTGTGACTGTCGTTGCACACATATTGCATTCATGCCATCATATCTTGCGGTGTTCGTATCTTTTGAACCGTAGCTCCGTTGGAGATGTTCTCTATGTGTAAATATGATTGTAACGACGCGTAGAATCACGTGAACCTATTTACTTTGCTGTCTAACAAATATTTAAACGTGTTAGTTCACATCTGGATAGAATTACAAATTGACGTATGAGGTCATCTCAGAGATGCTATGTGTCATTTCCGACCTCATTTAAAATGCCTAGATAGGTAGAATAATTATGCTTCACCTCTTGCCAGGTTTAACCACATCTATTGTTGTCTTGTACCTAATCGGGATAGAACTAAATAATTCGTATGTGGAGTTTCGTCCATATGCAACTCGTTGCATATTGAACTTCATTTAATGTGTAGTGTTTGGTTGTCGTGAATTGTCATGCCATGTCTTGCATATATTCAACTGATCATCCATCATATGTGGATTACATTCTGTCATGCATGTGCCATGGTGAATATCGTGTGTTCATTCTTGTTTCCAGTTTCCTTCATCTCGTAGAGTTCCGCAAGCGTGTCGGGAAGTGAGGACCTGTTCGACTACATCGGTTCGTCTGCTTCATGGAGTCATTCTTCTTCCAAGCGGGATCTCAGGCAAGATGACCATTTCCCCAGATACCATTACTATCATTGCCATGGTAGTTTTACCGTTTCTATCGTTATGTATCGCTACCTACCACCACTTAAATATCAGCCTCCCCAACATTGCCATGAAAACCTTCAACCTGTTCACAATCTAGCAAACCACTGATTGGCTATGTTACCGCTTGCTTAACCATGTGTTAGCGTTACTAGATGCATCTGCAATTGCTTCCATGTGATAACATGGTTTCCTTGTTATATCACCCTATTAAATGCTATTTAAATTAATGCACCTATATACTTGGTAAAAGGTGGAAGGCTTGGCCTTTCTAGCCTAGTGTTTTGTTCCACCTTTGCCCCCTTAGTTTCGGCTACCGGTGTTAAGTTCCAAAATTGAGCGCTCGTCACATGATCGGGGTTATTATGGGGACCCCCTTGATAATTCGTTTTAGATTAAAGTTGGTCTGGCAAGGCCCAACATTTGTACTATATTTGCCCCACATAATAATTTTGTCAATACTGAAAGAATATGGCATCATGAACCCGAGGAGTAATTCTACATAATACAGGGAGGGTAAGTGCTGATGGTGCTGGTCCAAAAGAAAGCACTGTGCGGGGCCAACCCAGGGCAACATGGGTGATTTCTATCAGGCCACATTACGCGTCGCTTATTCGTCGGGTCCTGAGAACGAGACACGCGGCTCCTATTGGGATCGTCGACACGCCGGGCGGCCTTGCTGGATTAGTTTTACCTTTGACGAATTTCTTGTGCATCGGGATTCCAGTGATGCTTTGGGTAATCTCAGAGTTGAGATTTTCCACTAAAGAGTCCAACGAGATCGCGAGTTTCGTGATCAAGGATTTCTATGCGGCTTGTGGTAATTTGCGATGGATTAGTTGGAGCACCCGTGTAGGGTTAAATCTTTCGGAAATCCGTGCTCGCGGTTATGTAGCAACGTGGAAACTTTGTTTAGCATTGGTTCTAGACAACTTGAAGTTAACTTAATTAAAACTTGCCAACTGAGTGGGTAACCGTGACTGTCTCTTTCGTGAGCTCCTTCTCCGATCGAGGACACGGTGGGGTTATGTATGACGTAAGTAGGTGTTCAGGATCATTCATTTGATCATCAGTAGTACACGTCCGTTATGCGTAGATCATCCCCCTATTATTCTTGTACTCATAAGTTAGCCACCTCGTATAATGCTTACTCGCTTGCTGCAGCCTCACCACTTAACCATACCTCACCTAATAAGTTTTGCTAGTCTTGATACCTCTGGAAATGAGAGTACTGAGTCCCCTGTGGCTCACAGATTACTACAACCCCAGTTGCAGGTACACGTAAAGGTTACTTGACGCGAGCGCGTTGATTGTTCATTTGGATTTGCTTCTTCTTCTTCTTCTTCATCGATCTAGGATGGGTTCCAGGCCGGCAGCCTCGGATAGCAGGGATGGACGTCATTCTTCTTTTCTCGTTTGTTTTCGTTTCTAGTCGAACCCTGCTCTTCTTCATGATGTTTATGTATTGTACTGATGTGACTCTGATGTAGCTTGTGGCGAGTGTAAGCCAATTCCATATATCTCATCTTTTTAGTACATGTACTTGTAACGATATCCATTCTTGCCAAACGACAAGATGCGCTTCTATCCCTGACGAGGCCCTCGTGCGAAATTATGGATAGGGTCGCATCTTGGGTGTTACAAATTATGTGATAGCGTGGCTTATTAGGGATGATAAACTACTCATATCAATAAGGAATTCCATCTTTTCCGGGAGCCCATTGGAACAGAACTCCCAGGTTAAGCGTGCTTGGCTTGGAGTAGTTCTAGGATTGGTGACCGACCGGGAAGTTCATCCCGAGTGCGCTTGAGTGAGGACAAAGTGCGCAGAAACACTAGTATTGATATGTGGGGCCAGTCTAGATCCCGCCAGGAGTGATGACCGCGAGCGGGTGTGTCCAGAGCAGTACAGACCTAGGAGCCCCCTTGATTGATTTTTGGAATTTATATGATGTCGTTGTGATGGAGTTCTGTCTTGGTGCCTCCTGTCTGACTTTATTTCTTCTGGGGAGTTGAGCTCCAGGGGATTCTCAAGTACATCGTTATCATTGAGATTTCATAGTATCTCAGGACGAAGGATGTTCGAAATTGCTACAATACTAGTAGTGGCGAGAGGAGTCCGGCTTCCCCAGTAGTGGTGTAGAGAGTTCCGGATTTATCGCCATGCTGTGTATCGATGTTATTACGAGTGTCTGACATATAACACAGAAACACTAGTATTGATATGTGGGGCCAGTCTAGATCCCGCCAGGAGTAACAACCGCCCACGGGTGTGTCCAGAGCAGTACCGACCTAGGAGCCCCCTTGATTGGTTTTTGGAATTTATATGACGTCGTTGTGACGGAGTTCTGTCTTCATGCCTCCTGTCTGACTTTATTTCTTCTGGGGAGTTGAGCTCCACGGGATTCTCGAGTACATCGTTATCATTCAGATTTCATAGTATCTCAGGACAAGGGATTATCGAAATTGCTACAATACTAGTAGTGGCGAGAGGAGTCCAGCTTCCACAGTATTGGTGCAGAGAGTTCCGGATGTATCGCCATGCTTTGTATCATTGTGATTACGAGTGTCTGACATATATGAAGTTTCGAGATTCTGGTTACGTGTGGACGGATCTGACACGCTGGACGGGTAAGTATAGGAGTTGAGTTATATATTACTCCTTGTATCCGTGGACCAGATTGCATGACCAGAAGTTTCGGGAGTTCTTAGGTGGGAATTCAAGTAGTTACTCATAGGACAATCTTCTAACAAATGCATGATGTTAGGTTGGGGTTCGACATCCAGTGGATTCGTTTGTTCACGGTCGACTTACAACGGTTCTTGTTGTGTCTTAAAGAGTCCTTGTAGCTTGCTATGACTCAGGGATGCTGTGTATGTCGTGTGCACTGCCTTGAAATTGATGGCTACTATAAGGATCGAGCACGTGCGATCCTGTCCACGAAAATATCGGACGGAATCTCTCTCATGAATTTGTTCTGGCTTATTTCATAAGCCGCATCCTTGTTTTGTTGGAATATGATAATTCGAGTTGCTTCGATGTCAAGTGGTGAATTCGTATCCTTCCAAGAGGTGTTCTCATGCTTTATGGGAATGCTGATTCTTTTGCTCAATCTACTTGTCTTTTCAATTTCTTGTCAACCGGAGTCGTCATATCAATTCTTTTCCAACCGGTGTGCTTATCTTCAGTGAATTCTATCCTCTCCAATTTTGCAATATCATTCTCTCATTTCTTCCGGAGTTCATTTCATTTGTCCCAAGTTGTCTTTGTTTTCCCCGCCCTCCCACCCTTTTCTTCATTGAGTAGTTTATTATCCAAGTGCCTTTCTTTTCATCAATGCTTCCTCTATCTTTTCTTCCTTGTCCTATTCGGTGATTCATTGGGAAGATCCTCAGTAGTTCGAGTTCATCATTTCTTCATTTTGTTCTCTTTTCCGGTGAATTCAATTCAGTCATCTGTGTCATCATATCCTTTTCATCCTTGTAATTCTTTCCCATGTTGGAAATTCTTGTCAGCCCATCTTGTGTATTCATTTCTCTCTTTTCTATCCGGAGTATTGAAGATATTTCAGAAGTTCTGGTTTTGAATCCTTCAATTATTTCGAGGTTCTCAACATAATCAAGTTTTCTTATTCTCATGCAATATCTCTATTTCTGAGCAATCTTTTCAATGGTGGTTTCATTCAGTGGGCCCATAACCCACAGGTTCTTCCGAGGATCTTATCTAGCTCTTGTAATCTTTCCGGAGATCTTTAGTTCTTGTTCAATGTGACGTAAGACCATCAGTCATATCCCTTATCCAAGATCCATTTGAATTGTTTCTCGTCCTTGGCTCAACCTTTCAGTCTTCTTTATTCCAGAGTATCTCAATATTCTTGCTGGGTCCATCTTTAGTTGTTTCTCGACATCATTTTCAGCTTGCAAGACAGAAGGAGTGTTTTTCTCAAATCTGGGTCCATGCTCTTGAAGATTCATCATTTCAGCTTTGTGGCATCATCTTGAATTATTCCCAATCATGATTAATCCCTTCCTTGCTATTCGTTGCATTTCTATGGTGTGTTCATTTTTTCGATCCTTCGAAGGCCATCATTTCATAAGACTTCTTCGTTCTCAGCTTTCAGCTTTCATCCTCAAATTCTTCTCAACTATTGTCTTTTCGTTCATCTCTCAATTATTCCGGTGGCTCATTCAAGTTTTCTATCAGGTGGATAATGATCTCTTCATTCTCATGCGTCTCCATGCATTCTTGGTATCTATTTCGCTTCCATTCTTACGGTGTCTCCTTCAAGACTTCTTCAAGTTTGTGCTCATATTTATCCTCAATCATTTCAAGAAGAATAAGTGGTACGCTAAATCCGTTGCTTGTCATCAATTTAACTTGGTGAAGGATAAGCATAACATAATTCTTATTTTTGTTCATAGTGATCTGAACTCTTCTTCCGGACTGGCTCATCATATCAATTCTTTATCCCATGTGCTTATCTTTCTTTTCCGGAGTTCCAAGTTCTTTTAAGTATCTCTTTCTACGGATTCATCTAAATCCTGGCAAGTTCGTAATCTTATTCTTTTCTACCTTCATATCTTTGCATCATTTATTTTTATAAGGAGGTCCTTCATGGTGGTTCATCAAAGTTTCAATCCATTCTTAGGTGTTCTTCAAGATTCTTGTGGTGGTAGTTATCTTTTTCTTCTTCGTTCCCGCTTTCCAAGATCTAGTTTATATTCTCTTGTTCCAGAGTTGTGATGATGTTGCTAATTTGGGTCAATCATGTTGTTCTATCAAGATCATATTGTTCCCTTGTTAATTTTAGTTGTTTGTTGTGAATCTTGTCCATTTATCCTATCTTATCAAAATTTTGTCCCCTTTTCCTACCGAAGTGGTGCCGAAATTTTCTGTGAATTCTTGCGTGTTTCTCTTACCATTCTTCATCTCTTTGCAACCTTCAAGGATCACTGGTTCTAGACAACTTGAAGTTAACTTAATTAAAACTTGCCAACTGAGTGCGTAACCGTGACTGTCTCTTTCGTGAGCTCCTTCTCCGATCGAGGACACGGTGGGGTTATGTATGACGTAGGTAGGTGTTCAGGATCATTCATTTGATCATCAGTAGTACACGTCCGTTATGTGTAGATCATCCCCCACTTATTCTTGTGCTTGTAAGTTAGCCACCTCGTATAATGCTTACTCGCTTGCTGCAGCCTCACCACTTAACCATACCTCACCTATTAAGCTTTGCTAGTCTTGATACCTTTGAAAATGAGATTGTTGAGTCCCATGTGGCTCACAGTTTACTACAACCCAAGTTGCGGATATATGTAAAGGATACTTGACGCGAGCGCTTTGATTGTTCATTTGGAGTTGCTTCTTCTTCTTCTTCTTCATCGATCTAGGATGGTTTCTAGGCCGGCAACCTGGGATAGCAAGGATGGACGTCGTTCTTCTTTTCTCGTTTGTTTTCGTCCGTAGTCGGACCCTGCTCTTCTTCATGATGTTTATGTATTGTACTGATGTGACTCTGATGTAGCTTGTGGAGAGTGTAAGCCAATTCCATATATCTCATCTTTTCAGTACATGTACTTGTAACGATATCCATTCTTGCGAAACGACGAGATGCGCTTCTATCCCTGACGAGGCCGTCGTGCCAAAATAAGGATAGGATCGCATCTTGGGCGTTACAAGTTATACCAACTCCATTGCACCAACCTCAAAAGAGCTATAGATCACCAGATAAACTCATGACAAGACAACAACAAAATATAACAAATTTCAGACTTGGAGCAAGTTGAGAGCAAGCAAACAGCACCTAAACATGGATTTCTATTGCAACCAAAATTACCAGGGGCTAGCATACATATCCAAGGACAAATCTCTAGTTGATTACTCATTCATATCATGCACGGATTAAATCCCACAAAATAAACAAAATGTCATCATGGCAAAATATCACGCGAACTAACTTGCTCAAAAGCAAAAACTAAATGCATAGTTAAATTCTATGGATTTTTCTACCCCGAAAACATATATAACATGTGGGGTAGAAAAACAATAATATCGCCACACGTATATGCGAGAATATGTCCTAAACATGATATAACAAACTAGCGACGGAATCCTACATGCAAAAATGCAAACAACTACTCTAAAATACATGGCAAAATGTCCCTAAAAACATGAGTATTTCATATACGGAGTTTGAGAAATCCGAACACGCACGAAAATAAATACAAGATAATTAACATATTAGGACAACACGCAAAACTAGGCATTCGACGGGTCAAACTACTTCAAACGTGCATGCAAGTTGCAAATTGTTAATCTACGCGGAAAACTAATCAAGTTTCATATATTACTCGCTGCGATCTGATGCATGGTTTGAATATTACGGGCATTTGAAAATTCTAGGATTGTCTCAAATTAAGAAATCCTAGAAACATAATAAAAACAACTAACGGGCCGCAACTACTACTAGGCCGAAACAGGGGCATGCGCAGCTTAGCTATCTTGCGCTACGGGCGCTTAATAGAGGGCTCGGAGGGGCAGCTCACCGAGGCCTTCGGGCCGACTGAAGGCGCTACTCGGCCGGCTAGGTTGGGGCGGTGGCGGTTCGATCTGGGCCATGGCCAGCTGGCGCGAACTGGGCCGGCTCCTCGTGGCCCACGCGGGCACGAGCGACCAACTCGGTTTGCTCACCGAACTCGTCCTGCTACTAGAGGAGGTGGCGGCGCCACATGGAACCGGCGGTGACCGGACGCCGGCCAGATCAAGGCGATGAAGGCGGGGGAGGCCGGATCCGTGACGGGGGTGGCCAGATCTGCCCATTCTGATGGCCGCGTTGGGACCGGGGCTGCAACACGGGGAGATCACGACGAGGCGGGACGAGGCAGCAAGGACGGCGGTGACTGGCAGCACGCGCGTGCACAAGATCGACGGGGACGGGGCTGGCGGTGCCTGCGTTGGCCAGATCCGGCGAGGGCGCGGACCGGCGGACTCCGGCCTCGTGCTGCTACATGGCGAGGTGGGTACCTCGAGCACGGGAGCTCGGGGCTGCTGCTCGTCCGAGAGGAGGAGGTAGCCGGCCGACTGGCGGTGGCTCGGGCCCGGGCGGGCCTGCTGCTGTCCGGCGGGCCCTGACGGCTGCTGGGGGAGGAGGAGAGAGAGGCAGGGGGAGATAGGTGGTTGGGACGGCGTGGATCCCGAGGAGGGATTAGGTTAGGCCGTTTTTGGATGTGGGAGTGTCCATATATAGGCAATAGAGGCTAGGGTTATCCGAATGCGGATCCGTTTTTGACCACCGGATCGCGAACAAACGCCCACGGACGCGGGAATGTCTAGGTGGCTGTGTGGAGTGGCTAGGCGGAGGTGAGAGGAAAGTAGTGTGGCACGACAACGTGATTTAAAACACTGAAAAACGTCCAACGATTAAGCGAAGACGATGCCGCTACGGTCGACCGTTCTGGTACCAGACGGACTCCGATTGCGACGAAATTTGACAGGCGGCCGACCTATATCTAAAGTGGACATATGAAAGTTCTAGTGGTTAGCTTGGTGTTTTACATGATACCCTGGCTTTTTAGGGATGATAGACTACTCGTATCAATAAAGAATTCCTTCTTTTTTGAGAGCCCATTCAAATAGAACTTCCAGGTTAAGCGTGCTTAGCTTGGAGTAGTTCTAGGATGGGTGACCGACCGGAAGTTGATCCCGGGTGCGCATGAGTAAGGACAAAGTGCTCAGAAAAGACTAGTATTGATATGTCAGGTCAGTCTAGATCCCTCTAGCAGTAACGACCGCCGGCGGGTGTCTCCGGGACGTTACAAATTGGTATCAGAGCCGACCCTCACAGTTACACGAATGTTTGCGGACAGGTGTGCGGTCATGTTGTTCATGACGTTTGTGACCTGTTGTGGCACACGGCATCGTACATGTACTGGACTGGATGCACAGACGTTTCTGCCAAGAGTGAACGTTCATATGGCCCGACGAGGACGTTGGTTCCTCTGAGTGGTGGTGTATGTGATAGCCTGGCTTATTAGGGATTATAGACTACCCATATCAATAAGGATTTCCTTCTTTTCCGAGAGCCGATTCGAACAAAACTCCCAAGTTAAGCGTGCTCAGCAGTATTGATATGTGAGGTCAGTCCAGATCCCGCCAGGAGTAACGACCAACGGCGGGTGTGTCCGGGTAGTACCCACTCATCACTTGTCTTCCACCATACCATCACACAACTTTATGCAAAATAGAGCTAAAGATTCTTGCCTTTGGGGTTTGAAGAGGGTGAGGTGTACCCCAACATATTGGAGTAGGTCTCCTCTCTTCAAATCCTGTTTTGAAAATATCTAAATTGTCACACTATTCAAAACAGCACATAAATATTGTTTGAATATTTTCAAAATAAATATGTAAATAACCTAGAGGCACTTAGAAAGTGGTAGGAAAAATAATCAGTCCATTTGGAGTTTGCTATAAAAAGTTAGGGAAATTTAAATTTATGTTTTAATTCTGTTTTGAAAGTCTAATACGAAAGAAAACGTTTCGGACTGAATACGCTTCCCCGCAGAGAAAACATATTAACTAAAATGACCACGGAAGAGTGCACTTTACCTACACGGAAGCGTACCAGGGGGGCTGCGCCACTCGGGGCTAAGGCTGTCTCACTGACAAGCGGGGCCCGCGTGTCGTGTGCTTCTACCACCTCCCGCGCGAGCGTGGCCAAAGAGTAGAAGAGATCTCCGGCAAGGCTCACCGAGTGCACAGGGCACCTCACGACGTGCTCCAGCTATGCACATGTTCGGGGGAAGATACCGCATCCATTTTTGGAGGCTAGGGGTGCAACGGAGCTCGAGGATGGGCGGTGCTCCAACAATGGCGTACGGTGGTTTCAGTTCCAACGGGTTAGGCCTACGGTGGCTCCGCATCTAGTGTAGGCGGTGGCACAACTTCGATGGGTGTCAGGGAGTGCATCTAGTGAGGTGCGTGAGGTTAGGGCTCCATCTGTGGTAAATCTCACCGGAAGGCTGCGGCGGTGCTACGGTCAGAGGCGAGCGAGGCAAGCGGCTCCGATCGAATTGAGGGAAGGGGGAGAGAGTTGCGGGTCAAGGGAGGTTGCCTGCTACTCAAAGGGTCTCGGGTCTCCTTCTTATAGCCGGCTCGAATCAGCTTGCCTAAGCTTTTGGACAGGCTCGACAACGATAGCTTTTGTCAACATTAGTGGAGCAGCAAGGCGAAGCAGGGCCGGCAGCAGGGGCTCACCAACTAAAAACTCCGGTGTCGGATGGCCGCTGTGGTTGGCTATTTTGTAAGGCTAAGCTGGTTTGTGGGCATATAAATATCCGGGATAGGGATAGCGACCCTGCTAAGATAGGTTTAGCCAATGGTCAGCCTCACTCTGATACCAAGGTTGTAGCGACCAGTTTTTCAAAAAATAATTTCCAAATAATAGGTGTTTGTGTCCACCAGCCCAAGACTACTGATAGCTGGTAGACACTCACTTGATACAGAATATCCAAGCAAAATACAAAATCTGGATTACAAGACCATAAAGGTCTACTGGTTTGGACAAAAGCTTGAGGTTGACGGCGGAAGCGACTCGAGGAATCTCTAGTGTCCATGGGACTACATTCCCAAAGGAACAGTTGACCTGGATGAATTCCAATCTCTCAAGGTTGCTATCCTGGACTCCTAGGTTCCGGGGTTAACGGCATCGTGCTCCTCTCGGAATGCAATCTGGCCAAGACAAAAGCCAGGGACAAGCTAGTGAGTACTTTGAATGTACTCGGAAACATCAAGAATACAAATAAGTTAAAGCAAGTGAGATGCATGCAAATTCCACTAACAATTCCATCATGCCATTAGAATTTAATTCATGGATGCATTCATGCAGATACACAATTTTCCAGCAATGTTGTGTAAAAACAAAAGGAAGGTAACCGTAAATAAGTAATAACATGTGTGCCGTAGTCGGCACCAGAGCAACACCACCTAAAGGGCTCACATGCAAGCAATAACAGTTGTCACAGTCGGGCGTCTAAGCGACACCACAGAACGGACATATAATAATAAGTAGGCCTCAGTCGGGCGTGTGAGCAACACCACAGAAAGGGCTTATAAGATATTATAATAAACATGCGTTAGTCGGGCGTTTGAGTGACACCACAAAAAGGGCTTATAATAAATAATATTTAACATGCCTTAGTCGGGCGTCTAAGCGACACCACAGAAAGGACATATAATAATAAGCATGCCTGAGTCGGGCATTTGAGCGACACCACAGAAAGGGGTTATAAGATATGATAATAAACATGCCTCAGTTGAGCATCTGAGCGACACCACAAAAATGGCTGATAAGAAATAATAATAAACATGCCTTAGTCGGGCGTCTGAGCGACACCACAGAAAGGGCTTATAGGAATCAAAAATAAATAAGGAATATACGGGAGGTAGAACCGTCCCAGGGATATCCAACGATCATAATCATATGGGTTAGTCCAGAGTAATAATTATAATAATATGGTCATCCACCACATTTCCGGATTAGCCTCACGATTTCTTTAACTTCCTCCGAAGACTGACACTTGACTAGTCAACCAGTCGTCCTTGACTCGAATAGTATTGACTCTGCAGAGGGTGTACTCTTTACCCACAACCCATGGGTTTCAATAGTCACTCGGACTAGTCCCGCGTATGATATTTTATAAGTAAACTCTCAGAACCAGTGCACACCTATTTTTCTCCCGCGAAGACCGACATGACTCGGACTACGCTGCCAGAGAAAAAAAATAAGACGGGGAGGCTGCAGCCTCAACTAGCATAGGATCAAATTTATACCGCGTGCTACAAAGTAATGTCCATTCCCTCTCGGTCACATGCCAAAAACACCCATGGCCCCCAGCCGGATGACTAGATTTTGTCCAGGTCCATGGATACCTTCATCCCTTCCTCTCTACTTGGTGTGTACCTGGTAATGGATTTATGACTTACTAGACCATACTTCCTTTCGAAAAGACATGTGGCAGCATGTAAGGTAAGGTGACAGACAAACAAGACTCGATCTACGGTCGACTTAGGAGGTTTAGTATTTTTTGTGCAAGGGTTAGTACCACACAATCTTGCTGAAGAGATTATCTGAGGGATACTACCATCACACCTCGACATGCTTTCACTGACCACTCTCGTCCCACGAGATGTCAGCCCATGGTCTCATTTCCACCATGACACATCTTACTCTGAGGTTGTTCAAACCAACATAGCACACGAGGTATGACGCAATACCTACTCATCACTTGCCTTCCACAATCTTAGCAACAAAATATATCCATCACATTCTTTTATGCAAGGTAGTATTTCATGCGAGATTTTTATTAACATGATCTAAAATCACGCAATATATGCACCACCGCAACATAACACAACTTTATGCAAAACAGACTTGCCCTTGGAGTTTCAGGAGGGTGAGGTGTAACCCAACATCTTCGAGTAGGTGTCCTCTCATCAAATCCTATTTTGAAAATATGTAAATCATCACACAATTTAATAGGGCGCATAAAAATTGTTTGAATATTTTAGAAATAAATATTTAAATAAAATAGAGGCAATTAGAAAGTGGTAGGAAAAAGAATCAGTCCATTTGGAGTTTTCTATAAACAGTTAGAGCCATTTTAAGTTTCTGTTTTAATTCTGTTTTGAAAATCTAATATGAAAGAAAACGTTTTCGAAGGAATATGCTTCCCCACAGAGGAAACATATTAACTGAAACGGCCACGAAATAATGCGCTTCACCTACAGGGAAGTATACAAGGAGTGCTGCGCTATTCAGGGCTAAGGCTGGCTCACCAACAGGCGGGCCCCGCCTATCAGGTGCTTCTACCACCTCCTGCGCGAGCCTGGGCAGAGAGGAGAGGCGAGGCTCACCAGCGGCACAAGGCAGCTCACGACGTGCCCTGGCTATGGACATGTTTAGTGGAAGATGATGCATCCATTTTTGGAAGCTAGGGGTGCGATGGAGCTCGAGGTTGGGCGGTGGTCCAACAATGGAGGACGGTGGTTTTGGTTCAGATGGGTTCGGCCTATAGTGGTTGTGCATCGAGTCTAGGCGGCGACACGACTTCAGGCTGGTCAGGGAGTGAAGTTGGTGAGGTGGTGTGAGGTTAGGGGCTCCGTCCACGGTGAATCTCACCGGAAGGATGCGACGGTGCTACGGTCAGAGGCGAGCGAGGCGAGCGGCTCTGGTCCAATTGAGTCGAGGGGGAGAGAGCTGCGGGTCAAGGGAGGCTGCCTGCTATTCATAGGGGATCGAGGCTCCTTCTTATAGCCGGCTCGAGCAGCTTGCCGAAGCTTTTGGACAGGCTCGACGGCGATAGCTTTTGTCAACAGTAGTGGAGCAGCAAGGCGAAGCAGGGGCAGCGGTAGGGGCTCGGCAGGTGCAGCAGGTGTTGGGAAACGACATAGGGGAGGGGGTCAAGGGACGAGTGGCACGCGGAGAGGGCATGGACAGCGGTGGCTGCAACAGGGGCCGAAAGTCGCCCTAGCCATTGCGCTACCGCGACACTGCTCGCGCACAGGGGTGGCGACTACTGGTTGGGGAGGAGTGTTGAGTTGGCTCTACGGGGATACCAGAGGGAAATGGCGCGTGGACACGCCGGCTCGGCACGCGCATGCAAAACGTGCGCTCTGGGTGCCCCTAGAGCATGCACGCAAGGTGCTCGACACAATGCCATACTGACCCAACGACCTTTAATGGAGCTCAAACCAACCAGGCTTATGCTATGGGCTAAGGCCAAGATGATGGACATGGTTTTAGGGTCAGGGCTGCTACTCTAAAATGCAAGGAATCATCATGCCAAATCTGGACATGTACTCTTGGTGCTTGACAAAATGACAGGGGCACCTAGAAAGCTCCTATGGCTACTAAAATAACCAGATCAGTTTCCCCTTAGGTGCTGGTCAGAATGGCAAGGCTAGATAGGAAAAAAGAAAAACTTGCTAATGCAATGTTTCGAGAATAACAATTCTAGACAAAAAGTTAAGGTTAATATCGCATGCACTTAAAATCATCCAATGGGGCTCAAATCCTGGAGTAAAGGTTTTGTTAGGGAAAACTACTAGCACTAAAAATCTCAGGGCAAGTAGAGCAAGGAAAAACATGGTTGTAGTACAAAGCATCAAATTGGACCAGAATAGAAAAATGATTTTTTTGATAAACTTTCCTAAAGCACAATGTTGGGTTTTGGCATAAAAATGAATCTCATGCTTCACTTGACTTGCCCAAATTTGTATAGAATTTTTGAAAGATTATTTCTAGTGATTGTAGTACAAACTCAAAGTTGGGCCAGATTAGAAAAGAAGTTAATGTGCTTAATTTTTTCAAAACACTTGGCTATGTTTTTGCAAAAACATGATCCACGGACATCACAGGTCATCTTCAAGATTTTATAGAATTTTTAGAAAAAGTTATATTAGCGTTTTAGTGCAAAAAAGTCCCTTAAGGAAAATATAAGTCATTTTTGAATAAAAGAAAACTTGGCAAAGTATTAAAATAAAATCTCTCATGAAAGTGTGAGAAGAAAAGTAATGTCTGGATGAAAGTACTCAAGTTTCAACACAAATTTTCAAAAATATTTATTTAGGGAAAGGATATTATAAAAAGAAAAAGTCGTATTTCAAAAATTAATTGAAACCCAGATATCCAAACTTTAAATAAACATGGCCAGAATAATATCCCCGTTTAACTAAATAAAGAATTTTAAAATGGTCTCAACCAAGGGCTCAAACACTAAATGATATTTAAAATGCCACTTGAAAACAAAAGCTTTTGGAAAGAGGATTTGAGAAGAGTTATGAAGCAAATTATTTCTTAATTTTTTAATTCTAGGCAATATTTTATTCTATAAAAAACTTATTAAATTTTTGGGGTGTGACAAATACTACCCCCCTTAAAAATAAATCTCGTCCCCGAGATTTTCTTAGGGAATGAAAAATAATTCAGTCATGAAAACACGGACCATGATCACTCAAGTGCCGGCGCAAACAAATCAATCATATAGGAAAGAGTCACTCATATGCAGGTGCAAACAATGCAATCAAATAGTAGACCGCTACTCACCTTGTAATAGCAAGACATACTACTAGAGTAACATATGCTCCGAGGGCGGTCAACGGGATACGGCAAGGGGTTCCTGAGAAATTACTCTCGGTCGAGGAAAACACATTCTACTTACCTAGTAGGAGTTTTGGAGAACGTGTCCCCTCGGTCTGAGAAAAATGGAATACCAATGGAATATCTGGAAATTTTTCCAATAGACGGAGTGCGGAATTTATCCACCCGTTGATGGGTCAACACCGTGATGACCTGAAGGACATGGGATGGGCACACCAGGGTTGCGCTATACTGGGCTGTGAGGCAACATAGATACCTTTGTGGGGTTGCATCCAGAATTTCCGGATGAATCGCAGTTGGTATTCATGGGGAGGACTGGGTCAGGGTAACGTGCTTGGTGATAAGTGCTAGCAATGTTAATGGGTGTTCTTATTAGGTGTCTGGTTTAGACACACACAGTATGACACTAGGGTGGCCTGGTTCATCGGGATGGACACTCGGGTATCAGTTCCCAAGTGATACATCACTCGGATAGCTGGCTTGGTGGCTAGGTGGTCATGCCCAAAAATTTAATCTAAAGCCATGCCGAGTGGTTTACGAAAATTTATTTATAAAAATAAAGGCATGTAGGCATTCCTGCATTTTTTTAAACAGTGCCCATTACATCACGCGAATACAGCAATACAGGGCGACACTCGGTACTAGGGTCACATAGCTACTCTGACGGACTAACTCTGGCTTCATTTGCCTCTTAGCTGATGGGCTCAGTAATTAATAAGGTTGTTTCATTTGCCATGGCTCTTGAGTCAACAGGGCCATGGAATGGGGCTACAGGGTTGCGGTGGCGACGATGTCTTAGACGACGCGCCCTTGGCACAACTTTATTGCAGAAGGCATCCAAACTTCGGTGAAGCTTCGTCGGGGTCATTGTTGGACTGGCTAACATAAGTGCTAGGGTAGACCTTAGAGATCCAATAGGTCTTCCAACCAATATGGGCTGGTTGATGGAGGCGGTTGCGGCTTCATGGCTTGCCGGGGTCCGGCGAGCAATTCTCGTGCGGCTCATGACCATGTCAGAGGTGATCTGATCGATGAGTGCCTCCTGCACTCTCAAATAGCGCACAACCTGCACCAGGGCAGGATCTGCCTCAAGGTCTTTGCTGACAACTTCAGTTGGACTACCATAGCCATCACAACTAGGATAGTAGAAGAACAGTCGGCGATTCACCTATGGTGACACATGTCGCAACTGAACTATAGCCTCTCGGGCTGCAAGCTGACGGGCTTGGGCTTCGCTGGTTGCTGCTTTACCAGTGAAATGGTGAGGGCACTCCAATGAGGGATTTCCTTCATAGATGTGCACTGAGACCCAAAAGTAACGAATAGCATCACTCGTAGGCTCCTCATGTACAACATGCATTGGAGGTTCTTCTATGCCAAAAACTTGGCGGCTGAGATCGGCGAGGATGACTACGAAGTCCCCAGGATCGGACACGGCGGTCTCATTGCAAAGAACGCGACCAGGCATATTGCAAGTCAAGGGGGTTACTAGGGTCGGGGTCTCAAAGTTGCGGGTTGCTGGGTTGAGGCAAGGCCTTACTATACGGGGTAGGGAGTCTCCTATCGCACGCTAAGGATTGCGAAAACTCCGATGTCAGTCATAGACACACAACTTAAGGGCTAGGTTGACAGGTTAGGCACCAACTGCCAAAAGGTGTCGGATGGCCACTTTGGTTGGCTATTTGGTAAGGCTAATGTGGTTTGTGGGTATATAAATATCCGGGATAGGGATAGCGACCCAACTAAGCTAGGTTTAGCCAATGGTCATCCTTGCTCTGATACCAAGGTTGTAGCGACCGGTTTTTCAGAAAATATTTTCCAAAAAACAGGTCTTTGTGTTCACCAAACCAAGAATACTATTAGCTAGTAGACACTCACTTGATACAGAATATCCAAGCAAAATACGAAATATGGATTGCAAGACTGTAAAGGTCTATTGGTTTGGACAAAAGTGTGAGGTTGACGGCGGAAGCGACTCGAGGAATCTCTAGTGTCCATGGGACTCCATTCCCATAGGAACAGTTGACCTAGATAAATTCCTATCTCTCAAGGTTGCTATCCTGGACTCCTAGGTTCCGGGATTAACGCCATCGTGCTCCTGTCCGAATGCAATCTGGCTAAGACAATAGCTAGGGACAAGCTAGTGAGTACTTTGAATGTACTCGCAAACATCAAGAAAACAAATAAGTTAAAGCAGGTGAGTTCCATGCAAATTCCACTAACAATTCTATCATGCCATTAGAATTTAATTTATGGATGCATTCATGCAGATACACAATTTTCCAGCAATGTTGTATAAACATGCAAGGAAGGTAACCATAAATAAGTAATAACATGTCTGCCGTAGTCGGTGTCGGCGCAACACCACCTAAACTGCTCACATGCAAGCAATAACAGTTGTCACAGTCGGGCGTCTAAGGGACACCATAAATAGTACATATAATAAGCATGCCGGAGTCGGGCATTTGAGCGACACCATAGGAAGGGGTTATAAGATATGATAATAAACATGCCTCGGTCGAGAGTCTGAGCGACACCACAAAAAGGGCTTATAAGAAATAATAATAAACATTCCTTAGTCGGGCTTCTGAGCGACACCACATAAAGGGCTTATAGGAATCAAAAATAAATAAGGAATATACGGGAGGTAGAACCGTCCGAGGGATATCCAACGATCATAATCATATGGGTTAGTCCAGAGTAATAATAATAATAATATGGTGATCCACGACATTTCTGGATTAGTCTCACGATTTCTTTAACTTCCTCCGAAGACCAACACTTGACTAGTCAACCAGACTTCCTTACCCGT
The DNA here is from genome assembly GCF_904849725.1 of Hordeum vulgare subsp. vulgare. Taxonomy (NCBI): domain Eukaryota; kingdom Viridiplantae; phylum Streptophyta; class Magnoliopsida; order Poales; family Poaceae; genus Hordeum; species Hordeum vulgare. The sequence continues at coordinate 252,671,895 of NC_058519.1, forward strand.
GGACACAGCTACTCGAATAGTTTTGACTCTGCAGAGGGTGTACTCTTTACCCACAACCCACGGGTTTCAATAGTCACTCAGACTAATACCGTGTACGATATTTTATCAGTAAACTCTCAGAACCAGTGCACAGCTATTTTTCTCCCGCGAAGACTGACATCACTCAGAATACGCTGCTAGAGACAAACCATAAGACGGGGAGGCTCCAACCTCGACTAGGGTGGGATCAAATTTATACCGCGTGCTACAAAGGAATATCCATTCCCTCTTGGTCCCATGGCGGAAACACCCATGCCCCCTGACCGGATGACTGGATTTAGTCCATGTCCATGGATACCTTCATCTCGGACTGTCTACTTGGTGTGTACCTGGTAATAGATTTACGACTTACTAGACCGTACTTCATTTCGAAAAGACCTATGGCAGCATGTAAGGTCAGGTGACACACAAACAAGACTCGATCTACGGTCGACTTAGGAGGTTTAGTAATTTTCATGCAAGGGTTAGTACCACACAATCTTGCTGAAGAGATTATCTCAGGGTTACTACTATCACACCCCGACATGCTTTCATTGACCAATGTCGTCCCACGAGATGTCATCCCATGGTCTCATTTCCATCACGGTACATCTTACTTTGAGGTTGTCCAAACCAACATAGCACACGAGGTATCACGCAGTACCCACTCATGACTTGCTTTCCACAATCTTAGCAACAAAATATATCCATCACATGCTCTTATGCAAGGTAGTATTTCATGTGATACTTTTATTAACATGATCTAAAATCACACAATATATGCACCACCATAACATCACACAACTTTATGTAAAACAGACTTGTCTTTGGAGTTTGAGGAGGGTGAGGTGTACCCCAACATCTTCGAGTAGGTCTCTTCTCATCAAAACCTATTTTGAAAATATGTAAATCATCACACAATTCAAAAGGGCACATAAAAATTGTTTGAATATTTTTCAACTAAATATGTAAATAAACTAGAGGCAATTAGAAAGTGTTAGGAAAAAGAATCAGTCCATTTGGAGTTTTCTATAAAACGTTAGAGCCATTTTAAGTTTATGTTTTGAAAATCTAATATGAAAGAAAACGTTTCGGACTGAATACGCTTCCCCACAGAGGAAACGTATTAACTGAAACGGCCACGGAAGTATTCGCTTTACCTACTAGGAAGCATACCAGGAGTGCTACGCCATGCTAAGGCTGGCTCAGCGACAGGCGGGCCTCGCCTATCGGGTACTTCTACCACCTCCCGCGCGAGCCTGGGAACCGAGGAGAGGCGAGGCTCACCGGCGACACACGGCACCTCACGACGTGCTCTAGCTTTGCACATGTTCGGGGCAAGATGTTGCATCCATGTTTGGAGGCTAGGGGTGCGATGGGGCTCGAGGCTAGGCGGTGCTCCAACAATGGAGGACGGTGGTTTCGGTTCCGATGGGTTCGGCCTACGGTGGCTCTACATCGAGTCCAGGCGGTGGCACGGCTTCGAGGGGGGTCAGGGAGTGCAGTTGGTGAGGTGGGGTGAGGTTAGGGGCTCCAGAAGCGGTGAATCTCACCGCAAGGATGCGACGTTGCTACGGTTAGAGGCGAGCGTGGCGAGCGTCTCTGGTCGAATTGAGGCGAGGGAGAGAGAGTTGCGGGTCAAGGGAGGTTGCCTGCTATTCAAAGGGGCTCGGGGCTCCTTCTTATAGCGGGGTCGAAACAGCTTGTCAAAGCTTTTGGATAGGCTCGGCGGCGAGAGCTTCTGTCAATAGGAGTGAAGTAGCAGGGAGAAGAAGGGGTGGCGGCAGGGGCCCATGAGGTCTAGCAGGTCTTGGGAAACAACGCAGGGGAGGGGGTCCAGGGACAGGTGGCACGCGGAGGAGGCTTGGACTGTGCTAGACGGAGCACAGGCCGAAAGACGCCATGGCCATTGCGCTGCCGCGGCACTGCTTCCGCACATGGGTGCCAACTACTGGTCAGGGAGGAGTGTTGACGTGGCTCTACGAGCGGACCAGAGGGCAAGGGCATGTGGACGCGGCGGCTCGGCACGCGCGAGCAAAACGTGCGCTCTGGGTGCGCCCAGAGCATGCATGCAAGGTGCTCGACACAATGAAAGACTTACCAACGACCTTCAATGGAGCTCAAACCAAGCAGGCTTATGCTATGGGCTTAGGCCAAGATGATGGACAAGGTTTTAGGGTAGGGGAGCTACTCTAAAATGCAAGGAATCATCATGCCAAAGCTGGACATGTACTCTAGGTGCTCGACAAAATGACATGTACTAAAGCTACCTGATCAGTGTCCCCCTAGGTGCTGGTCAGAATGGCAATGCTTGATAGGCAAAAAGAAAAACTTGCTAATGCAAAGCTTCGAGAAAAACATTTCTTGCCAGCAAGTTGAGGTTAATATCACATGTACTTAAAATCATCCAATGGGGCTCAACTCATGGAGTTAAGGTTTTGGTAGGGGAAACTACACTACACCACGCACCAGAATTCCCTACTAGTGTGTGTTGGGAAAACCTCACTTTTGCCGACACACTCTCAGCTAGGAAAAATTCTAACAGACTGTTGATCGGGAAAACTCTGTACGATAACCCATCATCGTTCGGGAATTCTACACACTATACCATCAACGCATCAGTTGGGAATTCGCTTAAGGCCCATGGACCATTGGTCGACAAAAAACCCCGACCAACAGTCCGAAGCTATGGGCCTCTCGCGCATGAACACCCAATTTGTTAGCAGGCCCAACCCGCGAAATTTTCCCCCAAAATCACCAACACCGCGTACCGAGGTAGCCAAACCCCTAGCTTTCCTTCGATTTCCCACGCTGCCGCGCCGCCCACAGCCAATCGATCCCCACGCCGCCGGCCCCAAGCTGGTCGATCTCCATGCCGGTCGATCCCATGACGGTCGATCCCCACGCCGCTGCCCCCAAGCCGATCGATGCCCACGCCTCCCACCATAGCCCCACTTGACCAGGGCTACCTTCGAGCGAATTCCACCACGTCCTAGTGCCGCCCAACGCCGTTGATACTGACCCTCCAGCGCCGCACAATTTCGGTCGACCCCCACCGCCGCCCCACGCCGACCCGGGCTACCTCCGGTCAAATCATCTCAACGCCGCCCCATGCCGCCTCTTGCATCTGCAGCATTGCCCCACGACACGGTCCGTGTAGTGGTGCCGCCCATGCCGTCCTCCTCCTCTAGCACCGCCCAACGACGCCCCACAGCACGGTCCATGTAGAGGCACCGCCCGACGCCACCCCACGCCGTCGTCCTCCTCCAGCACGATCTGAGTGAGTACTTTCGCCACCCTCCCTGGCCCGACCTCCCCATCCCCACCATTCTGCTGAAGTTACACGCAACGGTGGCTGAGGTACAGCTCCTCCCATTTCTTTGCAGGTACACGCACCTGACTACATCTCTCTCGTTTTTTTGCAGGTAGCACAGAAGACGGCTGTTGGTAACATTGAGCTGACGAAGAGAAGTTGCAGAACAATATTTGCTATACCACCTTAGTGCGTAAGGTGTGTGGACTGTCCAGAGATTTTTTGGGGAATGAATTAGCGCGTCTGAAACATATGGAAAGGCATATATATCATTAGATAATTAATATTATGGTCCGTCATATTATGATGCTCACTAAGGTTAAATAAGTTATACGATAAACTTTTATGTCTTTGAAGTGATTCTCAGAAAATATAATAGTAATAGCAATAATATGCCACTATTTATAAATAAAAAACATGTGTATCTACTCTATTTGCAGCACTCAGTTCATGGTTCTCTTGTTTTTTTTAAATATACGTTAACTTGAGCTAATTAATTACCATGTCTTTTAGCATAGTTACAAGGCATCCAAAGCAAGGTGAGGATGGGATGAACTGGACAATTTCGAAAGACACATATATAGTCAGGAAAGGTTAGCTTTTCTATGGCTTTTATTGATGAATTTGAAAATTATATGAGCAAAATAGGAAAACATAACCTTTTCCTTTAATCATGTATATTTATTATAATAGTCTTATGATATTTGAACCTTTCCACTGTGATTTGTACATCTAACTTATACTATGCGGAAATATATTGTTTTCATGTAAGAAAGTTGATGAATAAAAATAAGTCAAGTAATATATACAATTACATTGCCTTATGAATCTGAGCAATATCCCCACTGTTTTTTTCTGTATCCCAATAGACCACCATGATGAGTATATGTGTTCCAATGAGAAGATGGTTCAAGCTTAACTCAAGAATAAGGAAAACGATATATTGAGGTTGTGAAGAAGGCTGCCAAGGATTAATGCGTGGTGTACAAGGTTATCAAAAGAACTTTGTCATTTTGTTAATTAATTTCCTAGACAAGTAATTAATTTATTAATTTCCTAGGAAAGTATACTCGCACATGCGTTTTTGCACCAAAATTAAAACTGCAGTACTCTCTCTCTCATCTTATGTTATCAGAAGTACTAATTGTGGATTTCATCTCAATTTTTTCCAAAAACTCTCTTTAGTTTCTGCCCAACTATAAGTTTAATATTATGTGATCAGAGAAATTAAGAGGTATATGTGCATCTTCTGTGAACATGATCAGTGGTGCACAGAAATCCTATGAAGTGAAATACTCAACGTAGTATATATATACTATATGTAGTCAAATTTATAATGCATGTATTGTAGTAAGATACTTGCGTCAAAGAGGCGCGGCGTATGTGGAAGGTTTCCTATGCTCTGTTCGTGGCAGTTTTTGTTTTCGTTTTCAATAAGTGCTTCCGGTTTAGTTTTTGTTGGATGCATGGGATGTACTGCTTAAAATAAAGAATGGTATAGAGTTAAAGTAGTCGAGTGGGGTAAGCTCGGATTTTTGTCGCAGCTTGTCTTTTTGATTTCATTCTTATGGAGTGGGGTATATGCTCACGGGTGTGATATCCGTCAAAGTTTAGTGACTAAGATACGAACTAAATATTTCTCTCCTCAGACAAGAAATTCCCCACTTCATAAACAGTTGATGTTCTTCCAGTCGCTTGCTCTATCCTCCTATTACTTTCAATCCAGTAGGCTGGTGTTCAAACTCATTCGGATCCGTAAGCATTCTATGTTTCCTTTTTTTCTAGTTGTTTTAATCGCTTGATTCTGCCTTGTTTTCATAGCAAAGAAAAAGTATCTCCCGTTAGAATACATGTGATTAGTCTAGGTTCAGCATCTTCGTGTGTTTTTACGATTCACATCTATCGTTACATCATCTATTTTTGGAATGAACAGATTTAACTTTTCTTTATACACTTTTCTATTGTGTAGTCTGAATGTTTACCTTCTGTTGCTTTGAGAGACAGAGTTTTCTCTCTAATTTAGTAGTTAGAATTTTTTTTCTTATAGACCACAATATTACCTCTGCTGACAATATTTGAGCCAATTGTTCCTTGCTGTTAGGAACATTTTTGTCATTATAGCTATACTCTTTATAGTGAATTTATCATTGCTACTGGGAGAGCTGTCCAGCATTGGATTCTTCCCAAATTTTGCATGTCCGATTTGTTGATGAAGCCCATGAAGATGAAAGCCTGGTAATCGTCTCATGCTTACCTATATGTTTAAATTCTATATTATTTTCATGTTTCTAAAGTTATCATTGATTCAGATTGGTATGGATGTGCTTCTATATGCATGGACTGGTCCTAAAACTCATGTTGCTAAGGCAACAATTATCTCAGTTGATCCAGACACAATTTCCTAATAACTACATATTAATCCTTTCTATTTGGACTAATTTTACTGAACTATAAAGCTTATATGCATATCCTGCAAATTATTGTAGTCCATGCGTGATGTGTGTTGTAGCAGAGTTAGAGCTTGTGTTGTATTTAGAATTTTAGATAGAGGTATGCAACATTTTTGGAATTTCATCTATTATTGGAAAGTGGAGTGCAGCAACCAGTGGTAGCAGCAGGATATCATATGTTGTTGGTGGCTGACAAATCATATGCTGTGAATTGGAAAGTGGAGTGTGGATGATTTTTCACTAGGTACAATTGATGGGCCTAGAGATATAGTTGTTGGTGGCTGACAAATTATTTTAAGGACATGATTTTTTTTTTCTTTGAGCCCTCCAGTATGGAACTAATTTGGTAGTGGTCAGTAATTTATGAATGGAGCTTTATTTTTCTACACAAGACTATGCAAAGCTTAATTTTAACCTGACTGTATGGTTGGATGCATTTTCAATGTTTAGACTGTATCGTAGCAACCAACTTTTGATCATTAAGAGATCTTATGTGCATGTCACTTAGTGACACAGAGCCTATATGAACAATATTCCACAATTTAGATGCCATTTTACTTGCTAATAGTAAAAAAATACATAAAAATCTTAAAATATTGAGCATTTTTATAAATCCGCTATGACCCTTACTCTGTCATCTCTGTTGTTAACATTGTAGGAATGACAAGAGGACAAGGAAGGCACCATGAAGCTAGTAGTTTGAGCCTGTATGGTGGATCTAGCTATCGTTTTGTAAATCTATATGGTGCATCTCTTAGCTATCATTTTTTAATGGTGGATCATTTAGCCATACTCGGAACAATGGAGTAGAAACAATGCACATTTTGGCTCCCGTTAATTAGCTAGGTATTTTGTAGCAAACAAATATAAATGTCTGCAAGTGTAACAGAGCAACAAAAATCGATATGTTTGCATCTATTTTAATATTTTGGAGTACTGCATACTGTATGGTGAGTTAGATATCTAACGTGGTTGATATTGTTCAAGTAAGGCCAAATAATATATATCATCAACCTCTGCTGAATTGTTGGTTGGCATTAAGTAAGTTCAAATAATATATATCATCAGCCTCTGCTGAATTGTTGGTTGGCAAAATAAAACATCATCAGACTGTTGGTTGGGAAATGTTTATGATAGGGCTGACGGCAAGTCGGTCGACAAAGAAGCCACCATCAGGCCATCAGTTAGGGAAGGTTCATACATGGACAACAGACAGTCAGTCGGCAAAACAAAAATATCAACGACACATCTGCCGGGAAAGGTTACTTCAAGGGCCAACTGGTCATTGGTCGGGAAAGATCCATGACATAGCCGATGGACTGTCGGTCGGCAATTCTTCCTACTATCGTCGGTCCGTTGGTCGGCAATGGGCTTTCCCGTCTGGTTTTTCCCCAACAAACCTCATCGGTCGGCCATACTTTTTCCCAACAGACTGTGTGTTGCTGGAAGCTGTTATACCGACCAACTTGTGTGTTCAGAATGTAGTGTTGTGGTGTAGTGCTACTAGCACTAAAAATCTCAGGGCAATTAGAGCAAGGAAAAACATGGTTGTAGTACAAAGCATCAAACTGGACCAGAACAAAAAAATGGTTGTTTTGCTAAAATTTTCTAAAGCACAAACTTGGGTTTTCGCATAAAAATGAATCTCATGCTTCACTTGGCATCCCGAAATTTTTATAGAAATTTTGAAATATTATTTCTAGGCGTTGTAGTACAAACTCAAATTTGGGCATGATTAGAAAAGAAGTTAATGTGCTTAAATTTTTTGAAACACTTGGCTAAGTTTTTGCTAAAACATGATCCAAGGACATGATAGGTCATCTTCATGTTTTTCATAGAATTTTTAGAAAATAATATATAAGGGTTGTAGTGCAAAACAGGCCAAAAATATAAGTCATTTTTGAATAAAAGAAAACTTGGCAAAATATTAAAATAAAATCTCTCATGAAATTGCGAGAAGAAAAGAAATGTTTGATGCAATTACTCAAGTTCCAACATAAATTTTCAAAAACATTTATTTATGGAAAGGATTTCATAAAAAGAAAAAGGAGTGTTTCGAAAATTAACTGAAAACCCAGAAATGCAGACTTTCAATAAACATGGCCAAAATAATATCCCCACTTAACTAAATAAGGAATTTTAAAATGGTAGCAACCAAGGGCTCAAGCACTAAATGATCTTTAAAATGCCACTTGAAAAGAAAAGTTTTGGGAAAGAGGCTTTGAGAAGAGTTATGACGCAAACTATTTCTTAACATTTTTATTCTAGGCAATATTTTATTTTATAAAAATCTTATTAAATTTTTGGGGTGTGAAAGTCGCCCAGCTATCCACAATGACTCTTGGATGCTCTAGACAGCAACGCCTAATAGTTTAGAAGTTCACACTCTTCAAGTGTAACAAGTCTTCAGTTCACATAGAAAAGAATGACTTTGGTGATACTCAAACACTTTGGCTCTAGGTGTTTGAGTTATCCTAGCATGATAGCTCTCTCTCAATGTTTTGAGGTGGGTTTCTCCAAAATGATAGCAACCGTTTCTTAACTTTGAGTTCCCACCAACTTATGGTGGAGGGGGTGGGCTATTTATGGGCAACAGGCAACCTGAAATGATATGACTGAAATGACCCTCGTTTAATGACCAACCTACACATGTCACGAAGGTCATATTTCAAAGACTCGTGTGGCAAAATTCCTTGGCTACCCACAATGTTGACTCAACCAACTCTGGATAAGATTTCCTCTCATTTTTTTCACTTAAGGATCATCCCAGCTTCTGAGTTCGATCACTTCAAACCTACTTAAGAGTACAGTGGTTCCTATGACTCTGGAAAGAAGAAAAAAACAACCAAAAGACTTCGTCTACACATCTCCTTATCTTGAAGCGATTATCTTGACGTAACACCAAAGGTTTCGGCCATCATCAATGTCTTTGGAGATTTTTAGGGTCATCCTCGACGACTAAAATGAATCTCCATGGACTTCTGTCTGTCTTATCCTCTGAACTTTCACAAACACATTAGTTCCCCAACCATGTTTGTCATGTGTACTCTAAAACCAACAAGGGTGACATTATATGCACTTACAAGTCTAGCTATCTTCGGTTTATTCATAACATATATCTTCTATGGATCTGCTTTTTTTTGTTTAGAATTTGGATTTTAAAAACTATTTTTACAAAATAAATCCTAAAAAGGAATTTTTGGATCAAGTAAAAAGATACAGTTGGTCATATAATCGTTGTCATATAGATATTTCCTATACTAGGGACTTTACCCTCGGTACAAGAGGGTTAAGCGAACTAACAGAGTTTTTTGATACGGTTGTTACTCACAAAATTAGCAATGGAGTGGGTCTTTCTAGTTTTTGTATAGGAGAAGAAATTAAATATGTATGTTAAATACTGATAGTTAGATAATATAAATATATAAAAGTAAATAAGAGTAAATAAATTGTACAAAAGTATTTTTGCAGTTTTAGTAAATATGTTTAAGTAGACTTGGGGGCATAGTTTTCACTTGAGGCTTCTTTCTTGAACGTAGAATATGGTGGGTAAACAAATTATTCTTAGGCAACTGACAGAATAGCGCATAGTTATGACATGTTATTTACAACAATGATCATATATATAGCCATCACATCCATAAAAATGTAGGCTCACTCTTGCATGCATCTACTACTATTGCTCCACTCATCAGCAATTATCACGCACGCATCAAGGTAAGTATGAAACAATGTAATGCTTGGAGCAAGGTGATATGTTGTAGACAAAGTAATACAAGCAATATGTTCATACCCTATCGTATTACCCTTAATGTCAACAATACAATATGTATAATGTCCTTTTCTATCACTGAGATTGAGCATCACAAGATTGAACCCATCACAACGCACTACTCCATTAAAGATAAATCAATATAGTTGGTAAAACCAAACCGATATATCAGAGAGAAATATGAAGCTATAACAGTCATGCACAAAGGAATCACGCATAAAAGAATTGACAGAAGACTCAATATATATTCTTGAATAATTTGATCATAAACCCACATTTCATCGGAGCCGAGCAACCACACCTCAAAATCGGATTACATCAGATAGATCATCGCGGGAATCACGGTTAACTTTGTATTAAAGATCAATGAGAGAGAAAGAGAAGATGAAGCCATCTAAGTACTAGATATGAACCCATAGGTCTATGGTGGACTACTCAGGCATCATCATGGAGGTAGCAAGGTTGATCTAGATAGCCTCCATGATCAATTCCCCCTCCAGCAGGGCACCAAAAAGGGCTCCAGATGGCCTCCAATTAGAACAGAGACTTGCGGCAGTGAAAAAGTGTTTCGGGTGGCTCTCTATTCGTTTATCAATTTTAGAGAATTTATGGAGGTGGAATTATGTGAGACGGAATCGCGAGGGGCCCACAAGGCATCAGGGCACGCTCACCCCACTTGGCGCGTCTTGTTTCCTTGTTGTGTCGCATCGTGTCTTCTGGCCTCCCTCCAAAGCTTCTAGGGCCTCTTTTGTCCATAAAAAATCACCAACTGCACTAGGCACCAAGTTAATAGGTTAGCTCCGAAAGATGATATAAAAGAGCATATAATTGCATATCAAGTATACAAGATTTGTAATACACTAGCATGGAACTATAAAAAATGTTGATATGTTGAAGACGTATCAACATCCCCAAGCTAATTCCTACTCGTCCTCGAGTAGATAAATGATAAAAATAGAATTTTTTATGCAACATTCTACCCAACATGCAATATGTTTTAGGTATGATCTTGATAAAGAACGACATAATTTATATCAACATAATAATATCCATAAACTCAAGAGGCATAATCATTCACATTGCAAATATAGGATCCCTAAAGAATGTTATTCCCTACTCATTTTTATCATATTGGCATGGCATGACTCTGTCTTCACCACATAAGTATAAATCATGAGCACATGAGTGTCAAGTCAGGCACTTGGATCATACTTCTAATGTGTTTCATCATTTTAAACCTCACTCAACACATAAGCGTGAAACATGGATATAACATATGGGTGGAATAGGGTATGGTGGTAGATATTAAAAGGAGTCAAAGTGGAAAGAAAGTCTTGCATTAACTAGGAGGACCAACGGGCAATGGAGATTCCCATCAATATGAGGAGTAGGGATTGCCATGCAACATATGCATTCGATTTATAAGTGTATGAAAGCTCAACAGAAGCTAAGTGGGTGTGCATCCAACATGCTTTCTTATGAAGACCTCGAGCATTTGAGGATGCCCATCAATGGAATATACAACCCAAATTAAACCATGAAAAGTTCCCACTAGCATATAAAAATGACAAGTCAAGGAACTATGTATATGAAGAACATGGTGCTCACTCTAAGCACAAGTGTGGAAAAAGAGAATAACACTACCCTTTCTCTTTTTTTCATTTTCATTTTATTCATTTATTCATTTTTCTTTCCCCTTTTTTTTATTTATGGTTCCCTTCTATTTTTGTATTTCTCTTTTTTCTTTACCTTTTAATTTATTTTATTTTCCATCTAGAGTCTCATCCCGATATGTATTGGAATCATAGTATCCATCATCCTTTCCTCACTGGGACATTGCTCTCATGATGATGATCATCACACTTTTATTTATTGAGAGCTTGATATGAATAACTACTATACAAGATGACTCCATATGAATGCCTCTGGCTGGTTACCAGGATGTGCAATGATCTAGCATAACTTGTAGGTAATGATGAATGGTGGCTTTGATATAATGATGAACACACAAATCATGTGATAGAACGGTGGTAGTTGCATGGAAATATATCGTGGAAAGTCTATGGAAATGCCATGATAGGTAGGTATGGTGGTTGTTTTGAGTAAGTTATAGGGTGGCTTATGTGCGATAGAGCGTATCATATAACTGGGTTTGGATGCACTAGCGAAGGCTACACTAATCCTCGAGGTGAGAATGGACAATTCACGACACCAAAGAGGCTACAATTATGGAAAGGTCAGAGTGCCTATAACCATGGATTCACATTAGTCATAAAGAACTCGTATACTTATTGCATAGACTATTACCTCTCTCGAATCAAAGTACTATCGCATAGCCCTACGGAGGAGGTTGGTACGAGTTACCCATCACACGCCTCCGTCCTGAACAATATGATATGATTTCAATCAGGTATAATAATTCTCACACATCATCACCATGCCATAACCAATATTTAGATGTGTAACAAATAACAAGCTTTAATATCGATAATTTCAATAACCAAAAATCATGTACCCATGCCCTTTCATATTAGTATATCAGTATAATTAACCTACATTTCTCTTTGATGGTGAGCTACATGAATGTTTTTATTATGTCCCCCTTGAATACATATCGTTTTTTGATTAGTATTATAACATGTGCACATTACCATTCCTATTTCTTAGACTCCCAAAAATATTTTAAGTGAAGCATGAGAGTACAATTATTTCTCTAAAATATGAACATAGTCATGATCTACAAGATATAAGTAAAGGACTAGAAAAACTTCCTAGCTCAAAATATATAAGTGAAGCATATAGAGTATTCTAATAAATTATGATGAACAAGTGTCTCTCTCAAATATATTTTTCCAGCAAACAATGATTGTGGCAAACTAAAATAAAAGAAAACTATAATACACGATGCTCCAAGCAAAACTCATATTGTGTGATGAATAAAAATATAGCTCCAAGTGATATGCTAATAGGAGTAAGATTAAAGATTGGATACCGTCCGGGGCATCGCCAAGCTTAGACACTTGGGCCTTCCTTGAATATTTCCTTGGAGTGCCTTGGGCGTCCCCAATATTAGGATCATACCTCTCCTTATTCCTTCATCCATTGTTGTCTCGGCCAAAGTTTGAAAACTTCAGCACACAAAACTCAACAGAAACCTCGTGAGATCCGTTAGTAGAAGAAGCAAATCATAACTTTAGGTACTGTTGTAAATTGATTGATGTTTAATTATTGCATTAGGTATTGTATTCTAACTTCTCCATGACTTATACCCCCGATATAATCCATAAAATCGTTAAAACAATAAACTATGCAAGAAAAACATAATTTGTCTAAAAGAGAACAATGTGTGATGATCACAACCAAAACCATACTTTTGTAACACCAAAATGCTAATACATTACGAAAACCAGGGAAATTTGTATACCAATAATGTGTAAAAAAATTAGATCAAATATACGTTCCAGTAAAATGAGAGAAATTTAGCACTTGACATAAAAAAATTACACATGATCAATTCTATTATCATCCAAATCATACAAAATGCTTTACTTGGCACAAACACCAATTAAAACATGAAAACACATTAATTAAACTACTAATAAGCATGTCAACACAAGAAAACATAAAGTACATAAATATTGGGTTTCCTCCCGACAAGTTGTTTCTTTATAGCCATTAAGATACTTGAGATTTCAATGATGCTCATATAATAGACAAGAATTGAAGCACAAAGAGAGCATCAGAAAATATGTGAAGAACACATCTAAGTGTAACATACTTCCTACGAATAGGCATTTTAGAGGAAAACAAATTATCAAGACAAGTGATATCTAGCATATGCAAATACGAAGATTGAATAATTAATTTTTTTAAAACAAAGAGAGGTAGTTCAGTAACATACAAATTCATAATAAGTACATGTAGAATCATAATCAAAATCAACAATATAACTATCAACAATATATTTATGATCCATATGCATAGAAGTCTTATAATCTTCTAAGGTAGTGGAATTAGCATCAACTAAAGTCATGACCTCTCCAAACCTACTTGTATCGATAATTTCGTAAGATTGATTATTCTCAGAAATTGTGGGATCATTAGCACAATTTATATTCATATAATTTATACTAGAATCAGTGCAATCACGCTTTTCATTCAATAATTGTATCCCAATAGCAGTTTCATTTATCACTTTATTTTAGCTATTGGTTGACAATAAGCAGCAATTTGAAAAGATTAGCAAGCATATGAGAGTCCATTTATCTTAGTTTTTTTACTTTTTTTCTGGTGTGTCAAAGATAACGATAGCAAACTCGGCAAGTAGAAAGTAGAACAAGAAAATTATAGTTTGTTTGTATGTACCTGATGAGAATTTGAAGATATCTCTCGACAACGACGCTAGAAATTAGTCCTACTACTTTCTCACACCCTGTGTTTGTACCACTTTGCTATGATTATGATGTTAAATTGTTGAACCAATTAAAACTTTTTGTGTGCATGTGTATTGTGGGGACCCTGACTTACTGGTCGAGAATCGTCGTGCTCAGTGATCCCAGAGATCAATGCTAACCGAACACAGATACTGAATAAAGAGTATTATATCCAAGTACCGATTATTACATCACGTGGCCGAAGGGTTAAGTTCACAAGACAGGGCCTAAGGCCAAATCACACGAGTACACTAATAGCGGAAAACAAAGGGGCTAAGCGGGTGCCCATGCCAGCAAGCCTACATCAACAGGCATTCTCACTCGGAAGCGTCCTAGTTCGCAGGGGTGTCTCCGAAGACGTACTCATCTCCAAACTTCGGTCCTTCCATGTCTGGTCAATAGCATAACCAGTGGCAAGCCAATGAGTACTTTGAATGTACTCGCAAACAGCCCATGATATAATCAATGAAAGTGAAGGATACACTACATGAATCAGCTTCTTTGCCGTCTGCCATCACAGACGGCAAAGACAAAATCCCGGACGGCAAGAGAAAACAACAAACGACAAAGAATCTCACGGCAGGCAAAATTTCTGCGTCAGCCTACGACGGCATATGACCTTCTTTGCCATCTGTCCCCCCAAAGCGGACGACAAAGCTCTTTGCCGTCAGCTTTCCTTAGGAGCAGTCGGTAAGGTGCTCGAGACGACAGCCAACAGGCGTTGCCTCCATTAGGGGTTAACGAAGTCTTTGCCGTCTGCCTCATTCTTTGCCGTCGGCTCCCCCTTACTCTTTGCCGTCTGCCTCCTCCTCCTCCCCCCTCCACTCTTTGTCATCTGCCTCCTCCTCCCCCCCTCCTCTGTGCCCTCTTCTTTGCCGTCTGCCCACCCTGGAGGCAGACGGCAAAGAGCCTATATAGACACCCCAGGATGCATAGCTGGGTGCCATGTGGCACCTTTGGCATCTGCCAGCTGATGGCACAGGTCTTTGCCATCAGCTGGCAGACGTCAAAGAGCCCATATAGTACATGTTTTTTTTAATATTATTTCACAACACATATATATATATATATTTGACATCACATTTATATAATTCACCACACATATATGATATATAGTTCACCACACATATACTTGCCAACACATATATATAATTCACCACACATATATGATATACATATAAATCAATGTACATCCCCATATATCGAAAGAA
This sequence comes from Hordeum vulgare subsp. vulgare, assembly GCF_904849725.1. Taxonomy (NCBI): domain Eukaryota; kingdom Viridiplantae; phylum Streptophyta; class Magnoliopsida; order Poales; family Poaceae; genus Hordeum; species Hordeum vulgare. The sequence goes on from NC_058519.1 coordinate 252,687,092, forward strand.
CAAACATACAAAGTATTGCACTGTTTATCCATATATACATATACATATGGTTCGACATTGTTCATCAACTCGAATGAAAACTAGATGATATACATATCAAGTTTGTCCATCGACATTGTTCAAGTCCATGAATGCCAGCTTCCATGCATGTAGTATATCCAATCTGTAAAAATGTGAATAAGAAAGTCAGAAGAAAACCAAAATATGATGTTTTTCAGCTAATTATGTCATTTTTAGCGGAAAACAAGCTAAGAATATAATATTCTTGAGCTAACCAAGGTTCTTATGCCATTTTTAGCTTATTATGGCAGTTTGGAGCTAAATGGGTTAATTAAAGCAAGGATAATATGAAAGAGGAGAATAAAGAGCAGGAGGAGGAGAAGAAGAAGAAATCAAGAAGAAGGAGGAGAAGGAGGAGAAGGAGGAGGAGGAGAAGGACTAGAAGGTCCTTGGCCTTCTCCTTCTCCTCCTCCTCCTCCTCCTTCTCCTTCTTCTCTTCTTCTTCTTCTTCTTCTTCTTTCTTTTCATTTTTCCTATTTCTTCTCCTCTTCTCCTCTTGTTGGAGCTAAATTACCTAATTATATATTTTTGGAGATAAATGGGTTAATTATCCCATTTTAGAGGAAAACAGGCTAAGTATATAATATTCATGAGCTAACCAAGGTTCTTATGCCATTTTGAGCTTATTATGGTATTTTGGAGCTAAATGGGATGATTATGTCATTGTTGGGGGAAATTAAAGCAAGGATAATATGAAGGATGATAAGAAAGAGGAGGAGGAGGAGAAGAAGAAGAAATCAAGAAGAAGGAGGAGAAGGAGGAGGAGTAGAAGGACTAGAAGGTCCTTGGCCTTCTCCTTCTCCTCCTACTCCTCCTTCTTCTCTTCTTCTTCTTCTTCTTCTTATTTCCTTTCATTTTTCCTATTTCTTCTCCTCTTCTCCTCTTGTTGGAGCTAAATTACCTAATTATGTCTTTTCGGAGCTAAATGGGCTAATTATCCATTTTAGAGGAAAACAAGCTAAGTATATAATATTCATGAGCTAACCAAGGTTCTTATGCCATTTTGAGCTTATTATGGTATTTTGGAGCTAAATGGGTTAATTATGTCATTTTTGGGGAAATTAAAGCAAGGATAATATGAAAGAGGAGAATAAATAGGAGGAGGAGGACAAGAAGAAGAAATCAAGAAGGAGGAGAAGGAGGAGGAGAAGGACTAGAAGGTCCTTGGCCTTCTCCTTCTCCTCCTCCTCCTCCTCCTTCTCCTTCTTCTCTTCTTCTTCTTCTTCTTCTTCTTTCTTTTCATTTTTCCTATTTCTTCTCCTCTTCTCCTCTTGTTGGAGCTAAATTACCTAATTATATATTTTTGGAGATAAATGGGTTAATTATCCCATTTTAGAGGAAAACAGGCTAAGTATATAATATTCATGAGCTAACCAAGGTTCTTATGCCATTTTGAGCTTATTATGGTATTTTGGAGCTAAATGGGCTGATTATGTCATTGTTGGGGGAAATTAAAGCAAGGATAATATGAAAGATGATAAGAAAGAGGAGGAGGAGGAGAATAAGAAGAAATCAAGAAGGAGGAGAAGGAGGAGGAGGAGAAGGACTAGAAGGTCCTTGGCCTTCTCCTTCTCCTCCTACTCCTCCTTCTTCTCTTCTTCTTCTTCTTCTTCTTCTTCTTATTTCCTTTCATTTTTCCTATTTCTTCTCCTCTTCTCCTCTTGTTGGAGCTAAATTACATAATTATGTCTTTTCGGAGCTAAATGGGCTAATTATCCCATTTTAGAGGAAAACAAGCTAAGTATATAATATTCATGAGCTAACCAAGGTTCTTATGCCATTTTGAGCTTATTATGGTATTTTGGAGCTAAATGGGCTAATTATGTCATTTTTGGGGAAATTAAAGCAAGGATAATATGAAAGAGGAGAATAAATAGGAGGAGGAGGACAAGAAGAAGAAATCAAGAAGGAGGAGAAGGAGGAGGAGGAGAAGGACTAGAAGGTCCTTGGCCTTCTCCTCCTCCTCCTCCTCCTCCTACTCCTTCTCCTTCTTCTCTTCTTCTTCTTCTTCTTCTTTCTTTCCATTTTTCCTATTTCTTCTCCTCTTCTCCTCTTGTTGGAGCTAAATTACCTAATTATGTCTTTTTGGAGCTAAATGGGCTAATTATCCCATTTTAGAGGAAAACAAGCTAAGTATATAATATTCATGAGCTAACCAAGGTTCTTCTTCTTATTATTATTTTCTTTTTTCCTCTTATTCTTCTCTTCCTCTCCTATTTTTTTTCTTCTTCTTCTTCTTGTTTCTTCTCCTTCCCTTCCTTTTCCTTCTTCTTCTTTTCCTTCTTCTTCTTATTTTTTTCTTCTCCTTTCTCCTTCTTCTTCTTCTCCTTTCTCCTTCTTCTTCTTCTTCTTCTTCTTTCTCCATCTTCTTCTTCTCCTTTCTCCTTCTTATTCTTCTCCTTTCTCCTTCTTCTTCTTCTCCTTTTCTCCTTTATTAAACAGGAAACTAACCTAACTAAACCTAAACTAAAACTGAACCTAAACTCAGCCAAAACCTCAGTAAAACATATAACTAATTAAACAAAAACTTTTAAAAAAAGAAGAAAGAAAACTAACCGGGGGGAGGAGGGCCGCAGGGGGAGAAGAGGCCGCAGGGGAAGGAGGGAAGAAGGGGGAGGAGGGGCACGGTGAGGGGCGCGAGGAGGGCGGCGGCGATGGGGTGGGGCGCTGGGGTGGGGGTGGCCTCGGCGGCGGCAGTGGTGCAGGGAGGCCGGAGGAGGGCGCAGTAGAGGTGGTGGTGTCGGGGGTGAGAGAGAGGGGTGTCGGGGTTGAGGAGGGGGCGCAGGGCGGCGGTGGGGAGGGTGCAGGGCGCCAGCGGAGGAGGAGGGAGCGTAGGGCGGCGGTGGAGGAGGGTGCAGGGCGGCCGGGGTGGAGGAGGGGGCGCAAGGCGGAAATGGAGAGGGTGCAAGGCGGCCGGGGAGGAGGAGGGCGCAGGGCGGCGCAGGGAGGCCGGAGGAGGGCGCGGCGGCGGTGGTGGTGTCGGGGGTGAGAGAGAGGGTAGTCGGGGTGGCCATTAGGGGGAGAGAGAGGCGCGTGGGGGTGGGGCTAACGGCCGTTAGGGGGGAACCCTCTTTGCCGTCCGCCTCCCGACGGCAAAGAGCATGCAGGCGGACGACACAGAAAGTGGACGTTAGGGGTGAGAGAGGGGCTGCGGGGTGGGCCGCCCATGCTCTTTGTCGTCTGCCTGCATGCTCTTTGCCGTGAGCTGGCAGACGGCAAAGAGCTCGCCGATGGAAAATAGTACCTTTGGCATCAGCCTGCTCTTTGTCGTCTGGTTTCTGGTAGCTGATGGCAAAGAGGGTCTTTGCCATCATCTAGCAGACGACAAAGAAGCAGCAGATGGCAAATAACCGTTTTCGAGTAGTGATAACAATATCCTGCATCTCTAGTGTAACTCCACTGGGTGGAATGATCATGAATATGCATCAAGTTAAAGAATTATTCTGGAAGAACAGGTTACATATATCGATATATCTGTCGAGGGCTGAACCATCCGGGTTCACCCTGTATGCCAAGTCACCAAACTTGGTCATATTATTGTTACCGTAGAACCTCATTTCTCATCACCATACACACACACAATCACTCACGCACACTTGGATTATGCGGAAATATCAGGACATAGTTTAAGAAGGATTACCCAACTATCCTTGACCGTGGACATGACTAATCGAATGGTTTACACTCTGCAGAGGTAGTACGCTGGACCCACGAGATCTGGGAAACTTCCGTGTCATCCACTACTCGCGGTATGTCACATACCCGAGGTAAGTACCCGATCAATGCCTTCCCCTGACGACACTAGACAAAGAGGTCCACTCGATTGGTACCGAGCCCACATGTTGTACATCTTACGAGAACCAACTCTAGACAGTACCAACCATGCGGGGACCAACGGTGTGACTGGAACTCATAAAAATGGCATAGTCGTCCTACCCGGCACGACCATATCACGAGAGTGACCACATATCACTCCCGCCACTAGTAATGTGGCTCTTTGCTAGCATCGACCAGAGTAATTAACATAGCCCCATCCCATAAGGGGTAACGTGGTCATACTGGTAAGGTTGGGACGGTGGACACATCATAAATCTAATCCCATTTCCGAAACCTTACTCACACAAATACCGGGTGCATCCCTTCACCGAAAGTGACCACCTATCTCACCATCACCCTCGGGCGTTGGTGGCACCCGACGGGGTTTTCATAAACTCTTGCTTTATGACAACATCATGCTCATGATAATACTACTGCTATCTTTACTTATGACCCTAAGGGCTAGAGTCAAGCTCAATGCATGTGCTCCGGGGGAGCCTTCGGTAAAATCATATCAAATGATTACCAGCACTTATGATCATATGCAACGGGAATACTTGCTATTCTATCATGCAAAGTAACATATGCTCAGTCATGGTCAAAGGGTTGCATGCCTTGGTCAGCTAAGTATCCGGGGTCTTCGAGGTCTGACGCTCTGATTCCCTCGTCACACGGATTTTCTATCGTCGATAAAACAATAAATAAGAAGTAGCTCACACAGAAACAGTCCACACAGTTATTTTAAAAATGTTCCCTATCTCTAATAAATCTAAGATATCATTTAAAAAATATTTGCCTTGGTTTTCTTTGAAGGAATATTTTTGAAAACAACCAAGCAGAAGCAAAACTATTTCATTTTAGCCCTTTTTATTAATATAAAATAGAATAGTTGCTGCAAAAATTCATATAAGCATATCATTAAATACTACACATTTAAAAAAATAACAGTGGAAGAATTATATTTTTACACTTGTTAAATGTTTTTTTAAAATTCTTAGAAATCCAGGTTTAAAAATGAAAAGAAAAACATGCTAGCTCTGGCCTAGCTCGGCCCAGAGCTGGGCTCGCCCATGGCCAGCCGATGGCTTGAGCAGCCGATCGCGCCGTCAGGTTTGAACCTGACGTGCGGGGCCCTGCGGTCAGTGGCCGAGGCTAGCGCGCGGGAGGAGGCTGGGCCACCGACAGGTGGGGCACACATGTCGGGGTCGTCTCCTACCTCCGGCCAGAGAGGAGGAGGAGGACGCCGACGAGGTTGCCGACGCGCTCATGCCCCAATGAACACGGGAATGGGTTTGCGTGATCGTCGCCTACCTGTTGGTGGTCGAAACAAGACGGGGAGGCAGGGGTTCGCCGGCGACGAGGATGCCGTCGCGAAGGATTTTCGGGAAGTGGTCGTGGGGGTGGCTAGAGACACAGAAAATCTTGGGCGAGTTGGGGGAAAGCTTCCTGGGATCAAGGGGGTCAGTTTGGTGGGTCGAGGGGCGCAGGAGCCGTCGTGTAGCCGGAGATCGACCGGAGCTCCGAGGCTAGGGAGGTACTAGTGATCGTGGTGAAGCTATCCGAGGGGTGCTGGAGCGAGGGGGAAGGCTATTTATAGGCCCGCGATGGTGACCAGATTCGGGAGCGCTAGTGACTCACCGTGGAGCGCATGGGGGTGCAGAAAGAGGTTGGGGTTGAAACCACGGTCACAGGATGTGGTATTGGACCGCCCGAACCATCTGCTGCAGAGAGAGAGAGAAGAGAGTCATGCATTCGTGGCCGCCGAACCTTGGCCGGTTCCGGAGCGTGCGGGCACGCGTCGCGCGAGCTCTAGCGTGAGAGAGGAGGGCCCCTGAGGCTTGCTCGATGCAGAGGGGTTGTCGGGGAAGAGGTTGTGACTCCCTGTAGCGCGCCCAGAGCGCAGTTTTGGCATGCCACAACATGATGGTGCGCTCTGAGGCACTTTGCACGTGTCTAGCATGTCCTGGCACTTGCTGGGGGTGTGGCTAGCCCTTTGATTTTTGTGGGAGCTTCGGCTGGTCAAACGAGGCAAGAAATACTCGTGCTGTCAGTAATGAACTGAGGTCTAATTTGCGGTTTTTGGCCTTTCCACTATGAACCATTCAGTGGCCAGTTGACTCGGGTTAGATACAGGTACTGGCCACTTAATCTAAGAGTTTGAAGCAAAGGAGTTTGGTTTAGCTATGGCTAAGGTCGCTTTTTCCTATCTGCCAAAAGGTGTTCGACAGTGGGTTTAGGGGGTTGTACCCCACCACTGGTGCTGAGACATAACAGGTTTGGTTTTGGTTGTAAACCATGGAGTTCCACTAAATTTGAGCTCCAAGGGATAAGTTTAGCTTGGTAAACTTGATATCACTCCAATATGACCAGATCTGTTCCTTCCAAAGGGAGTGTGGGAAAACTAAGTCCCACAAATCCCATTTTTGTTGTAGAACCCTCATTTGAGGTATTATGCAGTCCTGCAAAGTTTTAGCCTCATTGGAGAAACTTTGCTATGTAGAGTTGCTCTAGCTTGATTCTGGACAAATAGGGTTTTTGGGTTATTTGGGGTCCTTATCCACCTTTGATCAAGGTGAAACTTTATGTGGACACAAAACAAGGCTTAGGGATACCACTGGAACTTTCTAGGAATTTATTGAGAATATTTCCTTTGGAAATATTTAAAAATGCCAAAACAGACATAAATAGCTTTTATAGTTTTAATTAGTAAATATAATATAAAATGTGGTTTAAAATCGTATGTATGGAAAATATATGTCCTTCTGATCATCTCTAAATTTAATCAGATTTTTTCAAGGGAGAAAAGTATTTTCCCATGTTGGAATACCAATTCTGGCCTCACAAATGGACAGGTTATTTAATTAGAAAAATAATCGCAAAAATAATTATATTTGTGGTTTTGAAATATAAAGATAGGTAAAAATCAGATTACCACATATGAGTAGAAGCAATGCTTGCTATCAAGAACATAAAGTGCAACTCAAGGTGGTTTTACTTTGGTGAGCAAAGGTTTTTGGAAATCAGTATAATACCAAAGGAATTTAGGGTTTTAAAACCTCACATGATCAAGCATACAAGCATTCAATGTCAATCATGGCACTCACAACATTAGTTTTGAAAAGTTTTAACAAGCTCAGAATTTTACAACTCAGATAGGTGATAGCAAAAACAGGGTGTGACATGTATGCTTGAATTGATTCCCATATGCTTGTTAACTTGGTTGTGTTTAATTCAAAATATCCTCCTACTCTCAAAACTCATCCCTTTGGTCCAAATCCTTGACCATTGATCATGCCATGTTCATAAAACCAAAAACTATCTTTACAAATTATGTTTCTGCCAAATGAGCATTTATTTAATTTAGGTTTTCAAAAACATATGGATTGAGGTTTTTAATAAAAGTCGCCAAATTAGGGAGAATGTTTTGCTCCAAATATTTTATTTGAATCCTATTATCTTTAAGACTTTCGAAGACCACTAAAATATTATTTTAAAACTTATCTTTGTATTTTATTGAAATACTTTTTCCTAAGGCCAGAAATGGTCTGTTATAAGGAAAAATTATTTAAATATTTCCAAGTTTTTGAGAAAGTTTAGGGAAATATTAACACATATTTTCCATATATAAGAGTTTAAACACTTGGTCGTGTTCAAAAAATTGGAAAGAACCCTCCAAAACCCTTTCTCGATATTTCAAGTATTTTAAATACTTCTATAATAAATATTGTCAAATAAATCTAGGAAAATTCCAGCATGTCACATATGCCATATGTATTGATCCTGCCAACTTTCATCTCAATCCCAAAAAAATTGGTTCACAAAAATGTCGACAAAACATCTCTATCCAGAACCAAATTTGGGCAACTTTGTATTGTCAAAGGATTAGCATGGCTAGATCTAAGGAAACCTACTTTTGTTTATTTCTAGGGTTTATAAAGTTTGCATTGGAAACTTTCTTCAAATGAGATTAAACTTGGTGATCAACCTCATTTTTTCCACCATTTGATCATGTTAAATCTCAAAGCAAGCAGAGGATTTTATCTTGCCCAGACCATCATCAAACACATTCTGGTGATTTGGTAAAACCACCATTTTCACCACTTCCACCCTCTCCTTGACCTTATTGTTCTACCAAATCTCCAAATAGTTACCTTCTACCACTGGTAAAGATTTCAGCCCCCCAAATAAAACATTGGTGGGGTAAAACCCCACTTTTCCCTTCTTGATAGTGAAAAACAACACCCTTTCTACATATGCTCCTTCATACCCCTACTTTCCCTCAACCCTCCTAGCGTCCTCGGCGTCCAAATCCACCTCCAAGCTATAGGCGCCGACTCCCCTAGCCCATTCCTACATGCAGCTCCCTCACCGTGCCCGGGAACACCGTCGGTGAGCTCGCCGCCCCGTGTGGCGAAGGTTGATGATGACTCTGATGGGGCCCACTCATCAACCTCCCACCTCTCTCCCGCACCCTCTCGCTCTGGCGCCCGGGGCCTGTACATTAGGTTTGAACTTAGTAGGCACGCGCACACCAGTTTGCCAGAGCTGGCTAGCCACTGGGCCAGCCCAATGGCTGGCTCTTCTCACTGTGCTGCCCCACTAGCCTTTTTACTTTTCTTTTTCTCTCTACTTTTTAAAAAATTCTAGAGGGTTAAATATTTATCCGAATCTAGTAATTCCAACTCCTAAAAGCGTGTAAAAGTCTAGCCTATTTAATGATGCCAATTGTGCACCATTTGGAAAATGTTTTCTATACTATTACTATTTTAAACCCCATTTATGCATCTCAATTCCATTGTTTAAATGATTTTCACTATTTTTACACCCCAAATCCAAACACTAATAATTTTGGTTTTTTAGTTTTCACCCTAGAATTTCACAAAAATGGTTTGACATTTTTAGGAGTGATGTATTTTTCATGTTTAGTCATGATCTTATTATCGCCCGTTATAATGCGACAATAGATTGCGTTGTTGATGAAGAAGTTGAACTGGAAGGATTCGAAGACTCCTAAGACTTTGTTCAGCCAGGAAAGCAGCCCTTTGTCCTTGTTTATGAAACACTTTTTATGCATGGCATATACCACTTTATTTTGTTAAGTCTGAATCATGATGAAGTGGTGACCACTTTGATGGGTTGCCTCTGTTACTTCCCTCATTGATACTTGGATTTCCATGACTATAATTTCTACTTAGTATTGTGTGGGTAGGAAGTAGATAGCATACTAGTGCAAAGTGGGACAAAATTATGCATGGTGTTGTAAACAAAAGTATTTTCAAATTCTTATTGAAAACCCCGTCGGGTGACACTAATGCCCAAGGGAGGAGATTATCTACGTAACCACTTGAGAAAGAAGTGGTGCACCAGAGCAGGTTGTGTGTGTGTGTGTGTGTTTTCGTAAACGGTTTATATTTATGATTTGTCGACCGTTCCAAACGATACATGTACAAACACGATACCTCTTATGGACGGGGCATTGTTGATTACTTTTGTCGAAGATACTAGGAGCCCGCATTACTAGTGGCGGTAATGACGTGGTCAGTCTCAATACCGGGTTGTGCCGGAAAGGACGGCCATGGGATGTTTTCATGAACACCGAGCACACCTTTGGTCCCTTCATGGATGCTACTTGTGATGTACATTATGGAGTATGTGTGCCAATGAGTGGACTCTTTGTCAGTACTATTAGGGGAAAGACATTTTTCGGGGTTCTTACCTCGGGTATGCTACGCACGGTGAGTAGTAGCTTGACACGGAAGTTCCCCGAGTCTTGTACGCAAGTTTTGCAACCTCTACATAGTAAAAGACTATTTGAATAATTGTGTCCACGGTCAAAGGTAGTTTGGTGGTGCTACTTAAACTACGTCCAGTGTTTTACTAAACTTGGTGTGCGTGTGTGTGGAAAGGTGATACATGAGTCGCGTCATATGACTTGTCATGAAGATTAAACTGGAGTTGTTTCGAACTTTGTTTATATCGATATCTATAACATGTTCATATGGATGGTCGTAACATCACAATTCATGCTTGCACAAGGTCATAGGACATGTTATTGCACTCAAAATTAGATCTCTGTAATGTGACATACTTAGTGCTATATCATACAAGTTTGTGCCATGTTCGAAACATGGGTTCCTTGCGAGTACATTCAAAGTACTCATTGGCTTTCCATTGATTATTTAATTGGCCAGACATGGAACAGGAGGAATAGGATGAATATCACCTTGGTGACAAACATGCGAATTAGGATGCTTCCTAATCATAATGTGTGTAGGGTTAAGGCAGATGGCATGGGTTCACATTATATTTCAAGATTTCCACTAATAGTTGTGTTTGGAGTACAACCTTCATGGACCTATCTATGAAAGACTTGACCAAAATGGTCCTAAATTTGTCTAAGACCATATGTATGGATATATGACTCTTGTTATCAAGCTTCTGTGTGTTATATTGAGTGAGCATTGATCTTTAGGATCACTATACACGTGCATTCGGTGATCATGACTTATTAGTCGGGGTTCTCATAGGGTTGGTATCTGAGCCAAGTTGAGAGTAGGAAGCCTTAGTTAGCATAGACGTTACTTGGAATGAAACCATTTTCAAATACCATACTTAGTACTTATACTTAGTAGTTTCTACACTTCTTACCTCTTCTAGTTACTTTCAAAATTTTACTGACTCCACTGCCCTTAAAAGCTTTGGAGATGGCCGCTGTACCCGAGGTCCTCCTTGAATTTGGCTTTCCCCTACTCCTTGAGGATAGCCTGGCGAGGTGCCAGCTCTATCGACCTCCTGTATCCTTCAACCACGAACATTGGGAAGATGCCACGACGAAGGAGTACCACGTTGATGTAGTTGTGAAGGAAAAGGAATTCCCGACGAGTTGGTTCTTCGAAGGACCACAGATAAATACCATGGCATTTGTAGTCAGGACAACTGCACGGAAGGCACTTATCCACCTTCGAGGCATCATCCTAGAGATGGTTGATGAGCCATCTACTCACCACCTACCTTTCATGAAGGATGATATTAGTGATACTTGGATGTTGGTCCCGTCCAAGGAGGATGGTAATAACCCACAGTATAGGGGATCGTTTGTAGGCTTTTCAATAAATAAGAGTGTCGAACCCAATGAGGAGCTAAAAGTAGAACAAATATTCCCTCAAGTTCTATCGACCACCGATAAAACTCTACGCACACTTAATGCTTGCTTTACCTAAAACAAGAATAAAACTGGAAGTATTTTGGGAGAATAAAACTACAAATAAATTTCTAGATAATAAATATAGTAGTGTAGTAGAAAGATTTTGATAACACAAGAGAAAGACTTATCCCTAGGCAATTGACTACATTACTGGACCGATAACAAGTTTTTTTGTGGGAGAGGCCATTGCTACCTTGTCATCCCTTAATTGGAATTCTATGCACTTATGATTAGAACTATTAGCAAGCATCCGCAACTACTAACATTCATTGAGGCAAAACGCAACCATAACATGAAGATATATATTAGTCCCCCTTCAATCCCGTATGCATCAATTCCTATGTTAAGAAGAAGTGTTCTGTCACTCTTGCCCTCCAATGCATAGTCCTATCAACATACAACTAACCCTATGGTGTGATCCACCCGTGCGCTCATATGATTGGAAACAATGGACAACAACATATCCACAAGCAAATTAAACGAATTATAGCAATTTCACCAATTAGCCCATCGGACAAAAAATTTCTACTCAAACATCATAGGATAGCCACAGATCATTGGAAAATAGTATGTAGTGTTGAGCACCTTGTCTAACTAGAGAGTTAAAGAGGGAAAACATGTGTTACACCACTACATAGAGGGGGAGAGAGTTGTTGTTGATGGCGGCAAGATTGTTGATATAGATCGCCGGCAAGCTCCTTACCCGAGTGGCACTCCGACGCCAACGAGAGACTGGGGGAGAGAGCCCCCCTTCTTCTTCCATGGCCTCCCCTAGATGGGATGAGAGTTCCTCCTCTTGACCATGACCTCCATGACGGCGGAGGGGTAGGTTCCGCAATGCTACCTCTTGAGCTTGCGTTGGTTTTTCCCTTGAAGAGGAAAGGGTGATGCAGCACAGTAGCAGTAAGCATTTCCCTCAGTTTGAGAACCAAGGTATCAATCCAGTAGGAGTATCAAGCCAAGTCTCCACCGTACCTGTGCAAAAACAGCAAACTTGCACCCAACACTACAAAGGGGTTGTCAATCCCTTCACGACCGATTGAAAGGTGAGATCTGAAGGCGGAAAGTGCAACAAAATAAAAGTGTATGGATGAAAATATAATGTGAAGTAGACCCGGGGGCCATAGTGTTCACTAGAGGCTTCTCTCATGAAGCAAATATTACGGTGGGTGAACGAATTACTGTCGAGCAATTGCTAGAACCGAGCAAAGTCATGACGATATCTAAGGCAATGATCATACATATAGGCATCACGTCCGAGACAAGTAGACCGATACTTTCTGCATCTACTACTATTACTCCACACATCGAGCGCTATCCAGCATACATCTAGTGTATTGAGTTCATGGCAAACAGAGTAATGCCGTAAGCAAGATAACATGATGTAGAGGGATAAATTCATGCAACAGATATAAACCCCATCTTTTTACCCATGATGGCAACAACATGATACGTACCTCGCTACCCCTTCTGTCACTGGGTGAGGTCACCGCACGGTATGACCCGAAAACCAAGCACTTCTCCCATTGAAAGAATCATAGATCAAGTTGGCCAAACAAAACCCACAACTCAAAGAGAATTACAAGGATATGAAATCATGCATATAAGAGATCAGAAGAAACTCAAATAAGATTCATAGATAATCTGATCATAAATCCACAATTCATCAGATCTCGACAAACACACCGAAAAAGAAGATTATATGAGATAGATCTCCATGAAGATCATGGAGAACTTTGTATTGCAGATCCAAGAGAGAGAATAAACCATCTAGCTACTAGCTATGGACCCGAAGGTCTATGGTGAACTACTCACGCATCATCGGAGAGGCAATGGTGTTGATGAAGAAGCCCTCCATGTCTGAACCCCCCCCCTCCGGCAGGGCACCAGAACGTGCCCCAAATGGGATCTTGCGGAGACACAAGCTTGCAGCGGCGGAAAAGTATTTTCGTGGCTCTCTCCCATGGTTTTGGATTTTTCGGGGATTTATAGGAGGAAGAAGTAGGGCAGAGGAGCCACAGGGGGCCCACAAGCCTGGTAGGCGTGGTCCCCCCAGGCCGCTACTAGGGGGCTTGTGGCCTCTCTTGGTGCCCTATGCCTTGGTTCTCAAGCTCCCTGCGTATCTTCTGCTCCGGAAAATATCTTTTCAGAGGTTTTATTCCGTTTGGACTCCATTTAATATTCTCCTCTGAAAAGGGTCAAAAACACGGAAAAACATGAACTAGCACTTGGCACTGAGTTAATAAGTTAGTCCCAAAAATGATAAAAATGGCATACAAAACATCCAAAGTTTGACAAGATAATAGCATGGAACCATAAAAAATTATAGATACATTGCAGACGTATCACACACCGAGATTGGATCTCCCTCTCTCTTCTCTTCTGTTTCGAGTTCCCGGTTTCTGGCTCTTCATTGTTTCTTAAATTTCTGGAAATCCGTAAATTTGGTCAGGCTGAAATTTTGACACGATTTGTTTCCATAAATTATCATTCTTGCATCCGAAGAGGAGCCCCAACCAACTCAAAGTGTGGCCACTAGAGGGTAGGGCACACCAGAGGGTATGGGTCGCACCCTGGTGGGTTGTGGAGGTCGTGGGCCTCCGTTTATGTTGATTCCACCTCCCGAAAATCACATATATTCCACAATACTCTCCATAAATTTTTATCGCATTTGAACTTCATTTGATATGGATATTCTATGAAAAAATGCAACAAACCGGAACTAGCACTTGGCACTGGATAAATATATTAGTCCAATAAATCATATAAAATGTTGACCAAAAAATGTGAAAGATGTATAATATTGGCATGGAACAATCGAAAATTATAGGTACGACGGAGACGTATCAGCATCCTGAAGCTTAATTCCTGCTCGTCCTCGAGTAGGTAAATGATAGAAAAGATAATTTTTGATATGGAAAGCGACCTATCATAATATTGACCATATATCTAATCATGGCAGCAATATTAAGATACAAGTGATTCAAGGCAATAGTCTATCATTTGACAAAAACACATCCATAATCAGGTTTACTAGCAAACAATCATGTCCTTTCTAATAACAATGCTTGATGAATGCTATCACTACAAAATCATATAGGTTGTCATGCTTGATCTTCCTAGCATAAGGTATAAATCACGAGCACCCCGGTGTCAAATCAAGCAATTGGATCATACTTCTTAACGCGCTTCAAGTTTTTATTACTCACTCAATACATGAGCACGAAACATGGATATAGCATAAAGGTGGAATAGAATATTGTGGTAGGTTTCAAAGGGGTAAAAGTGAAGAAGAAAGTCTCGCATCAACTCGGCATATCAACAGGCTATGGAGATGCCCGTCAGGAGATATCAATGTGAGGAGTAGGGATTTGCCATGCAGCAGATGCACCAGAGCTATAAGTGTATAAAGCTCAGTATGAAAACTAAGTGGGTGTGCATCAAGCTCTATAAGGAAAAAATTTCCACTTGCTAGTATATGGAAGTATTAACATAGGAGACTCTACATTTGAAAAACATGTTGCTACCTTGAAGCACGAATGTGGAATTAGCATGCCCCTTCTCTCTTTTCTCTCATTATTTTTTTATTTTTTCCTCTTTTTTTTGTCCGTAGTCTCATCAAGACTTGTGGTGGAATCATAGTCTCCATCATCCGTCCCTCACTAGGATAATGCTCTAATAATAAATACTGATGATCATCACACTTCTATTTACTTATAACTCAATATTAGTGCTTCATACATAGAACAAAGTATGACTATATATGAATGCCTCTGGAGTGTACTAGGATGTGCAATGATTTAGCATAAAAAATGGACAAGCCATGGAAATATCATGCTAGCTATCTTACGATGATGCAAAGCAATATAACAATGAATACTCAAGTCAAACGGAACCGCTAGAAGTTGCATAGCAATATATCTCGGAATGGCTATGGAAATGCCATAATCGGTAGCTATGATGGTTGTTTTCAGGAAGATATAATTAGGCTTATGTGTGATAGATTTTATCATATCATGGGCTTAGGTGCACGTACAAAGTTTGCACCGACTCTCAAGGTGAGAATGGTCAATGCATGGAACCATAGAAGAAAGAAAATTGCGGAAAGGTAAGAGTCCGTATAATCGATGGACTCACATTACTCATAAAGAACTAATATACTTATTGCAATATTTTATTAGCTCTCTTGAGGCAAAGTACTATTCCCATGCCCTTAGGGAGAAGGTTGGGAGGATTTAAGCATCGCTCGACACTAATGTACCATAGAGGAAAGCAAATTGCGGAAAGGTAAGAGTGCGTATAATCCGTGGACTCACATTAGACATAAAGAACTAGTATACTTATAGCAAGATTTTATTAGCTCTCTTGAGGCAAATAACTATTCCCATGCGCCTAGGTATAAGGTTGGGGGGAGTTAACTATCGCACGACTCCAATTATAGCAGCATATAAAGGATTTCAATCAAGGACAAATTTTGCTTCAATTTCAGCATAACCAGAGACTATATGTGCATGCTTAGGGAATAACAAAACTTAACATCAATATTCTTACTAATCCACAATCATCAACTAGTTAACCCACATATTACTATCTTAATGTGGCAAAACTGTTGCAAGGAATCAAACATATCATAGTGAAGGGTCTAGAAGTTTTATGTACGATTTTATGACTAACAATGTAAATGACCAAGTCCTTTTGACTCTCTAAATAGGTATAAGTGAACCATGATAGTTTATATCTTTATACAAAGGACCACACTCTAATAAATATAAGTGAAGCAGAAGAGCTTTCTAGAAATAATGGTTTTCTGTATGTAGAGAAACATGCAATCCAAACTTCAAATGATATATTTGAAGCATGTGAAGCATTCTATAAAGTCAAACTCAAAAGATATAAGTGAAGTGCAATTACCATTCTATAAGTCAACCATGGACTATATCATACCAGCATGGTGCATAAAGTAAAATTGAAAACTAAACACAGAAGACGATCCAAGATTTACGCATATCACGTGAATGGAATGACGATGAAAACATACCGATACTAGTTAAAGAAAGATGGGATGCCTTCTGCGGCATCCCCAATCTTAGACTCTTGAGTATCCTTGGATATTTAATTGGGGTTCCTTGGGTATCCCCAATATTTATCTCTTTCCTCACCTCGTTTTCCTCATATCGATACCTCCTTGATATTCGAACACTTCATCCACACAAAACTTAACAAAAAACTCATGAGATCCGTTAGTATAATAATGCAAATTACTACCTTAAGGAATTTTGCAGACCATTCATATTTTTTTTTTTTCATTATATCTTCTACTCCAATATAACTTCTCTATGGCTTATACCACCAATACAATCGATAGTTTTATCAAAATGAGCAAACAATGCATCAAAAACAAAATCTGTCAAAAACAGGACACTCTGTAGTAATCTGAGCATTGACCATAATTTTCTAACTTCCAAAGCATTACTTTGTAAAAAATTCAGATACTTTTGCCATTCTAGTAAAAAATGTAAATTCACGCACTCGGGTAAAGTTTCTGTTTTTGCACCCTACATACAAACAAGCAATCTAATCATCGTAAAGGCAAATCTTGGCACATTATTTTTGTAATACAATGGGTTTGTACAAGGGGATAATTATTTTTGTTGAAAAGTTTATGTAATCGAGATTCACAAAGTTTCCATGAGCATGAACAAAGTTTAAGGACGTCCCCCACTTCAACGGTGTTCGTCTTTCTAACTTTCACATTACCCTCTATGTTTTTTTAACCTTTATAAAAGCACACAACAGAAATAAAAACTCTTTAAAACTTTTGGGTTGTCTCCCTGGTAGCACTTCCTTTAAAGTCGTTAAGCTTCGCATAAAGTGCTCAAGTAATGGATCCACCAGGATCCCAAGGTATATCAAAGCCAATTTTACGTAACAATGGTTTATAATTTAGTAGTGAGCACAATGAAACATATATCTTGCAATGACGAAGTCTAACTGTCTTCCTATGCATTCGCATGTCATAAAAGAACAATTCATGCAGATCAAGTAAAGGCTAATACATAGCATAAGCAATTTCTTGCAACTTTATCGTGTTGGAAAACATAAAGAGGTGGAGATGTAGTTCCTATCTCATAATAATTGCATGTAGAAGAAGGAAACAAATGCATATTGTGTCACATCCCTGTATTCCCTGTTAGGGTTTAGTAATTTGTGCTCGTATCTTCTTCCATTGCATTCGAAAAATAAAAGTAAACCCAAAAGAAGTGGTGAAATCCAAAGCAAAACCCTAGCCACTTCTTATTCAAAAGAATTCTGCCAATTGCAAAATCAATGAATCCAAAATGGCCTTCATAAAAGTTCAATATTTCTGATAAATGTTGAAAAAAAATATGAGAGATGAAACTTGTTTTCAAACTATCTTTGGCATTTTAATTTTAAGTTAAAAGCTACTGAAATCAATTATATATTTGATTTCAAATAATTCAAAGATTCCAAAAATGCTGAATACTTTATGAGTAGTTGGAAATATTCCAACTAACACCCCAGGATATTTGAGACTAATTTTGATTTATTATTGGAGCCAAAACAAATAGCAAGAAATGCGAGAAGATTAAAACAGAAACAAAAAACAAAACAAAAAACCTATTCTATGCCAACATCCAGGCCCAGCCCACCAAGGGGAGGGTCGTCTTCGGCCTCTGCCTACTGGCAGAGGAGAGAACGAGCGGCGGCCTCCTCCACCTCCTGCTTCGCCGTGTCACCCTCCGACGCCCCGAGGACAGCGCGACGGCGGGAACGAAACCCCCACGCACTCCCTTATCCTCTCCCTCTCTCCATTTCTCCTCCCCCCTTCGGTTTCTTCCTCTCCTCTTCTTGCCGCCATTGGAGGAGCTTGAGATTGAGGCAACCGAGCTCTCTAGCCACAGGAAAACCTCCCCGAGCGTTCCATCACCTCCGCCTCGTCGAGCTCGTTGTCTACGCCAAAGGAATCGACCCCCGGGGCTGTGCAACGCATCAATCGCCGTCATCTTCAACCTCCGGCTGCCGACAAGTCGTTGTTGGATCGTCGGCTATGCCACCTCCCCGAGCAGCCTGAGCCCTGCATGATCACCACCGTGAGCTCACGAGTGTTTGTCCTCTCTTTTCTCTCTCTCTCTCCTGCACTCTAGCACCGTGGCCATCAAAACCGAGCTCCGGCAGCCGCCACAGCTCGTCGCTAGTGCCCTCCGGCCACCCGCAGCTTCTCTTTCTACCCTAGTTGGTTGAGGCCGAGCCTGGGATTCATCCCAGTGCTTTCGGCACTTGAATCCGAGCACCAGAACGAGTTTGGACCAACTCCGGCGAGGAACCGCCGCGTGTTTGGTCGTCGCCGGTTAGCCTCCGGCGGGGAATGGCGTGGCCACCCTAATCCCCTGTTAATTAGCGGTCGTGCGGGTTACCTCAAATAGGCGATAGACCTGGACTAAGTATTAGCGTGGTTAACGGTCGTGGCCGACTCCCTCGCTGGGCTTCTGCTTGAAGGTTGCCGAGGTGCATGACGTGCACATGGCGATATGTGGCGAGAGCGTGTGTGAAGAAGTACACCCCTGCAGGGTTATGATCTATTCGAATAGCCATGTACGCAGATATGGACTACTTGGAAACATATGTTGTTCCTAGACAACTATAATGGCTACTCATAAAATTGTCAAGATAAGTGTGAGTGTCGTGGACGGCATTTCCGTAGGGAGACGGAATGATTCCATGATAGAGTACTGTTGTGGTGTTAGTGGACTCATGTGAGAGAAACATAGTTGTCAAACTATTTAAAAATGCAAGTTGTCTAGCCAAGAGTCGAATGCTGGCTTTCCGCATGAAACCCCACAACTCTTTGTTGATACATTGCATGAGTAGATAGATTTCCCAAAGTCTTGATGAGTACTTTTGTACTAACGTTTGCTAGATAATTGTTGCAGAGGTTGTTAATGACCCTAATGGAGGGTTCTACCTGGACATCGACGACGACGAGTATCTGGTATCCCAGCTACGATCTGGCCCTAGGATGGGTCTGTAGATAGTCAGGCCATGTGCCTTTGCCTTTCCATCTGTCTGTGCTCAGACAGTTTAACTCTTCCGCTGGCTTGTAAGACTTGTGTGTGTGAATCATGATGATGGGTCGTGAGACCCCTATCTGTGTAATATTATGTGTGAGGCTCTTCCGATACTTCTAGATAAAGTTTGTATGTTTTTGGTTATGTTGTGATGCCATCGATGTATCTATGCATATCGGTATGCCATGCGTACGTGTGTTGTACTTGATATGTATGGGGTTCGAATACCTAGTCATATTCTTTAGTAGCACTCCTTATGGGGAAATGCCCCTTTGTGATTCCATCGAGCCATGGTAGTTCGCTACTGCTACGGACAGATTGGTTGACCGGCATGTGTCCTTCTTCGCTGCTGTGTCTGTCCCTTGGGGAAATGTCACGCGATGTAATGGAGTCCTTGTAGCTTGCTACGACTCGTCTACATTCGCTCGTGACTGACACCTGCTTTGTTGGGTCATGTATGCCTGTCCCTGTGTGGAACTGTCGCTTTGGTTTATGACTAGACATGTCGATCCGGGTTCTTTGACATTGGAATGCTTGTGACACAGTTGCATACGTGAGTCAAAAGTCGCAAACGGTCCCGGCTAAGGTAAGGCTGCAGCCGTGGGGATAACCGTGCGTGAGACCGCAAAGAGATGTGATGTGTTACAGGCTGGATTCCTCTGGCTTAGGATCGGGGTACCGACAGCGTTTGTATCAGAGCCTGACTGACTGTAGGATTGCTAAGCCAAACTGGTCGAAGTTGAGTCTAGAATTGCTTTAGTTATACATAAGGGAATTGTTTGTGGAAGGGAGCGTTAGACTCTTGCTTCTCTTCTCAATTTATTCTATTCTGGTCATCCTCGTCTTTTCTGCGGCGATTAAGGACTAGGTTACTTATCTTTCTCTTAGGCTCGTGTTTCTGATCCATAGATTATAGGACAATGAGTCGAGAGTTACTTCGGGTTTCTTTTTATTGTAAGGAAAAGAAAGTAAGTTTTGATGACCATGGAATTGAACTTGGTAGTTGAGTGGTTACGCTATCCTATTTTTATGGGTTGTCTCAAAATTGTTTTTGAGCATTTACAGCCGCTATGCTGCCCAATTTTGTCTTCAGAGCTCTAATGCTTTTGCATTACTCTCTATTTTCAGATGACTGGCCGTCCTTCTCGTCAGGAGGTCCGTCTGACTTGGAGCATTGATGTGTTGGGTCACACGGCCATGCTAGTCAGGATGATGTCAGTATCCGGTTACCACTGGTTCCGAGAGTACTAGTGGAGGAGAAGTACCGGGATTTTAATCAGAGTCAGTACCTCTGCACTGTTAGGGTATTCCCAGATTACCCTAGAGCTGAGGAGCCGATCCATTGGTCTTATGGATTGGGGGTCACTATTTACATGGCATTACAAGATGCTGCCTATTAAATGCTGACTCTCGTGGGTATAAGCCTGACTGTAGATGTGTAGGGTACGAAAAGGATGGGTAGAGCCTTAGCTACGGTGAGGTTGAATGAGTTCAGGCCCCTCTGCGGTGGAGGTAATAGCCCTACGTCTCAGTGCTCACGGAGCTTGTTGTTGAGTGGAAATAAGGAATACAGTGAGTTGCTAACCCCTCTACCAGTGGGGGAGGGTGGCTTATACAGAGTGTGCTGCCCTCCACAACGGTTCCGGTACAGGGGTGGAGTAGTGGCGATTGAATGCGTACGTTATAGGTAACGTATGCCCTAAATGCTAATAAATGCACCTGGAGACGTACGACCGTTTCTCTCCAGGGGGGTTACGATGTACCGAGTGGTATCCAGTCGGTTAGCTTGATATCCTCCGAATGCTAGTCTCCGACTGGATGATCGAGGACCTGTTACCGACTGGATGATGGGGACTCCTTAATTCAGTCGGAGCTGACTAAGGGCATTGTCCTTTGTGAGGGGCAGTCCTTGGGTAGGACCTACAGGGCAGGCCTATGACCCTACCCTAGGACTATAACCCCATCATTAGTCCCCGAATGGATTGGGGTTGGAACGACGAAGCGATGCTTGAAGTTTGGATCCGACTGGAACGGACTTGGCTTGGTTGTTGCTTGCCTCGATCCATTTTATCTTTTCTGACCAACGATCTGAGTGGAAATCTCCGTGGAACAAACCGTCCGAAACCGAGTGTATTCAGGGTATCTCTTGACGCGACCCGCCAACTGACAGCAGCGGATTTTCCGGGATCTTCAAATTTTGGTTTCCGCACACTCAGCGGGGATGACGCCAGCGCGCTCCATTAGCGCCTGACACCTCGATTCTCGCGCCTTCAACTCCTCCACCGATATCGCTGCGGCTGGTCGGGGGATAAGGTTTCGGGGCCACCTGCCAGCGACCTAGTCGGAACCTTACTTAAATCCCAGCGGCAAGGGTTTTTTGTTACGCCCGCCGGATCTTTTGCCATTGCTTCGTCCTCCTCGCCTCCTTCAGCGCACCGAACCTCCCCACTCCTTCTCTCTCTCCGAGAACTTGCAACTTCCGCCATGACCAAGGGTCAAACCAGCAAGATGGAGGCGAGGAAGAAGAAGGGGAAGGCGGCGGCTCCTGCTCAGCGGCGGCAGCGGCTGTTGCCGGCGGGGTGGATTCAAGACGATTTCCTCCCATCCATGGTGACGGAGGGGGATCTGCTGCAGGTGGTGGAGGACGGGATGATCGTCCACAAGTCTTGGAGGCTGCCGGCTGAGGACGAGGTCGAGCCGGCACCCCGGGAGGGGGAGCGCGTCTTGCTGCTCAGCCATGTCTACCGAGGTTTCTCCCTGCCCCCGCATCCTTTCTTTAAGGGCATCATGAACCACTTCGGGGCACAGCTTCACCACTTTACTCTGAATGCTATCGCCCATCTCTTTGCTTTCATCATTATGTACGAGTGTTTCATCGGCTGCCCCCCCATTGGGGGTTGTTCAAACACATATTTTCTGCTAGATCCCAAACCATTAAACGACTCAGCCAGTCGGATGATAAGACACATCTTCTCCAGCTCTGCGGGGGCTTAGGTTTCCAAAAAAGAGTCGGAGTAGTTATCCTGTTCTTCAGCTGAGCGAGTCGGTCAGGAACTGGCAGTCGACGTGGTTCTACTGCCAAGACGTTGCCTGTCCGAACGCCTCTTCAGGGTTGCCCCCTTTTAGCCTTGATCGTCCTGCTCCACCTAAGCAGCTCGCGCTCACGAAGGCGGAGAAGCTCGACATCCAGCCCTTGGTCGACGCACTCGTAGACGTCGTCAAGAGGGGAGTAACTGGTATGGATTTGCTGGAGACTTTCCTTGGTCGGCGCATACAACCACTGCAGGTTCACGACCACGCCATGTGGCACTACTCGGGGACCGAGGACTCCACTCGGACTAACGTCTTGAGCGTGACCGAGGAGAAGGTGGCGTCGTGGGTGCTCCAGATCACGGGCGCCTGCGAGAACCCCAGAGGGTCTCGGCGAGTGAGGGCTTTCAGCGCGGACAATCCTCCTCCGAATCAGGTGAGTACCATGTGTCGAGTGCACGTATCTGTTTTAGTTTTATCGCTTTCTTGGATCTCTGCTTGTCGCTTGATGTCGCCGACTGTATTTCACGCAGAAGTGGACCAACTAGTTTTCTCCCGTCTCGAACGGGAACCCGGCCGAGGAGGAGGAGGAAGGCAGCCAGGAAGGCAGCGTGGAGAGCGCTGAGTATGTCTCCGACAGCGGGGAGTCGGAGCAAGAGACTAGCGAGGAAGAGGAGGAAGACGAAGAGCAGGACTCGCCGCCTCCGCAATTAGAGCATCGGAACAAGCGCCGACACGAGCCTTCCGTTCCCTCGGTCCCTCCGACATCTTCGAGTGCTCCGCCCACTGCCCAGTGGCCCCGAGTGCTTAGAGCACCAAGAGGGCCAGGGATGCTGCCGCTGAGCCTGCGGGTCAGTCTTCCAAGGTGGCCAAACCGAGTGGGTCCAAACCTCGGAAGGCTCTGCCGCGGATGAGGGTTGCTGTCCCCGTCACCTCCATGTAAGTGTATCGATCTTCTAATTTCTTCTGATATCTGAGTGAGCTCCTGTTTATTGGTCGAATGGATTTCACTCGACAGGGTCGCTACTTCTGCCACCTCTCCGACGCGCCAGGAGGATGACCCCATGGACACGGACAACGTCGTCTCGTCCCAGCCTGGTGCATTGTAGTGACTCCGAGTGTTTTATACTATCGCGTCTCGAATTCTATCATAGGTTCTGCCTCTTTCTTTTTCTGAGATCTCACGCCGTTCGGTCTATCAGGGGCGATTTGCATGGACGAGGGTGATGAGGGGAGAGCTGAACAAGCTGCGGAGCCTGTTCTTGAAGCTACTCCGCCTGTTGCTGCTCTCGCCGCCGACGTGCTGCCGACTGAGGCGCTACCGCCGACTGAACCGGCGCTGGTGGTTGAAGAGCCGACTGGAGCGGACCTTGGGATGCCTCAGGAACTTTCGACGATGCCAGGCTCATCGAATGTCGAGTTCAACATCCAGCGTCTCCCGGAAGAGCAGGTAGGAGCGGCGAAGGGAGCCATGGTGCAGGCAGAGCTGATGGCTGGGGAAGCCAAGAGGGCTTACCACTCCGTCGCATCCTTGTAGCAGCGGAGCTTGGAGCTGCGGGATGATATCCGAGTAAGTGGGCTCGTAAGTATTTACTTTTCTCTTGTAACCCACTTGGTGTTTTTGGATAGCATCTGTTGTTTGCAATGGGTTCACTCTGAGTGAACCCAGTGGGTGTAGTCCCCGAGACTTCTGTCGAGTGCTTGCACCGACAGTTGTCTTTATACATATTGTCTTTGCTTTGGTCAAGTCTGTAAATAATATGACCGACTGCGAGCAGTTGTGGCACTCGGAATGCACTTACTGTAAGAGTCCCCGAGAGTAATTTGTACTCTGGTCGAGTAGTATTGCCCTCGTAGGCGTAGGTGGTAACATGCATCTCAATAGGGCGGGCTTGCTTGAGTTGCATGCTAGTGGGGTCACGCTAAGTGAACCCACTGGGTGTAGTCCCCGAGACCGCTGTCGACTGTTTGCGTCGGCAGGGGTCTGAAGAACTTAGACTTTTATTGTTGAATTTTCTGATTGTCCCTTGGTGTTTGCTGGCAGAAAACTTGTGAAATGGGGACAACATATGAGACTCTGAGGGCGGAGAAGATTCAGTTTGCTGGTGAGCGGGATGCGACACTGCTTGCAATGGATGGTATGAATGTGGTTCTGGCGGAGCGAGAGAAATCGTTGGAGGAGGCTCGTGAAGCGAACAAAGTGCTGACTGAGGAAGTTGAGAAGATGGGGAAACAAAGGACTGCTCTGATGGGACAAATGAACGTGCTGAACAAACGGTGCAAAGCGCAGGAGAAATATGTCAGCGACTGGGCTCGGCAGATGATGACGCGTTTGGCTCGTAAGTCCTGCTTTTTCCGAGTGCTTGTGTTATGCGCGTCACACTCGGCACTTATTGTTTGCTTGTCCTGTTGTCGCAGATTTTTGGTTTGACGCTGAAGCTGAAGCAGCTGATGTGGAACGGTCGATTCTTGAGAACATTCCACTCGGCGAGGACGCCAATCGGGATCTGCTCCGGGCGCACATCCGCGTGGGCAAATTGGCCCTTTCATCGCTCGACTGCGAGAAGTCGTCGGCCGAATCGACAAGGAGCTTTGGCCGGAAGATGAGTCGCGGCAGGAGATGGAGAACCTGATGGCTCGACTGGAGGAGATTCCGATCCGAGTGCAGTCGTGGAAGAAATCTGCAGCTCGTTGTGGTGCAGATGTTGCTCTGTCCCTGGTCCGAGTCCATTGCAAGGAGGTGCGCGAGGAGAAGCTGAAGACAATGAAGATGGCCAACACAAAGAAACTTCGATTCGAAGACTTCACGGAAACCTTCCTTGAAAGTGCCACCCGCATCGCTGACGGAATCGACCTAGACACCTTCGTGGAGCCCTCCAGTCCTGGCGCTACTCCAGACGACGCCTAAGAAAACATGATCCTCGGTATGCCCAGTGTTGATTTGTAAGAAACTTTGGCCACTGCTGTTGGCCGTCACATTCTTGTTTCGGTGTGGGTATGCTTGATCCACACCGAGGCACTATCTTTGGTTGAACTTTGAATCGAATCTTTTGCTCTTCTGGTGCAATTTTGACTCGAGTTTTTGTTTGGCGTTTCTTGGTGAAGCCAAAGGCAAACATTCGGAACATGTCAGTTGTCTTGACATCTGCATGAGCCTCATTGAGGGACTGTGGAATTTCCGATTGGATCTGTATTGTCACCGAGTGGATCGGTAGGATCGCCGCTAGGTTGTCGAGTGCGACTATCAGGTCGCACTCGGGGCGAGTTGGTATTGACGTAGTTGTCAGTTGTTTTGACATCCACATGAGCCTCAAGGAGGGTCTGCAACTCATGTAGTTGTCAGTTGCTTTGACCTCCACATGAGTCTCAATGAGGGTCTGCAACTCATGTAGTTGTCAGTTGTTTTGACATCCACATGAGCCTCAATGAGGGTCTGCGACTCATGTAGTTGTCAGTTGATTACCCGAGTGTACCTGTAGGATACAGTCGAAGGCATGTGGGTGCTTAGGCGATTCTGCATCGCATCTAAGTCCCCGAGTGTGGCGTTAACTGCACACTCGAAGAAAGTTAATACTTAGGCAATTCGTGATCGCAGCTAAGTCCCCGAGTGTGACGTTAAGTGCACACTCGGAAAAAGTTCATACTTAGGCGATTCTGGATCGCAGCTAAGTCTCCGAGTGTGACGTTAAGTGCACACTCGGAGAAAGTTCATACTTAGGCGATTCTGGATCGCAGCTAAGTCCCCGAGTGTGACGTTAAGTGCACAGTCGGAGAAATTTCATACTTAGGCGATTCTGGGTCGCAGCTAAGTCCCCGAGTGTGACGTTAAGTGCACACTCGGAGAAAGTTCGTACTTAGGCGATTCTGGATCGCAACAAAGTCTCCGAGTGTGACGTTAAGTGCACACTCGGAGAAAGTTAATACTTAGGCGATTCTGGATCGCAGCTAAGTCCCCGAGTGTGACGTTAAGTGCACACTCGGAGAAAGTTAATACTTAGGCGATTCTGGATCGCAGCTAAGTCCCCGAGTGTGACGTTAAGTGCACACTCAGAGAAAGTTCATACTTAGGCGATTCTCGATCGCAGCTAAGTCCCCGAGTATGACGTTAAGTGCACACTCGGAGAAAGTTCATACTTAGGCGATTCTGGATCGCAGCTAAGTTTTTTTTGAGACCGGAGTCAAAAAACTCAATCTGCTTTATATTATTTCACCAATACTTGTTCTTTACATTGCTTCAGTCGACGGTCACGTGTAGAAGCGCTTGAGGAGATCTCCGTTCCATGCTCGCGGCTCGTTTATCTCCCTGTCGATGTTGTAGAGTCTGTATGCTCCATTGTTCAGCACCGTTGAGATGATGAAGGGTCCTTCCGAGGCAGGAGCCAACTTGTGAGGTCTTTGCTGATCCACTCGGAGCACCAGGTCGCCTGCTTGGAACGTACGACTCCTGACGTGTCGCGCGTGAGAACGCCGCAGATCTTGTTGATAAATGGTTGAGCGAGTCAGTGCCATCTCGCGCTCCTCCTCTAGAAGGTCCACTCCGTCTTGCCTTGCTTGTTCTGCTTCAACTTCGGAGAAGAGTTCGACTCGTGGCGCATTGTGAAGCAAGTCACTCGGAAGCACCGCTTCTGCTCCATAAACGAGGAAGAACGGTGATCGCCCTGTAGATCTTTTCAGGGTCGTGCGGAGACCCCAAAGTACTGAAGGTAACTCGGTGACCCATGCGCCAGCGGCGTGTCGCAACTCTCGTAGGAGTCGGGCTTCAAACCTTTAAGAATAAGTCCATTCGCCCGCTCTTCTTGTCCATTGGATTGGGGATGTGCTACGGAAGCAAAATCCACTCGGATACCTTGGCTTGCACAAAAACCTTTGAATCTGTCCGAGTCAAAGTTTGTCCCGTTGTCCATGATTATGCTGTGAGGTACGCCGAATCTGGAGATGATGTCCCTGATAAACTTGACGGCTGTTGAGGCGTCGAGTTTCTTGATGGGCTTTGCTTCGATCCATTTCGTGAACTTGTCGACTGCCACCAGCAGATGTGTGTATCCCCCTTGGCCTGTCTTCAATGGTCCGACTGTATCTAATCCCCAAACTGCAAACGGCCACACAAGAGGGATTGTCTTCAACGCAGATGTCGGCTTGTGGGACTTGTTGGAGTAGAACTGACAACCCTCACATCGGTCGACCATATCTTTAGCCATCTCGTTTGCCTGCAGCCAGAAAAAACCAACCCTGAATGCCTGGGCGATGATTTCTCTCGAAGAGGCATGATGATCGCAGGTCCCCGAGTGAATATCTTCTAGGATCAGCTACCCCTCCTCCGGGGAGATGCATCGTTGGAGAACGCCTGAAACGCTCTCCTTGTACAATTGGGCTTCAATGACAGTGAATGACTTCGACATGCGGACTATCTGCCTGGCCTGGACTTCGTCTTCTAGTAGTTCGTGTCTCAGGATATATGCAATGATCGGCACAGTCCAATCGGGGATGACAGTAAGAATCTCCATGACCAGATCAACCACAACAGGTACATCGACTTCAGTCGGATCTGTTGAACTCTTTGGTTGTACTGGTTCTTCTGTAAAAGGATCTTCTTTGACTGAAGGGAGGTGAAGGTGCTCGAGGCAGACGTCACTCGGGACCGGTCTCCGAGTGGATCCGAGTTTTGCCAACTCATCAGCTGCTTGGTTCTTCAGTCTCAGAACATGATGAAGCTCTAGACCTTCAAACTTCTTCTCAAGCTTTCTCACTGCATTGCAGTATGTGGTCATGGTGGGGTTCCTGACGTCCCAGTCTTTCATTACTTGATTGACCAGCAAATCCGAATCGCCGTAGACCATCAGGCGACGGATGCCGAGTGAGATGGCCATACGCAACCCGTAGAGGAGAGCTTCATACTCTGCCTCGTTGTTGGAGGAATCAAAGTGTATCTCTAGCACATACTTGATCTTGTCGCCCTTTGCAATATGATCACAACGCCAGCACCGGAGCCATTCAACATCTTGGACCCATCAAAGAACATTGTCCAATGGGCCGAGTAGATGTGGGTCGGTTGCTGTTGTTCTACCCATTCTGCTATGAAGTTAGCCAGAGCTTGAGACTTAATAGCTTTCTTGGCCTCGAACTTAATATCACAGTACACCATCTCGATCGCCCACTTCGCCACTCGGCCTGACGTGTCTCGATTGTGGAGAATTTCCGACAATGGAGCATCAGAAACGACAAACACCAAGTGGTCTTGGAAATAATGGGCCACCTTCTTCGCAGTCATGTAAATCCCGTAGATAAGTTTTTGATAGTGGGGATACCTCTGCTTGGAAGGAGTCAGGACCTCAGAGACGTAGTACACTGGCCGCTGAACTTTGTATGCTTTGCCTTCTTCTTCTCGTTCGACTATAAGAACAACACTGACGACTTGATTTGTAGCCGCGATATACAAAAGAAGGGGCTCTTTACTGAGCGGAGCAGTAAGAACCGGCTGGGTGGAAAGTAGGACTTTGAGGTCGTCGAATGCGACTTGGGCTTCGTCTGTCCACTCGGAGGTATCTGATTTCTTCATGAGTCGGTACAGAGGAAGTGCTTTCTCGCCGAGTCGACTGATGAACCTGCTCAAAGCCGCTAGGCAACCTGTGAGTCATTGAACATCGTGTATTCTGACCGGCCTCTCCATTCGGACGATGGTCCCGATCTTTTCGGGGTTTACATCGATCCCTCGTTCGGAAACGAAGAAACCGAGTAACTTTCCGCTGGGAACGCCGAATGAACATTTGGCGGGGTTGAGCTTGATATTGTACCTACGAAGGTTGGCGAATGTTTCTGCCAAGTCAGTCAGCAGGTCGGAACCTTTGCGTGACTTGACTACGATATCATCCATATACGCCTCCACATTCCGACCGATCTGGTCGAGGAGACATTTTTGGATCATGCGCATAAAGGTAGCTCCTGCATTCTTCAAACCGAATGGCATAGTGATGTAGCAGAAGCACCCGAATGGGGTGATGAAGGTTGTTTTTAACTCATCGGGACCATACAGACGGATCTGATGATAGCCCGAGTAGGCATCAAGAAATGACAGACGCTCGCAACCCGCAGTCGAATCGACAATTTGATCTATGCGGGGGAGCGGAAAATGGTCTTTCGGGCAGACCTTATTGAGATGCTTGAAGTCGATGCACATTCGGAGCGACTTGTCCTTCTTGGGCACCATGACAACATTGGTGAGCCACTCGGAGTGGTGAACCTCGCGAATGAAGTTGGCTGCCAACAGCTTGGCCACCTCTTCCCCGATTGCCTTCCTCTTGTGCAGTCGGTGCTCAGCCAACTCCCTGGGTACACCTGGCATGTCAGAGGGCTTCCATGCGAAGATGTCCCAGTTCTCACGGAGGAATTGGGTGAGGTCGGCTTCCTATTTAGGATCGAGGGTGGTGGAGATGTTCGTCGGGGCAGCAGTGGCGTCCGTCGGGTGGATGCTGACCTTCTTCGTTTCTCCCGCCGACTGAAATGCAGACTCTAAAGCTGGCTTCTTCGAGTGCATCAGGTCGGCGGGGTCGACTGTTTTCTTGTACTCGTCAAGCTCGAGGACAACCATCTGCTGGTCGGCGATTCTTGATCCCTACTGCAGACACTCTTCGGCCCGCTCCCGATTGAATGTGATGGTGATCACACCCTTCGGGCCTGGCGTATTCAGCTTCAGGTGTACGAAACATGGACGGGCCATGAAACGCGCATACGCTGGGCGACCCACAATTGCGTGATAAGCGCTCTGGAAGTCGACCACTTTGCACATCAGCTTTTCCTTGCGGATGTTCTTGTCGGAGCCGAAAACGACGTCCAACGCGATCTGGCCGAGTGACTTGGCCTTCCGTCCACGGACAACTCCATGGAACTGCATGCCGCTCTCGCTGAGTTTGGACATCGGGATGCCCATCCCCTTGAGTGTGTCGGCGTACATGATGTTCAAGCCGCTGCCGCCATCCATGAGGTCTTTGCACAGTCGGACTCCTTCCACCACTGGGTCGACGACCAGAGCCTGTCTCCCCGGGGTGGGTACATGTGCTGGATGATCCGGCTGGTCAAAGGTGATCGCAGTCTGAGACCATTTGAGGAACTTGGGGCTGGCAGGGGTGGCCATGTTCACCTCCCTGTTCACCAGCTTCAGTCGACTCTTGCTCTCGACGTCAGCAAAAATCATCAGGGTTGCATGGACTTGGGGGAATGGATCCTCCTTATCCTCCTCATCCTGTTCATGGTCCTTCTCACTCGGTTGCCCTTCGCTGAACCCCTGGATCAGGAGGCGACACTGTCGAGTGGTATGCTGGGGTTGCCCTCTTCATCCATCTTCGTATGAACCGGACACGGCTGGTCCAGGATGGGGTTATTGAACTGCTTCTTCTTGGGGGTGAACTAAGCCTTCCCTTTGCCCTTGAACTTGGCATTGGTTACGGCTGCAGCTTCTGCTTGTGGAGCAGTCGAAGCTTTCTACTTCTGCTTCCGAGTGTTGCCTCCATCTCCATAAGCGACTGTTTTGTGCTAGCCGCTTCGGATGCGGTCTTCTTCTTCGCCATTAGCATAGCGCGTCGCTATTTCCATCATCTTGGTCATGGAGATGTCGCCTGTTCGGCCGAATTTCAGATACAGATCTGTGTACCGCACGACTACCTTGAAGGCGCAGACTGCTTGATGCTCGGTGACGTTCTCCACCGTGTGGTAGAGAGTTGTCCAACGCTGAATGAAGTCACGCAGGGGCTCATTCCGCTTCTGGACGCAATGCTGGAGCTCCACGAGGCCTGCAGGGCGCTTGCACGTCCCTTCGAAGGTCTTGATGAACACTCGGGCCAGATCTGCCCAACCGTAGATGCTGGAGGGGGCCAACTGGTTCAGCCACGCTCGCGCCGTGCCGTCGAGCATCAGAGGGAGGTGCTTCATGGCGACATGGTCGTCCCCTCCTCCGATCTGGACCGCCACTCGGTAGTCATCTAGCCACGTTTCCAGCTTGGACTCTCCTGTAAACTTGCTGATTCCCGTCGCCAATCGGAAGTTGGGCGGGATGTCAGCCGAGCGGATGGCTCGACTAAAACACTCGGGACCAGACACGATTGTCCTGTTATGCGACTGGGAGACTGCCGAATTCTGCTGCTACGCCGTGTGCAACAGGGCTCGGATCTGCTCGATTCCCCTACCAGCCTGTGAATCAGTCGGTTGGAGGGAATCGGCTATCTTGGCAGCTGCAGCCAAGTTGAGGAGGGGTGTGCGGAACAACTCCACGTTGCTCTGCCGAGTGTGTCGACTGGCGGAACGGCGAGGCGGACGACGCGCGCCGGACTTTTCGCCGATCTCGTGCTCGTTCCGGCCAGCTTGACGGGGATCTTCATGGGAGTTGGCCATGTGTACTTCTGCTATAGGCCCGCGACCCGCGTATTCGGAACGAAACTCAGTCGGAACCGAGCCCGAGTGCTAGGACTGCGGGGCAACCACAACAGACTCTAGAACCGCCACTTGTGAAGACGCGTTCTGGCACACCTGGGCGTGCTGCACCCAAAGCTGGAGCCGCGGACGGCGAGACCGCTTGCTGCGGCGCGTGACAGCGATGCAGGTCGACACCGGAGCCAACTGTTGGAGAAGAAGAATGTCGCGGGCGCCGGCACAGAAGTGCCTAGCCCCACGACGGGGAAGTGTCTCGACGTCGAGGTGCGCATCCAGAAGCCACGCCGAATCGTCGACGATGAAGGAGAGAGCGCCGAAGAAGATCTGGTGACCCATGCTCGAATCTCCATCGGACGACATGACGAAAGGAAGTAGTCGCAAACTCGCCGAAAGTCGCTTCGACGCCTGCCCCAAGGTGGGCGCCAACTGTCGTGGGTATAAGCCTGACAGTAGATGTGTAGGGTACGAAAAGGATGGGCAGAGCCTTAGCTATGGCGAGGTTGTATGTGTTCAGGCCCCTCTGCAGTGGAGGTAATAGCCCTACGTCTCAATGCTCAGGGAGCTTGTTCTTGAGTGGAAATACGGAATACAGTGAGTTGCTAACCCCTCTACCAGTGGGGGAGGGTGGCTTATATAGAGTGCGCTGCCCTCCACAACGGTTCCGGTACAGGGGTGGAGTAGTGGCGATTGAATGCGTACGTTACATGTAACGTATGCCCTAAATGCTAATAAATGCACCTGGAAACGTACGACCGTTTCCCTCTAGGGGGGTTACGATGTACCGAGTGGTATCCAGTCGGTTAGCTTGATATCCTCCGAATGCTAGTCTCCGACTGGATGATCGAGGACCTGTTACCGACTGGATGATGGGGACTCCTTAATTCAGTCGGAGCTGACTAAGGGCCTTGTCCTTTGTGAGGGGCAGTCCTTGGGTAGGACCTACAGGGCAGGCCTATGACCCTACCCTAGGACTATAACCCCATCACTGACCATCATGAGGGCCATACATGCACTGCTGCAGAATTGAGAGTTCTGCTCTGTTCCTCCCTCTCAGCCAGGAGAAGAAGGATACCTAAGTGGGGTCTACTTTGATACCTCTATGGAAGATCTGCTGCTGCAGTCCACTGGTGAGATGCTAGAGAATAGAGACAGGGATGCTCGTGCCCTTTGTATGGAACTCTATGCTACACGTGCCCGTCTGTGGACAGCTTTGACATAGTTGGCACTTGTAGTCCAGACAGGGTATGGAGATATGGAGATGTTGAACCCTGTTAGGATCCATCTTACGGCTCATGTTGACTAGCCTGCTATAGGAGGAGTCACCCCTCTTCGGGGACCTCTACTACCACCAGTCAGGGGACCAAGGCCACACCCGTGCCCTTAAGGTTCCCAGGTTACTCAGGATCGAGTATTTCCTGATCCGCAGGTTGAGCTCCCAAGTCATGGAGGCAACCTTTACGAGATGTTCTATGCGGATGCCTGAACCCGTGAGTGGAAGGATAGTATGGTAGCAGTTGTACTTCCACAGTCCTGTGTGTCTTGTGGAGTATGCTAGTGTCGTGAGATGAATTCCGGAGGCATAGATAAATAATTTATGGGAAGCCTCGAAAGCTTGCGATGAGTAGTTTCATGTTTTCAGTAGTTTGCACTTCGGTTAAGGTTGTACTAAACTATGTAATGGTGTGTATGGACCATGGTGTATGTATAGCAGTTGCTTGTTACCATGTTGTTCGGATGTTCCTTTCCGCATACCATGTGTTTAGTGCATTCTTAATCCATAGTTAGTGTTGATGTTGATATTGGTCTAAGGTGTAAGTTTGTTTGAGAGGATGGTGTTCACCAGGTTAAACCATGCCCCTGCTCATGAGCAAGGAGAGGGTAGTCAAGCATCGTAGGAGGAACTGCCTCACCCGCCCTCTCTAGCGGAAGTTATGCTTGAGGCACAAAGAAACAAAAGGGAGACCAACCGTCTGATAGAGCGTATTGAGAAAAATACGGCTCGTCAGCCTAGGAATGATGTAATGTTCCTCAATGACGTTGTGAAGCTGAATCCTCCAAAGTTCCTTCACTCCGTCGATCCCCTCGACGCTGATGATTGGTTGTGTAGTATATCGCGCAAGATTTGCTCTGCAAATGTTTCTGAGGCCGACAAGGTGACCTTTGTGGCGTACATTTTGGAAGGACCCGCCAATCTGTGTTGGGAGAACTTTGAAGCTATGCGTCCTGCTGAACCAGCAGCCACATGGGCAGACTTTAGTGCAGACTTCCGTCTGCACCATATTCCAGAGGGCCTGATGGACAGAAAGAGAGAGGAGTTATGTGCATTCACCCAGGGAAAATTGACCATGGATGCCTATAGCCGCGAGTTCGGTAACCTCGACCGCTATGCAACTGAGGAGGTGTCAACTGACGCCAAGAAGCAAGCAAGATTGTGTAAGGGTCTGAGCCCTGAGCTTCGTCCTTATTTGCGCCTCCACGAACGTACAAGCTTTCAAGCCCTTGTCAACAAGGCGATCAGTGCCGAGACAGGTCATTCCGACTATGAAGCAACAAAGAAGCACTCTCGTGACTCTGGCTCTTCATCTGGTTCCGTGTTCCCAAAACGCAGGCTGTGGGTTCCAAATAGTTCTCTGCCGCCAACATACACTCCGAGTCCATCCTATGTGGCGCCTCAGGCGAATCAGACCAACCCTCCAGCAAAAACCTATGGTGGTCCAGCTAGCAATGCTGCACCATGTGCAATCAGGTGATATGTTACAAGTGTGGAGAACAAGGGCACTATTCTCGAGAGTGTCCTCAGAATATGGGTGCCAAGCAACCCAGAAAGTCCGTTGGGCAAGGCAAGTCGGGCAAAGCTTACTATGTGAAGCCAACTCCTGCACGTGGCCGTGTGAACTATGTTTCAGCTGAAGAAGCTGCAGAGGATCCCGATGTCATTTTGGGTACGCTCCTTGTCAATCATCACCCAACCTCTGTTCTTTTTGACACTGGGTTATCTTATTCCTTCATTTCAGAAAGTTATGCACAGTTGCATAACATGTCTTTCTGTGATATGCCAATCCGATAGGTTGTCCAAACCCCTGGAAGTAAGTGGCAAACCTCCACGATAACCTATAACAATGAAATTCTAGTAGACAGGCTAGTTTTTCTAGCATCTTGATAGCCCTGAAATCTTCGGATATCAATATCATCTTGGGTATGGACTCGATGTCAGCTCATTATGCCAAGATTGATACTCATTCTAGAAATGTTCAGCTTACCCATCCCTCAGGTGATATAGTCAATGTTTCTACTCGAGTTGCCAAATGCCAACTCTATTCCCTCAATGCCAACCCTCTTCCGGAACTTGAAGACATTTCAGTAGTCTATGACTTCCCGGGTGTTTTACCAAAGGAACTGACAGAGATTTAGAGTTTGTGATAGATCTTGTTCCCGGAACCGTTCCAATAGCCAGAAGACCTAATAAGATGGCACCCCTAGATCTAGCCGAACTTAAGAAGCAACTAGATGAGGCCTTGAATAAAGGTTTTATTCGTCCTCGCTCTTCTCCTTGGGCTTGTCCCGTCCTCTTCATCAAGAAGAAAGACGGAAAGGATCAGATGGTTGTAGATTATCACCAGTTAATATGGTCAGCATAAAGAACAAGTATCCGCTCCCCAGGATCAACGACCTGTATGATCAGCTCGCTGGATCCTCAGGCTTCTCCAAAATGGATTTGAGGTTGGGATACCATCAAATCAAGATCAAGAACGGGGACATTCCAAAAACAGCTTTTGTCACTCGTTATGGCCAATACGAGTACACCGTCATGTCCTTCGGTTTAACCAATGCCCAGCCACCTTCTCTCGCTTGATGAATTCAATCTTCATGTAGTATTTGGATAAATTTGTCGTTGTATACCTCGATGATATCCTCGTCTACTCGAAGAACGAACAAGAACATGCCGAGCATCTAAGGCTGGTATTGATGAAACTTCGAGAGCATCGCCTTTATGCCAAGTTTTCAAAATGTGAATTTTGGTTACGAGAAGTGACCTATCTAGGTCACGTAATCTCTGGTAAGGGTATTGGTTCAACCTGAATCGGTTAAGCAAGTTAGGAGTTTTCTTGGTCTAGCGAGCTATTTTCGCCTCTTTGTCGAGAATTTCTCCAAGGTTGCAAATCCTCTAACTCAACCCCTCAAGAAAGATAAAAAGTTCGAGTTGACACCACAGTGTGAGTATAGTTTTCAGGAACTGAAAAGACGGCTGACTTCCGCACCTGTGTTGTTACCACCAGAATTATCAAAGGACTTTGTTATCTACTGCGACGCCTCACGACAAGGATTAGGTTGCATTATCATGCAGGATCGTCATGTGATTGCATACGCATCTCGACAGTTGCATCCACATGAGGATAATTATCCCACACAAGATCTTGAGCTTGCAGCAGTAGTCCATGCACTTAAAACCTGGCGACATTACCTTCTTGGTAATCGTTGCGAAATCTTCACTGATCAGCAAAGTCTGAAATAAATTTTCACCCAGCCGGATTTGAATCTCAGGCAAAGACGGTGGGTTGAGTTGATCACGGATTACGACTTAGGGATAACCTACACCCCGGGAAAGGCCAATGTTATGGCTGATGCACTAAGTCGTAAGTCTTATTGTAACAACCTGATGCTACAACGAGGTCAACCACATCTCTATGATGAATTTCGGAAGTTAAATCTTCACATTGTTCCTCAAGGATTCCTTTCTACCCTGGTGACGAAGCCTACTCCTAGGGATCAAATCATAGCTGTGCAGGCATATGATAAGGGTATGTCCCGTATCAAGGAGAATATTGCTAGCGGAAACGCTAGGGATTTCTCTATCGATGAGCAAGGTGTTGTGTTCTTTCAGAACCGTCTACTGGTTCCAAAGAGCAAACTTCTGCGGCAATTGATCCTTAAGGAGGCTCATGATTCTCCTCTCACCATTCATCCTGGTAGTACTAAGATGTATCAGGACCTACGCCAGAGGTTATGGTGGACTAGGATGAAGAGAGAAATTGCCGAGTTCGTTGCTAACTGCAACGTTTGTCGTCGAGTTAAGGCAGAACATCAAAGGCCTGCTGGCACACTTCAACCTTTAGATATTCCTGAATGGAAATGGGATAAAGTTAGTATGGATTTCATCACCGGATTTCCCAAGACCAAGAAAGGAAATAAAGATATCTTTGTGGTCATTGACCGTCTTTCCAAAGTAGCTCATTTTCTTCCAGCTCGTGAGAGTATAACAGCTAGCCAGCTAACAGAGTTATATATCTCTTGAATAGTTTCTCTTCATGGTGTCCCTCTTGAGATTAACTCAGACCGTGGAAGTATCTTTACTTCTCGCTTCTGGGAGAGTTTTCAAAATGCCATGGGGACTCACTTATCTTTTAGCACTGCTTTCCATCCTCAATCAAGTGGTCAAGTAGAAAGAGTGAATCAGGTTCTAGAATATATGCTCTGAGCTTGTCTTATATTGTTCAGTGTGAATTGGGAGAAGTGCCTTCCATTCGCCGAGTTCGCTTATAAGAATAGGTATCAATCAAACTTGACCAAAGCTCCTTTTGAAGTTCTCTATGGACGAAGATGTCAAACACCTCTTAATTGGTGAGAAACCGGAGAGAGGCAACTCTTTGGTCCGGATATGATCTAGGATGCAGAAGAGAAAGTTCGCATTATTCGTGAAAAGTTGAAAATAGCCAAGTCTCGTCAAAAGAGCCAATATGATTGTCATCATAAGGCTGTGACCTTTGAAGTTGACGAGAAGGCTTATCTTCGGGTTACACCTTTGAAGGGTACCCATCGATTCGGTATCAAGGGCAAGTTGGCTCCTCATTACATTGGTCCTATTCGCATTCTTGCCAAACAAGGAGAAGTTGACTACCAATTGGAACTTCCTCCGCATCTTTCCAAGGTTCATGATGTATTCCACGGCTCGCAACTCAAGCGTTGCTTTTCGGATCCTCTTCGTGAAGTGGACCACGAAACGCTTGATATCCAAGATAACCTTTCATACCGAGAATACCCTGTGAGTATTCTTGATCAATCTGAGCGTACCACTCGACGTCGAAATCTCAAGTTTCTTAAAGTTCAATGGTCAAATCATTCCGAAAAGGAGGCAACATGGGAAAGAGAGGATCGTCTCCGACTTGAGTATCCCATGCTATTCCTGACGACTTCCAAATCTCGGGACGAGATTCTTTTGAGTGGGGGTGAGTTGTCAGATCCCTGGATTCCCTATTAGGGTTTAGTAATTTGTGCTCATATCTTCTTCCATTGCATTCAAGAAATGAAATTAAACCCAAAAGAAGTGGTGAAATCCAAAGCAAAACCCTAGCCACTTCTTATTCAAAAGAATTCCAACAATTGCAAAATCAATGAATCCAAAATGGCCTTCATAAAAATTCAATATTTCTGCTAAATGTTGAAAACAAAATATGAGAGATGAAACTTATTTTCAAACTATCTTTGGCCTTATAATTTTAAGTTAAAAGCTACTGAAATCCATTATATATTTGATTTCAAATAATTCAAAGTTTCCAAAAATGCTGAAAACTTTATGAGTAGTTGGAAATATTCCAACTAACACCCCAGGATATTTTAAACTAATTTTAATTTACTTTTGGAGCCAAAACAAATAGCAACAAATGCGAGCATATTAAAACAGAAACAGAAAACAGAAAAGGAAGAAAAACCTATTCTACGCCAACCTCTAGGCCCAGCCCACCAAGGGCAGGGTCGTCTTCTACCTCTGCGTACTGGCAGAGGAGAGACCGAGCGGCGGCCTCCTCCACCTCCTGCTTCACCGTGTCACCCTCCGACGCCCCCAGGACAGCGCGACAGTGGGAACGAAACCCCCACGCACTCCCTTATCATCTCCCTCTCTCCATTTCTCCTCCCCCCTTCGGTTTCTTCCTTTCCTCTTCTTGCCGCTATTGAAGGAGCTTGAGCTCGAGGCAACCGAGTTGTCTAGCCACAGGAAAATCTCCCCGAGCATTCTATCACCTCCGCCTCGTCGATCTCGTCGTCTACGCCAAAGGAATCAACCCCCGGGGCACAGAAACGCATCAATCGTCGTCGTCTTCAACCTCCGGCCGCCGGGAAGTCGTCGTTGGATCGCCGGCTACGCCACCTCCCCGAGCAGTCTGAGCCCCGCATCATCACCACCGTGAGCTCACTAGTGTTTCCTCTCTCCTTTCTCTCTCTATCTAGCACTCTAGCACCATGGCCATCGAAACCGAGCTCCCGCAGCCACCACAGCTCGTCGCCGGTGCCCTCCGGCCACCCTCATCCTCTCTTGCTGCCCTAGTTGCATGAGGCCGAGCCTGGGATTCATCCTAGTGCTTTCGGCACTCGAATCCGAGCACCACAACGAGTTTTGGACCAACTCCGGCGAGGAACCGCCGCGGTTTTGGTCGCCGCCGGTCAGCCTCCGGCGGGGAATGACGTGGCCACTCTAATCCCCTGTTAATTAACACTAACAACCACTAAGAGTGGGCCCCAGGAGTGGGTCAAACCCACTTAGGGGTTGGTCAGCGTGGGCTTAGCCCCTGTGACGCTGACCAGTGGCCCCCACATGTCAGGTTTGACCTGACCAGGTCAGCTGACGCAGTGCTGACGCAGAGCTAACACAATAATGGGATTTTCTGTTATAAATAAATTCCAGAAGATGCCTAAAACTTCTAAAAATCATAGAAAATAATCTGTAAGTCTAATGAAAATAAATTATATATGAAAAATGATCAGAAAAATCCAAAGAATCTGATTATGTCATTTTCATACGTGTTTGAATAAGTCAACATCACCAAATAGGTAAAATGGTGAATAGGAAAAATTAAATAAATGGGTTGGAGTTGGAATTTGATACCTATTCAAAGTCCAATTCAATTGTTATGACCAAACATTGATCAAGAACAATCAGCACTTCAAAATACCATCTTCATGCATGAAAACCAAAGTTATGAAA
Organism: Hordeum vulgare subsp. vulgare; assembly: GCF_904849725.1. Lineage (NCBI taxonomy): Eukaryota > Viridiplantae > Streptophyta > Magnoliopsida > Poales > Poaceae > Hordeum > Hordeum vulgare. The sequence goes on from NC_058519.1 coordinate 252,726,687, forward strand.
CATCATCAGGTCAAATCAATTAAAAGAATTTGACAAATTTATAATTCAAATGATAATTGAATTATGATTTCAAATCAAGATCACCCAAAGGGTTCTGCTAGTCATCTCAAACCTTGCTACATTGCCTTTCATGCATCATTTGTTGCATATGTTTGATATTGATTGATTGTTGTTATTCCGATAGGCTCCGCCCCTCCGGATACGTCTGATTATCCGACTGACGGGTATCACCCCTCTGCTGAGCAACAAGGCAAGCAACCATTTTGATCATCTAGATAAATCCCATGTTCTCGCTCCTACTCTTATTTATTGCATTAGGATCAAATGCTTTAAATGCTTTTGCCACGTTAGTTGAATCCAGTTCCTTTGCATGACCTGTCCTTGTCACAGTAAATAGCTGAACCTTGCAACCTAGCATACCTGGTAGATGCTTGAGCCATGATGTGCCTTGTCGTGCTATGCATGCTATGCTTAGAGTTGTGTATGGTCTGTCATCTAGGTGATGAACAGAATTGTGAGCATGTGTTCAGTGAGTAAAGGTGGTGTGTTGAACCTGATTTGGTAAAGGTACCGGTGAAAGGCTATGTAGGAGTACATGGCGGGTTGTTTCATTGGAACCGTCCTTAGGAACTGAGTTTCGTATATGTAATCCAAGACTAGATACTACCACACGTTGGGATACTTAATTGACCCTCTCGACTTATTAATCGCTTAGTGCTCGGTCCAAGAGTTGCAAGTAGTTTCTGGTGTTTATAGTCATGCTGGAGGCCGTGCGTAGCGCTGACTTAGAGGTGGGCTATGATGCGGTAGGCAGTGGCACGGTGTACCAAGTGGCACCCGGATGGTTGGCTTGGGAACCCTGCAGACATCATTTGGGGCCGTGGCGGAAACCTCGGCCGGACTTCCGTGCGGGTTACCCTCAGATAGGCGATAGACCTCGACTAAGTATTAGTGTGGTTAACGGTCGTGGCTGACTCCCTCGCTGGGCTTCCGCGTGAAGGTTGCCGAGGTGCATGACGTGCACATGGCGATAAGTGGCGAGAGCGTGTGTGAAGAAGTACACCCCTATAGGGTTATGATCTATTCGAATAGCCGCGTCCGCGGATATGGACTACTTGGAAACATATGTTCTCCATAGACAACTATAATGGCTACTCATAAAATTGTCAAGATAAGTGTGAGTGTCGTGGACGGCATTTCTGTAGGGAGACGCAACGATTCCATGATAGAGTATTGTTGTGGTGTTAGTAGACTCGTGTGTGAGAAACATAGTTGTCAAAAGTATTTAAAAATGCAAGTTGTCTAGCGAAGAGTCAAATGCTCGCTTTCCGCATGAAACCCCACAACTCCTTGTTGGTACATTGCATGAGTAGATAGATTTCCTAAAGTCTTGTTGAGTACTTTTGTACTCATGTTTGCTTAATAATTGTTGCATAGGTTGTTAATGAACCTAATGGAGGGTTCTACCTAGATATCGACGACGACGAGTAGCTGGTATCCCAGCTACGATCTGGCCCTAGGATGGGTCTGTAGATAGTCAGGCCATGTGCCTTTGTCTTTCCATCTCTCTGTACTCAAACAGTTTTACTCTTCCGCAGGCTTGTAAGACTTGTGTGTATGAATCATGATGATGGGTCGTGAGACCCCTATCTGTGTAATATTATGTGTGAGGCTCTTCCGAGCTTTCTAAATAAAGTTGTATGTTTGTCGTTATGTTGTGATGCCATCGATGTATCTATGCATATCGGTATCCCATGCGTACGTGTGTTGTACTTGATATGTATGGGGTTCGAATACCTAGTCGTATGCTTTAGTAGCACTCCTTACGGGGAAATGCCCCTTTGTGATTCCATCGAGCCATGGTAGTTCGCTACTTCTTCGAACACATTGGTTGACCGGCATGTATCCTTCTTAGCTGTTGTGTCTCTCCCTTTGGGAAATGTCACACGATGTAATGGGGTCCTTGTAGCTTGCTACGACTCGTCTACATTCGCTGGTGACCGACACCTGCTTTGTTGGGTCATGTATGCATGTCCCTGTGCGGAACTACCGCTTTGGTTTATGACTAGACATCTCGATCCGGGTTCTTTGACATTGGAATGCTAGCGACACAATTGCATACCTGAGTCAAAAGGCGCAAACGGTCCCGGCTAAGGTAAGGCTGCAGCCGTGGGGATAACCGTGCGTGAGACCGCAAAGAGATGTGATGTGTTACAGGCTGGATTCCAATGGCTTAGGATCGGGGTCCCGACATATTGTATCCATCAAAATCATCATGTGTAATGGTAAAACGCAACCCATCAAAATAATCCTTAATAACAGCAATCTTCTCCAAAATAGTGTAGTTTGGACAATTCAAAAATATAATAGGACTATCATGTGTGGGTGCGATAGCAACAACTTCATTCTTAACATAAGGAAATATATCATCTTCATTTTCCCAATCATAATTCATATTGGCATCTTGGACACAAGCATATCAAGCATCCATTTCATCAAAAAGGGATATTTCAAAAGAATCAATGGGATCATAGCAATTATCATCGCATTCATCCTTCGATAAGCACAAATGGAAATTAAACAATTTATGAATTGAAGGGTTACTCTCATTATAAGGTGGGCATGCGTACTAGTCCGCTCTTCCTCCTTTTGTTCTTCACTCTCATCACGTTTTTCATCCAATGAGCTAACACTTCAATAAATTGCTTCTTCTATGGACTCCTACAAAATATTAGTATTTTCTTGGACAACAGAGGAGTCCTCAATATATAGTATAACATAAGCATTACAAGAATAGTATTCATAGCAATATTTAAGTATGGAATTTTTTTTCAGATTTGTAAAGAGTAGCATCATACTTTTCAATCACAGAAGCAATTTCAAAAGCACCCTTGAAAGCAACAAATCCTTTAATTTATTCAACAACTTTATAACTATAAACACCTTTAGCATAACAAGAGAAGATTGCATTAGCACTAAACTCACATTGGTAGGGAAGGTGTTTCTTAGTGTCTTCCTAAAAACAAGTAAAATCATATACTTCACATCAATTCCAAGCATAGCAATGCAAAGTATTAATATGATGCGATAAAAGTTTCCCTTTTTGATATAACCGGTGTCGAACGTAATAAGCATGCTCATATAATGATTTGACCTCAACTAAAATAGTTGGGGTTTCAGCACGAGCACATAAGGATCATAGTAGATCCAAGTAAAAAAGCTTCAGCAGTATGATAGATTTTGGGTGGTTCTTGAACCATTGGTTCGGTCGGTACAACTAGTTTTTTGGTATTTTGCGCCCATAACTAAAGATAGAAAACAAGAACAAAATAAAAACTATTTAGTGATAAAGAAAACAAGCACACGTGAGAATATTCACCCCATGGTATCGCTCCCCGGCAATGACACGAGAAAAAGGTCTTAATAACTCACAAGCATAGGGGGTCGTTTTGAACTCTTTTCGATAAATAAGAGCTTCGAACCCAATGAGTAGATAAAGGTAGAACAAATATTCTCTCAAGTTCTATCGACCATGGATAAAACTCTATGGACACAAAAGTTTTGCTTTACCAAAGACAATTTTAAAACTAGAAGTACTTTGCAAGAATAAAACAAGAAATAAATTACAAGATAATAAATATAGTAGTGTAGTAGCAAGATTTTTCTAACACAAGAGAATGATTTGTCCCTAGGAAATTGACTACGTTACTAGACAGGTTGCAAGTTTTTTATGTGGGAGAGGCTAATGCTATCATGTCATCCCTTAGTTGCCATTCTATGCACTTATGATGGGAACTATTAGCAAGCACCCGCAACTACTAACGTTCATTGAGGCAAAACCCAAACATTGCATTAAGATATATATTGGTCCCGCTTCAATCCCGTACGCATTAGTTTCTACGTTAGGAAGTAGTATTCTATCACTCTTGCCCTCCAATTCATAGTCCTATCAACATACAACTAACTCTATGGTGTGAGGCACACCGCGCTCAAAATAATGGGCCCCAAAGGACATCAACATATCTACAAGCAAATTAAACGAATCATAGAAATTTCACCAATTAACCCATAGGACAAATGGATCTACTCAAAAAACATAGGATAGCCACATATCAATGGGAAGTAGTATGTAGTGTTGAGCACCATGCTTAAGTAGAGAGTTATAGTGGGAAAAGAGGTGTTACACTACTGCATAGAGGGGGACAGAGTTGGTGTTTTCTGGTGGCAAGATTGTTGATGTAGATCGCCTTCACGCTCCTTGTCCCGGCTACAGTCCGGCACCACCGAGAGAGGGGGAGAGAGCCCCCTCCTTCTTCTTATTACTTTGACTCCCCCTGGATGAGAGGAGGTTCCCCCTCTGGCCAATGGCCTCCATTGCTGCGGAGGGGCAGGAAGCCCTCCGAGATTGGATCTCCCTATCTATTCTCTTCTATGTTCACGTTCCTGGTTTCTGGCCCTTCACCGTTTCTTAAATTCGTGGAGATCCTTTACTCCGATCGGGCTGAACTTTTTACATGGTAGTTTTCCATAAATTATTTTTTTCCGCCCGAAGAAGGAATCCAATAGACTCACGGTGTGGCCACTAGAGGGCAGTGCACGCTAAAGGGTATGTGCCGCGGCCTGGTGGGTAGTGGAGGCCATGGTCATCTGTTTACGTTGATTCCACCTCCCAAAAATCACACATATTGCAAAATAATTCTCCATAAATTTTTGCCGCGTTTGGAATTTGTTTGGTATAGATATTCTGTGAAACGAAAAACATGTAATAAATAGGAACTAACACTTGGCACTGGAACAATATGTTAGTCCAATAAATCATATTAAATGGTGCCAAAAAATGTGAAAGTTGTATAATATTGGCATGGAAAAATCAAAATTATAGATACGATGGAGACATAACAGATGGCATGCCACTTAGGTTGCAGACCTACTTCCGCCTCTCGGTTAACAGTTTGGCTCAAACCTGATAAAGGAGTATGTGAAGCTCTCCAAGGAACACTGTCACACCCAAGAGTTACTTCGAGAAGCCAAGATGAACCCAGAAAGGATCAAGAAGGATGGAGGCCTAGAGGGATAACAACTATCGCTTTCAAAGGAGCACCTCCAGCTAGAGATGCACCCGCTCCGGGAACTTCTCAGCGTTGTCGCATTAGTGCGAAGGAGTACCGTGTGCTTTTCGCCTAACTATCAGCAAAGCATTGTCGAGATGCGCCTCCTCCTTCTTCGACCTCCTCGACTCGAGACAATGACTGTATAGATGATGACAAGGAGGAAGATCCAGAGGAGCATGTGTACGAGACCGAGCACTCCACCACTTCAGTCCGAGATCCCCTAGGATAGGATAAGTCATGTATACCTCATGCGATGTCGAGTCCATGTAATGGTTCATATGAAACCATGCGTGCTTGTTGTTCGTTTTTGTTCGTGTCTTGAGGCAAATCGCTATTTTGCCTTAGGCAACGTGTAAGCGACTACATCATCTATCTAATCTTAATATTATGTGTTTGGTCTTTCGACCTCTCTTTAATCACACTTTCCCTATACCAACCCCCTTAGTCACGCTTCCTCTAGTATTTTTTTCCTCTCATCTATCCTGGTTATTTTACTTGGCTGCTCCAAACAGGATGGTGAATGCAACCCACAACAACTCCTTTACCAACCCAAGCACCGACAACTCTAGCTAGCAGTAGGTGGCTGGTGGGTCTGTTGATGATGGAGATTATCAGGAACAGCCACAAGGAGATATTCCCCCACCACCCCCTCCATCAGAGAACATGACCATAGCTTAGTTTCTCCAAGTTCTCTGGGAGAACCACCAAAACAACACTATCGGGGGAACTAGTATCTATGGGATGAATGAGGTCCCATTTGGTTCAGGCGGGGTCACAGTTGCACAAAGAGCATCATTAACCACATACGTGCGCGGGGGTTTAGACAGGCTCGGGCTGCTCGGGAGTGTAAAACCCTACATCATGTGTTCGAGCATTATTTGGGTCCAAGTACAAAAGCGTGACAACCCGACAAGGATGCACGAGGAGTGCAACTATGCGTGCAAATGGACAAATGTTGACCCTTCTAAAGGTACCCATGGACCTCCTTTTATTGGGCAAGGGTCACAATAGTGTCTAAAATGGTCTTTTACATGAGGTGAACAATGGGTTCTATAGATGCCAAAACTACTGACATGAGCTACAGTTGTAATACCTAACCGTGACAGATTATGACCCGTGCATTAAATGCACTATGATGTGACATGCTGGCAACGTCTCCCGGTATGTATCGCCTCTCCTTCTGTGTCATTCGCCCATTTTCCAAACCATGGGACGTGTGTCATTAATGTTGCTGCATGTCCCTGACTGTTGTTAGAGGCCTCTAAAAAGGCTCACCTTACTTCCTGTCCGATCGACACCTTGCTGATGTTGACAATCATCCTGATAAGGTGCAGCGGTGGAGATGTGGAGGAGTCCTTCTTGGCGTAATGGCTATTGGGTCTTCTCCCCTGGCAAGGCGGCTTGTCGGGAGCTTGGTCTTGATGCTTTGGCATTGAGTTGTCTTCCGATAGAGTGCTGCCGGGCGGGGTGGCTGATACGTCTCCATCGTATCTACTTTTCCAAACTCTTTTGCCCTTGTTTTCGACTCTAATTTGCATGATTTGAATGGAATTAACCTGGACTGGCGCTATTTCCAACAGAATTTCCTTGGTGTTGTTTTTGTGGAGAAATCAAAGTTCTCCAAACGTCCTGCAAATTTACGGGGAGCATTTTTGGAAAATATGAAAAATATTTGCGGCAAGATCCACCTGAAGGGGTGGGCCAGTGGGCCACAAGCCCTAGATCCGCCACCCCCTGGTGGCGGTGGGCAAGCTTGTGGGGCCCACACAGCTCTGCCGCCCCCAATCTCAGGTCTATAATTCACTTTCGTCCCAGAAAAGTAAAAAGAGAAGATTTCGTCGCGTTTGCGATACGGAGGCGCCGACACAACCTGTTCTTCATCTCGAGGGCAGATCTGGAGTCCGTCTTGGGCTCCGGAGAGGGGAAATCATCCCCATCATCATCGTCAACCTTCTTCCCTCTCCGATTCCATGAAGCTCTTCGTCGTTCGTAAGTAATCTATTCGTAGGCTCGCTGGGCGGTGATGAGTAGGATGAGATCTATCATGTAATCGAGTTAGTTTTGACGGGGATTGATCCCTAGTATCCACTATGTTCTGAGATTGATGTTGCTACTACTTTACCATGCTTAATGCTTGTCACTAGGGCCCGAGTGCCATTATTTCAGATCTGAAATTATTATGTTGCCACAAATATATGTGTGTTTTAGATCCGATCTTGCAAGTTGTAGTTACCTACTATGTGTTATGATCCGGCAACCCCGAAGTGACAATAACCGGAGCCACTCCCCGTGATGACCATAGTTTGAGGAGTTCATGTGTTCACCAAGTGCTAATGCGTTGGTCCAGTTCTTTAATAAAAGGAGAACCTTAATATCCCGTAGTTTCCTTTTGGACCCTGCTGTCACGGGAGGGATGGACAATGGATGTCATGCCAGTTCTTTGCCCTAAGCATGTATGACGACACACGGAATGCATGCCTACATCACATTGACGAACGGGAGCTAGCCACATATCTCTCCGTGTTATAACTGTTGCATGATGAATATCATCCAAAACAAATCACCGACCCATTGCCTACGAGTTTGTCCTACTGCTGCTGTTACTACTGTTGCTGCTGGTGTTACTTCTTTTGCTCTACTGCTGTTACTTGTCTTGCTCTACTTCTACTATTGCGACTAATGTCGCTTGCTACTGTTGCTACTTGCTACTGCTGTCACTATTGTTGTTCCTTGCCACTGCCGTTACTCACTACTTTGTTGTTACTACTTTGCTTGCTGAAACTAATCTTTCAGGTGTGGTTGAATCTGACATATTCAGCTGCCAATACTTGAGAGTATCCTCTCACATCCTATTTGGCGAATCAACAAATTTGGGTTGAATACTCTACCCGCAAAAACTGCTACGATCCCACGCGCTGGTGGGCCGTCAACAACATTCTTCTAGTTTCGATTGCCAGAGAGTGCTAGCAACATTCTTCTGGTGCCGTTGCAAGGGAAGGTGTGTTGTTATGGAGTTAGCAATTTTCTAGCGCCGTTGCTGGGGAGGTATTTCTATATTCTTTGAGTTACTTGGGATTTATATCTATTGATCACTATGAAGAATATGAAGGATCCGAAGACCAAAGTCTTTCCCTCAACTACTAGGGGAGGTAAGGAATTGCCATCTAGCTCTGCACTTGATTCACCTTCAGTTATGAGTAAGTTTGCGACATCACCTCCTGCTAGAAATCTTGATATGTCGCCTGTGCTTGATGATGCTTATGATGCTACTGCTAGAGATGCTATTCTTGATACTATGCCTGATGATACTATGCCTGATACTGCTAGAGATGCTATGCTTGATACTACTTTGCCTGATGATCCTAGAGATGCTATTTTGCCAGATGATGATATGCTTGATACTGCTAGAGATACTACGTTGCGTGATGTTCCACTAGGGGTGTTCCTTGATGCTCATATTGCTAGATTTACTGCCAATGCTCGTGATGCTTCTAAAACTCCCGATACTATTGAGATAGAACCTCCTTTTGCTCCAGTTAGATATAGCTCTCCTAGATATGAATTGCCTGATATACCTGAGGGTTATGTTATGGAGGGAGAGATAGCTGAGGATTTTCTTCCGCGTAAGGATGCCTATGACGCTGAGAAATTACTTCTCAAGTGGAAGGAAAAATCTATGAAAGCTAGGATGAAATACGACCCGAAGTTTGCCACTTCACCTATCTTTATCACCGATAAGGATTATGAATCTGTGTCGATCCTGAGATAATCTCTCTAGTCGAATCTGATCCTTTCCACGGTTATGAGTCTGAGACGGCCGTAGCCCATCTTGCCAAACTACACAATATAGCCACCATTTTCACTAATGAGGAGAAGATCCGCCACTACTATGTCCTTAAGTTGTTTCCTTTCTCTCTAAAGGATGACGCTTAAGCCTGGTTCACCTCTCTTGCTCCCGGATGTGTGAGTAGTCCCCAGGATATGGTCTATTACTTTTGTGATAAATATTTTCATGCCCATAAGAAGCAAGCTGCCTTGCAGGAAATATATAACTTTTCTCAACTCCAAGAAGAGAGTCTCCCACAAGCTTGGGGGAGGCTCGTCCAGCTACAAAATGCTTTTCTGGATCACTCTCTTAAGAAGAACGAGATACTTCATATCCTCTATAAGGGACTTACCGATGCCTCTAGAGACCATTTAGATAGTTGTAGGGAACAAACTGTAGAACAAGTTGAGACCCTACTAAATAACATCTTGATCAACGATAATGCTTGGACTATTCCCGAACCACCTCCTAAGCCAACTCCGAAGAAAAGAGGTCTTCTATTCCACAATCCCAAAGATATGCAAGAAGCCACGAAATCCATGCAAGAGAAAGGCATTAGATCTGAAGATGTCAAAAATCTACCACCTATCGAAGAGATCCATGGTCTCGATAACCCGATACAGGTAGTAGAAATGAATTCTCTGCGTAGGTTTGATGAGAGTGATATTCCTTTTGACAAACCTGCTAGCCTATGCTTTGATGAATTTGACAACTTTGTTTGCCAAACAACAGAGTTTCAATGATTATGTTAGCAGACATTTGGAACAAAGCACTCGTATGCTTAGCCATTTAAGTGCTTGTGTAGACAGAAATGTCAATGATCTGAAGCTCCTGAGTAAACATGCCTCTATGATTACTACTCAGGTAGAACAAGTACTTAAAACTCAGCATGACCTGCTCAATGAATTAAATGACAACTCTGTCAGAGTCATTACTAGAGGAGGCAAAATGACTCAGGAACCTTTGTATCCTGAAGGTCATCCTAAGAGAATTGATCAAGATTCTCAAGGAATCAATGCTGATACACCCAGTCATCCTAAGGAGAAGAAGAAGGATGATAGAAGCCTACATGCCAGTTCACCAAATACTTTCACACCTGAAGAACCTAATGATATTTCTGCGTCTGATGCAGAAACACAATCTGGTGATGAACTTGAACCTGGTGACAATATGGACAGTGATGTTCATAATAATGCTCAACCTAGCAATGATGAGGATGTGGAGATTGAACCTTCGGTTAATCCTGATAACCCACAACCTAAGAGATACGATAAGAATGACTTCACTGCTAGGAAGCATGGTAAAGAAAGGGAACCATGGGTTCAGAGATCTATGTCCATTCCTCCTAAGCCATCCAAGAAAAAGGATGATGAGGATTTGGAGCACTTCGTTGAGATGATAAGACCCATCTTTCTGCAGATGCGGCTAACTGATATGCTCAAAATGTGTCTGTATGCCAAGTACATGAAAGATATCGTGACTAATAAACGGAAGATACCGGATCTTGAGATCTCCACCATGCTTGGCAACTACACACTCAAAGGTGGAACTCCTAAGAAACTTGGTGATCCCGGAGTGCCACTATATCTTGCTCCATTAAAGGAAGCTACGTAAGAACTGCCTTATGTGACCTTGGAGCCTGTGTTAATGTTATGCCGCTCTCTCTTTATCGTAGACTTGAATTGGATAAGTTCACACCTACTAAAATTTCTCTACAAATGGCCGACAAATCAACTACTTTCCCTATCGGCATTTGCGAGGATGTGCCTGTTGTGGTTGCTAACACCACTATCTTAACAAACTTTGTTATCTTGGATATTCCCGAGGACGATGCCATGGTTGTCATCCTCGGAAGACCCTTTTTAAACACTGCAGGGGCTGTTATAGATTGCAACAAAGGCAATGTCACATTCCATGTCAACAGTAATGAGCACACAGTGCACTTTCCGAAGAAACGATATCAAGTACATTGCACCAATGCTATCGAAAAGACTTCATCGATTCTTATTGGGAGCTTTGAATGCCCTATTCCTTGTGTTAAGATGAAGTATGATTTGCTTGTTGGGGAGATACATATCCCCATTGAGGTGACTTAGTGGCTATTCGAAAATTCTCCATTCTCTCTTGGGATTCGAGAAGGTTTTGTCATGAGGACTTGATCAACCCCATTGACGGAATTTCTTTCGACGATCATGAAATGGATGAATCAAAGAGTCACATACCTCTGTTTTAAGCTTTCATTTTCTGTTGCTTAGAATAAAAATGATGGAATTAGTTTAGTTTTTCCTGTTTTCTATTTTAGCGTCCCAGAGAAAAATACCTCGAAAATAAAAGTTCTCCGATGGTCCTGAAAATTTAGTATGATTTTTCTGGATTTTTTGAAAATTACTGGGCCTGAGAGCTGGCCTGCCGGCCAGACCAGTGGGCCACAAGCCCTGCCACAGCCACCCCCCTGGTGGCAGAGGGCAAGCTTGTGGGGCCCACAGGGACCCCCTCCACTCATTCCATCTCCCAGCCTCTTCTTCCACCTCCAGAAAAAATTGTTTCGCAGCTCAAACCCGTGTTCTTGCTCATTTGGCTGTGATTTTCGATCTCCTTGCTCAAAGCACCATTCTCCGAACCGTTTTGGAGAAATTACTCCTTGGTAAGTGACTCCTCAATTGGTCCAATTAGGTTTTGCTCTCGTGCTTTATCCTTCGCGTATTCTTGCTACCTTGGTGACCCTGTTCTTGAGCTAGAAATGTTGATTTTAGCTGGTCCCAAGTAGTTTTAGAGCGTGATACGGTCTCTAGGCACTAGTAGGAGTAGTTGCTACAAGTTGGGTTAATCTTTATTCACTTTTCTTTTGAAGTCTCTAAAAATTTCAGAATTTTTTAGAGCTAGAAAAAGGAAAAGATGAGGAGGTTATTGAGAGGCTCTTCAAGCCGTAACCTGAAGGAGGATGAGAAGAACCACCCCAAGTACGTAGGTCCTCGAGTAACAGAAGTTCGAGCGTGCGAGTGGCCAAGTGATTAATTCTTGCGCGCCGCCGGACTTTATGAAGACTTTTATTACTTGGTGGATAACGTAGGTCTTACTGCGTTCGTTGCAGATAAGTGCTCACAATACCTCCTCCTTACCAATATTTTCGTTCAAAGCTTCAACATTTATCCGAGGAAGAATCCTCCCATCGTTGAGTTCATGATATACGATGTTCCCTAGTGCATGACGCTACAGGATTTTTGCAATGTATGCAAATTACCTTATGTTGGGGATATCCGTGACCCTCGCCCACGGGACATGGAGGATTTCATTGGTACTATTGATGTTGGAGAGGAGAGAGGAGTGTCTCACGCTAGAATTGCTAGCATACATTTTCCTGTGCTTCGGTACTTATCACTATTTGTGGGAAAATGTTTGATTGGCCATGGGGAGGATAGATCACTTAGTTCTACAGACCTTGAGGTTTTGCGCGAGGGCCTTGATAACGATAAGACTTACAGCCTAGGTGCTATAGTGGCCCAGCGGTTGAACATCAACCGTTCCAAGGGTGTCGTCTATGGAGGTATCTATGCTACCCTTCTTGCAAGACAATTTGAGATACCCATTAGACTGGGAGAGGAAGGAGAGATGCTTCTCCCTGTGAAATATCTGGATTATGACAGCATGTTTCGCCATGATTTTCTGGATAGAGTTGCTAGTAGACGGGTGATTTATAACCTCGTATTTAGTCAGGGTACTCTAGAGACTATTACTTTGCCTGCTCCATCTTTGTTCGATCTTCATGCAGGTAGGTACACTATTATGCCCTCGGACATCTACGCATATTGGGGCTTGGCCCAACCACAGGCGCCCGTGCCCGAGCCGCCAGTCGAGTACCAGACGCCAGTTTATCAATGGGAGCCAAGGAGCTCACACAGCAGTGGCATCCATAGTCTGCTTCGGAGTATCCTGGAGCTGGTGATTTCCCACCATGGGACTAGACCAAGCTAGGACAAAAGCCTAATCTTGGGGGAGTACGTGTTCTCACCGACATTACATTCATGCTGATGCTTTCACTTTGTTAGCCGGTGTTTACACTTTGCCACTGTATTATCCATGCTAGTTTATTTTTGTTTTCTTGTTTTCTTGTTTTGTGTCCTTTTGAGAAAACCCAAAAAGATTTTCCTTTCTTCTTTTGCTTGTTGGGAGTTTTCCCGTGTAAATAGTTTTCTTTTTCTTTGGGTCAAGGTAGAAGATATTGGTTTCAATGTTTAGTGGTTCTTGCATGCTTACCTGTTTAGCTTTCAAAGAGCCATATTACTTTGTCTTCTCCTTTGTGTTTGCCTGTAGATTCAGCTTAGTCCAATGCACGAGCACTCTTATTATTGTTCACATCGTTCGATCGTGCAAGTGAAAGGCAATAATGATGATATATGATGAAGTGACTCAGACTGAAAAGCTGGTATGAACTCTATCTATTTTATTTTTGTAAATATGACTAGCTTGTCGACCCAGATTCAGCTTTGTTGTAAGAAAACCATGTTTGCAATGACAACTTAGAGATCATAGTTTTTGATGCCATGCTTATTTAGCTGAGATCTTATAATGGTTTGTCTTGATTACCAACATAGATTTTGAGATGACTATGATGTAGTATGATAGGATGGTATTCTCCTTTGAATGTTTCAAGTGGCTTGACTTGGCGCATGTTCATGCATGTAGTTGAAACAAAATCAACATAGCCTCTATGATGTTCGTGTTCATCGTGATTTATATCCTGTTCATTCTTGCATTCAATGTTAGTCAAACTCATTGCATCTTGATGACTGTTGTCGCTCTCTAGTTGGTCGCTTCCCAGTCTTTTGCTATCGTTCACTTGTACTAAGCGGAATACTGCTTGTGCATCCACTTCCATAAACCCAAAAGTTTGTCCATGAGAGTCCATCATACCTACCTATTTGCGGTATCTACATGCCGTTCGAAGTAAATTTTCATGTGCCACTCTCTAAACCTTCAAGAAATAATATGTTTTGCATGCCCGAACCGCTCATGTGGTGACAGGGGGCTATTGGTATCTTCCATGCTAGGAGTGTTATCCTCGACATGTGTTTATTCACTGTCATTCACGAGAAAGGGGCAGGTAATTGGAATGCCCAGTTCCATGCTTAAATCGAAAACATAACTGTAAAACAAGACTCCCCTCGGATTGATGTTAGTATGGACGGTACCCGAGGATTCGGCTAGCCGTGGAGTGTGATTGATTGGTGCTGGGGGAGTTAAAACTTTATTTTTCTCTTTGGAACCGCCTATAGCATGAGTAGCATGGAAGATATTGAGAACTCTTGGTCATTGCATTGACAATGAAAGCATGCCACCCAAAATTATTATCTTTATTTTCAAAGCTTGAGCTCTGGCACCTCTGCAAATCAATGCTTCCCTCTGCGAAGGGCCTATCTATTTATTTTCCTGTTGAGTCATCCTCCTCTTATATAAGCACCAATTATAGAGCACCTTTGTCATTTTTATGCATTGCTTTTGATTGATATTGAGTATGACTATGACTGGATCTTCGCTGCTATGAATTACAATGTTTAATCAGCCCTTGATCTTTGAAAGTGCTTTGCATTTATGTTTCGCGGTCTCAGAAAGAGCTAGCGAGATACCACGTATTCATATTGCTTCATGCTTGTTTTGATTGAAGTGTTGGTATTCGAAACTCATTATTATTTGCTCATTAGCTGATTATGCCATTGATATTAGTTTACCGTGAGACCTTTGTGTCACTTGCTTATGTGGTTACCTTGTGATGTTGCTGAAATTCTGGTTATGAGTTAGACATAGTTGCAACAACAAGATCAAACAGAGTTTGTCAAAGTTTTTCTTTCTCTCTCAGTTTGTCAACTGAGTTGCTTGAGGACAAGAAAGGTTTTAAGCTTGGGGGAGTTGATACGTCTCCATCGTATCTACTTTTCCAAACTCTTTTGCCCTTGTTTTGGACTCTAATTTGCATGATTTGAATGGAACTAACCTCGACTGACGCTGTTATCAGCAGAATTGCCTTGGTGTTCTTTTTGTGCAGAAATCAAAGTTCTCCAAACGTCCTGAAAATTTACGGGGAGCATTTTTGGAAAATATGAAAAATATCTGCGCCAAGATCCACCTGAGGGGGAGGGCGAGTGGGCCACAATCCCTAGCTCCGCCACCCCCGTGGTGGCGGTGGGCAAGTTTGTGGGGCCCACACAGCTCTGCCGCCCCCAATCTGAGGTCTATAAGTTCACTTTCGTCCCAGAAAAATTAAAAAGAGAAGATTTCGTCGCGTTTGCGATACGGAGGCGCCGCCACAACCTGTTCTTCATCTGGAGGGCAGATCTGGAGTCCGTCTTGGGCTCCGGAGAGGGGAAATCGTCGCCATCGTCATCATCAACCTTCTTCCCTCTCCAATTCCATGAAGCTCTTCGTCGTTCGTGAGTAATCTATTCATAGGCTCGCTGGGCGGTGATGAGTAGGATGAGATCTATGATGTAATCAAGCTAGTTTTGATGGGGATTGATCCCTAATATCCACTATGTTCTGAGATTGATGTTGCTACTACTTTGCCATGCTTAATGCTTGTCACTAGGGCCTGGGTGCCATGATTTCAGATCTGAAATTATTATGTTGCCACCAATATATGTGTGTTTTAGATCCGATCTTGCAAGCTGTAGTTACCTACTATGTGTTATGATCCGGCAACCCCGGAGTGACAATAACCGGAACCACTCCCGGTGATGACCATAGTTTGAGGAGTTCATGTGTTCAACAAGTGCTAAGGCGTTGGTCCGGTTCTTTATTAAAAGAAGAACCTTAATATCACGTAGTTTCCTTTTGGACCCCGCTGCCACGGGAGGGATCGACAATAGATGTCATGCAAGTTCTTTTCCCTAAGCACGTATGACGACACACGGAATGCATGCCTACATCACATTGACGAACGGGAGCTAGCCACATATCTCTCTGTGTTATAACTATTGCATGATGAATATATCATCCAAAACAAATCACCGACCCATTGCCTATGAGTTTGTCCTACTGCTGCTGTTACTACTGTTGGTGCTGTTGTTACTTGTTTTGCTCTGCTGTTGTTACTACTGTTGCTGCTGCTATTACTTGTCTTGCTCTACTGCTACTATTGCTAGTATTGTCGCTTGCTACTGTTGCTACTTGCTACTGCTGTCACTACTGTTGTTCCTTGCCACTGCCGTTACTCGCTACTTTATTATTACTACTTTGCTTGTAGATACATATCTTTCAGTTGTGGTTGAGTCTGACATATTCATCTGCTAATACTTGAGAGTATCCTCTCACCTCCTATTTGGTGAATCAACAAATTTTGGTTGAATACTCTACCCTCGAAAACTGCTACGACCCCATGCGCTGGTGGGCCGTGAACAACATTCTTCTCGTTTCGATTGCCCGAGAGTGCTAGCGGCATTCTCATGGTGTCGTTGCAAGGGAAGGTCTGCTGTTACGGAGTCAGTGGCCACTGTTGTGTGTGACAAGTCAGGGTACTAAGGTACCAATTCTTTAGTACACTCACAGTAGCCCCAGGGTCTGGGCCACACTAAAGTGTGCGACACTTGTTGGGCTAGGCCCAAAAGTAGTGCACAGATACGTGGCCGATTTTTTCAGCGGTTGTGATGATGGTTTTTCATCGTTTTCCCATGACATGCGTTGAATGCGAATCGTGGGAGTCGTAGATCGAAATGATGCCCACATGGCACGTGTTGGGAAATGTGGGCACGTCAAACGAGGAGAGGTGGCCTTTGCTCATTCCTCGAGTGCAAAAAAATAGACGGCATGAATTCATAGAGGCGCTGGTCATCCCGGTCCAACTTCTTGTGCTCGCCCTCTCGTTCGTTACTCTTTCCTTTACACCACATGTTGCATGCAGGGAATGGTATTGGTGGAGCCGGGCGAACACTATGGTAGTGCGCTTGGCCGTGTGCAGTTATTTTTCTATGTAGTGAAGAGCTAGCCCCGCCTGTTCACCTCCTCCCCTACTAGACCTCCACCCTCCATTGCCCTTCTTCTTTATATTATTCCTTTCCACCGAGAGCCACTGTCGCAATGCCAAGGGGCGGAGGTTGAGTCCGAGAACATACGGATGGCTCAAGGACCCCCTCCTAGACGTGCATTGTGGTCAAAACAACAGGGCCCGGTGCTGGCTCCCATGGTAGGACCATCGCTCTAGGACGAGGAGGACGAGGCGCTCCATGTTGAGGTGGTCACCATGACGCTCCTTTCTTGTTGTCCCCGGCGCAGCCCCCTCCATGGGACACACCGCATGAGTTTGTGGTGGTGCTGCACCCGCGTCCCCGCAGTTGGTTGCGTCTCCCTTGCCCTTTCGTGAGGGTCGCCGTGCATTCGAATTTTCCCGTCGAAGCGCCATGTTCTTGATTCGAGGGCATATTCTGCAGCTCAAGTTTGATGGGGATGCGTTGCTCTGTGTGAAGTTCTTCGGGAGCTCCGGCAGCGAGTTGGATTGTTGCGGTAGAGGTCGAGTCATAGCAAGTTGATACCTCCAGCGATAGAGATGATGAAGATAACTCCCCCAACATCAAACTAGAGTGCGACGAATCCGACTAGGCATGACGGCGTTGTGGCGGGATTGGGAATTTGGCTCCACGCCTTGGCTTAGTTCGTTTGGACTTGGCGCTCCTTCCGCGAGGCCTCGTTTCCAGATCACCCACCACATCATAGTGGCAGATCTCCTTTTATATTTAAACAGTACCCTTTATATTCCTGCAAAAAATGCAACGAAAATTGTAGGGTACTGTCCGCTATGTTTTTAAGCTTTATTAGGTCTGTCAAGTGGCAATTCACACTTGTATGTTTCATTTCCTATGCTTATTAGAAATTTGTGCCGACGCGCGTATTCTTGCTGTGAGTGCTTCAGGAATGCTTATTAGCAGCTTGTCGACGACATGGATACCGACCAGACTAACTTGCCATCCTTTCCGCAGCTGCTCGGGTTGTTGAGTAGACTCGAAACAACAAGAAGTGTAGTTATATTCGACAAGGGTTCCTCGCGTGATGATTTTTGTCATACGAGTCGGATCATTTCAAAGGGAAAACAACTCTCAATGAAGAAAAACGTTGACTAAGCTTTCTCTATGTTGTATCCCTTGCTGCAAGTTGGTTGCCCTTGAATGTAGCCGCAAGTGTGCATGGAATCACTCTCCCCGAGAATAATTGTACGTGTGGAGCCCTTCTTCCTTGAGCAAGTGAAAAGTTACCACAAGTTTTCACGTATGATACTTAAAAATTAATCTGTACAATGACAAGGAGTTGTAGAATACTTAGCTTTATTGACAATGACCATGGTCTTCGTGTGGCTTTGTACAAAGGATTACAAGCCTTGTTGAGCCGTTTGTACAAAAGGGGTGATCGAGCAAAATGGCAACTGCGCCTCACGGGGAGAAATTGCAAAGGTGCTCAATATTCCATGAGTTCAGCACCGGGGTGCCATCTTCGGTCTCTAGGTGGACTGTGCCGGGCCTGGTGACTTCTATCACCTGGTAAGGGCCTTCCGTCTTTGGCATCAACTTGTTTGTTCCCTTCGCGGACTGGATCCGTTGAAGTACAAGGTCACCTTCATCAACGGCCATGGCTCGCACACTACGGCTGTGATAGCGACA
Organism: Hordeum vulgare subsp. vulgare; assembly: GCF_904849725.1. Taxonomy (NCBI): domain Eukaryota; kingdom Viridiplantae; phylum Streptophyta; class Magnoliopsida; order Poales; family Poaceae; genus Hordeum; species Hordeum vulgare. The sequence goes on from NC_058519.1 coordinate 252,745,262, forward strand.
CGTGGCTTGCTGGTATCGACCGTGACGTTGTGCAACCTGGAGATGGTCTTCCTCAATGGGTGTGGCATCATCTTGCCTCACATGCTCTTGCTCTTCTTCATCGAAAGCTTGTACTCGAGGTGACCCATATGTGAGTGTCGTGGTGTGTACCACTTCTGCACCATTGGCTAGAAAGAAGGGTGTCTTGCCGTTTGTCGGATTTCGGGGACCGCAAAACCATAAAGATTCGAACTCAGGGGCATGTATGAAGATCTCTCTCACCAACTCGTCTCACCATCTCGCTACTCTGTGAGAATGGCAAGGAACTCACTCGATGGTGAGGAAGACACAGAACACGACAATTTACCCAGGTTCGGGGCGCTGAGAAGCCTAATACCCTACTCTTGCTTTGGTGGATTGCCTCTCTTGGAGGTCGGTGGATGAACTAGTACACTGTTTGAGGGCCTCCGGAGACTGGATTGTATTTGCGTGGCACAGGTTGATCAATGAATTGATCTCCCATCTATGAAGTAACCTATCACCATATATAGCGGTGGCCCCGGTCCACTTCCCGTATCATCTCAGCGAGAAGGGATCCCACAATGACCAATTTTGTAGGGGGACACGGGAACATGCTTCCCCTGCCCAAAAGTGGTCTTCGCGTGCAAAGTGGCTGCCAGCGCTCTAGGGACGGGTTCAGGGATGACGCCCGTCCTGCCGGAGGGAGGCCATGGTCTTATTGCACCAGAATGGAAACCATTGGGAGATTCCTTGAAGACGTGCACGTGTCCTTGTCCCATTTTTACTAATGTGGGAACTGCACCGTCCTGCTCTCCGCTGTGCGCTTGTCCTTTGCCATGTCACCCTTTTCCTGAGGCTGTGTCTCTCCTAGGAATATCCGCCGCTCTGGAGGGGTCCTGAGGAGGCTCCATGCGGGTCTTGATATTGTTCCTCCTCGCGAGGCTTGGTCCCACGCGAGGGCCTTACCTTGAGTGATGTCGGGCCTGTTGGTTTTCGGTCGATGAAGTGGGCCAGCCTTGGGCCGTAGGCTGGCAGGTCTGGTAACCTCATTCCCGTAACGCCGACACCGGTAGCTCGATTCGGTGTCGTTCTGATAGACCAAAGAACCGTCGATAGTTCATCAATCCAGCGCCTCCCATGCTTGTGAAGCTATCAAAGGTCCTTGTCTTGAGGACCCGCAACACTTCAACATTTGCCCTCTCTACTTGGTTGTTGCTCCTAGGGTGTGCAACTGATACAAAGAAAATCTTCAATCGATGTCCTCGTAGTACTTCATGAAAATGTTGTTGTTGAATTGTGTGCCATTGCTAGTGATGATCCTGTTGGGTATTGTGAAATGCTAACGATCCTTCTCACTCACTTGACTTCTGCTTGCACCATCACCGTCCTCATTGGCTCCACTTTGGTCCACTTTGTAAACTTCTCTATTGCTACAAACAAGAATTCAAAGCCCCGATGGCACGGGGGAGATGGCCGAGTATGTCGATCCCATAGACCACAAATGGCCACGAGAGTGGGATGGTTTTGAGGACTTGTGTTGACCGATGTATCTAGTTGTTGTGGATCTGGCATGTTTCACACATAGTCACCACTACCAAGGCGTCTTGAAGTGTTGCCGGTCAGTAAAAGCCTTGCTAGAACGCCTTTCTGAAAAGAGCTCATGATCCCAGGTATGAGCCATAGATCCCTTCATGTATCTCTGCCAACAGCTATTGTCCATCTTTCTAGGGAATGAACTTCAATGTCACCCCATGTGAGGCTACTCTTTCAAATTTTTCTTGCTCTTCGAGAAGTTCACCTGTCTGGAGGTACTGGACTATTTTTTGCACCCATGCTGGAGCATGTGTCTCGACGACAAGGACTAAAGGCATCTCTTCGGCCGTGGGAGCACTGGATTTGATGACAAGGACCACTGGGCCTGCCTGAGCATACTGCACACTGGCAGGAGAATTGTTGATCCCGACAACCATCTTGGCAGCGGCTGGTAGCTCTTCTAGAAGGTAGTTGCCAGAACTAATCTTTGTTTTCCTTGCTTGCCTATATGACGGTGTAACAGATGACCCAGTTAGTCAAAGTACAAAAGTACGTTGTTCCACATACAACTTGTGAGCAATTTGTTTTGAGAGGTAATCTGTAGTGTTGTTTTCTGCATGCGGAATGTGTTTCATGTGTAGACCGTCAAAATGCTCTTCCAACTTCCTCACTTCATTTGTGTAGGATTCCATCAGAGGGATCTAGTAATCCTTGTTGAATTGACCCATAACTATCTGTGAATCCCCTCGGACTATCAACTTTCTGCTGCCAAGCTCGGTTGTTATTCGAAAACCGCCAAGAACTCCTTCACACTTTGTCGTGTCGTTTGTCGATAATGCCCGGCGTAAGTGCATTTGGACCATATACTTGAGGTTCTCTCCGTTGGGTGTAACTAGTCGCATTATGGCACCGGCGCCTTGCAGCAAGAAATCCCCGTCGAAGTACATGATCGATTCCTAAGGCGCTTCCCTGTCAGGGAGGATTGTCTATGGAATTTCTTCGCCTTGCATTGGAGTTCATTCAGAAATGAATGCTGCCAAGGCCCTGCTGTGTATGGTTGCCATGCTTTCAAATCATAGGTCAAAGATTGCCATGTCCAGCACCCACTCGACAATCCTACCAGTTGCTTTTAGATTTGTTTAGATGCATTACAATGGAAAGTGTGTGACGACAACAGTATAGTGTGCTTGGAACTAATGGCGCAACTTTCTGGGAGGCCATGACAAGTCAAAAAAGCATCTTTTGTGCTCTAGAGTACCTTAACCTAGTCCCCTATAGGAGGGAGCTGACGAAGTAAACTGGTCGCTGCACCATCTTCTTCTTCTACATGACTTGATGTTCTGCTTCTAGCGATGTGTCCCTCTTGTAGGCTCCTTGATTTGCCAGAGTTGAATGTGGCTTGCCGGCTGCTCATTCGGGGATGTCGCCTCCTCTGCCTCAACTTCTCTTTCTGTTACCAGCGCAACACTGACCACTTGATTAGTTGTAGTCTGGTATAGCAGAAATGGCTCTTATTGCCTTGGCGCGACTAGTATTGGAACTGAGGGCAGATATTTCTTCAAATCTTGAAGCACAACGTCCACTTCTGGAGTCCATTTCATTGGCCCTGCCTTTTTTAGGATTTCGAAAAACAACAGGGCGCACTCTCTAGACTTGGAAATGAACGTCCTGACGGCAGCGATGCAACCCTCCAAGCGGCGTATGTCTTTGACGCACTTGAGTGCCTCTAATTGCTCAATTGCCTCAATCTGCACGGGGTTGGTTTCTATCCCGCGCTATAACACAAAGAACTCGAGGAGCTTGGCGTAAAGGACTCCGAACAAGCATTTCTCAAGGTCGATCTTCAAATTGATCTTGCGCAAGTTCGCAAAGGTCTCTTCTAAATCTTGAAATAGGGTGGCCTTGTCCTCAGTTTTGTGGACCATGTCATCCATGTATGCCTCCACATTCCTGCATAGTTTCGGCCCAAAACCAATCTAGACGGCCCTTGCAAATTTTGAACCAGAACTCTTCAACCCGAAAGGCATACATTTGAAGCAGTATGTGCCACGTGGGGTACTGAATGCGATTTTTTCTTCGTCTTCCCCGGCCTTGAAGATTTGGTGGTAGCCAGAGTAGGCATGAAGGAACGACAATAAGGTGCAACCAGTAGTTGAGTCTACTATTTGATCAATGCGTGACATGGGAAAAGATGCCTTCGTATAATCCTAATTGACACCTGCGAAGTTTATGCAAAGTCTCCATTTCCCGTTAGCCTTCCGCACCTCCACGGGATTTTCTAGCCACGTGGGGTGGAGCACACCTTGATCAGACCTGCACTTCCATCATCTACATTTCCTTGGCAATGAACTCCTGATGCTCTAGAGCTTGCTTCTAGTCCATCTTATTGACAAGAAGTGCATGGGGACAAACTGCAAGGTCGTACTTGATCACCTATGTGGGAACACCAGGGATGTCAGATTGCTGCCAAGCAAACATATCAACATTCGCCCATAGGAAGGTGACCAACGCATTTTCCGATCTGCTGTCGAGGGTGGCACTAATGGTGAAAGTGCCGACCTGGCCGTCCTCCTACGGAGCTACTTTCTTTGTCTAAGGGTGGTCACTTTGTTTTTCTTGTTCTTCGAGAAACCGGTCTGTGGTAAGTCATCGACAGGCGTGCAACACCCTGGGGTGCTGTCCCCGGAGTTCCCGCCAGAATCCTCTCCGGAGTTTTTTTGTTCTTATCCCCCTCCCCAGGAGCTTGGCTGGCAGGAGCAAGTGCCTTGTCCGTAGATGCTGCTACTGCCTCCCAGAAGAGCTTTTCGGCACAGAGAACTTCATCTTTGTTGTCGGTGTGGATGGTGAACTTGCCCATCGGCCCTGGCATCTTAAATATATTGTAGGTGAGATGTTACGCTAGCATGAATTTTGCCAGCATTGGTTGTCCCGGGATTCCATTGTATGGTAGCAATATCCTTGTAACATAAAAAATAACTCTCTCGTTCCTATAGTTGAGCTTGCTGCCGAATGTTACCACAAGAATAATCATTCCCTTCGACTGGGATCTTCCTATGCTGACACCCTAGAAGGACCCTGTTGGCTTCAGATCTGTGTCAAGGATCTGCCACCGCATGATCACGTCATGCGAGATCAAGTTCAAGTGAACCCCACCATCGAACAACATCTTCTTGACCTTGAGGTTGCTAATTCTTGTTGCAACCAACAATGGTACACACCCGGCGGCAGTTATGCGGTTAGGGTGATCCTCAGCATCGAAGATGATGGGAGTGTTGGACCACTTGAGGGGTTTTCTGGCCCAGCCGCTGGTTCTTGCATTTTGACCTCATGGACTCATTTGTTGAGTTGACGGTTAGAGGAGTGCAAAGATGCACTTCCGTCAAAACACATGGCGTCTACTGCCCTCTAGAACTCGGATCCCTCTGATCCTTGTTCATCCTAGTCCTCACCACCATCCTCATTGTCAGACATCTTATCTCGATCCCTAGCGGGCTTATCCTTTTGCTGCTTAGCCTTGCTATGGTGAATTATATGGCCAGCGTCATTCTTGTTGTGATAACCACCTGCGCCGATCTATAATTTCTCCTTAGCACTCCTTTCATGGTCTTGCTTCTGCTTTCGGCAAGTTCATCTACTTGGCGGCACTTCGAGATGTCATGGCCCATGGTGAGGTGGTTATTGCAGATTGTACTACTGGCCTTCTCCCCTGTTGCGGCTTTGTCTTCTTCGGACCATGGGGTAGATTCGTTGCCTGACCCCTTGGACTTGGCCTTTGCTACGGCAATAAAAGTCCTTCACCGGCAGAGGTGCCAGAGATCCTTCTGTCGTCTCTTGAGCTTGCGTTTGTTTTTCCCTTGAAGAGGAGAGGTGATGCAGCACAGGAGCAGTAAGTATTTCCCTCAGTTTGAGAACAAAGGTATCAATCCAGTAGGAGAATCTCGCCAAGTGCAGAGTATCTGCGCAAACACAAAAGAGCTTGCACCCAACGCTTTAAAGGGGTTGTAAATCCCTTCAAGATTGATTGCGAAGTGAGATCTCAAGGCGGAAAGTGCAACGAAGTAAAAAGTGTAAGGCCAAAAATATGGTGTGGATAAGACCCGGGGGCCATAGTGTTCACTACCCTAAACCGATACTTTCTACATCTACTACTATTACTCCACACATCGACCGCTATCCAGCATGCATCTAGTGTATTGAGTTCATGACGAACAGAGTAATGCCTTAAGCAAGATGACATGATGTAGAGGGATAATCTAAAACCAATTATGAGAACCCCATCTTTTTACCCTTGATGGCAGCAACACGATGCGTGCCTCGCTACCCTTTTGTCATTCGGTGAGGTCACCGCACGGTATGAACCCAAAACCAAGCACTTCTCCCATTGCAATAATCATAGATTTAGTTGGCCAAACAAAACGCACAACTCGAAGAGAATTACAAGGATATGAAATCATGCATGAGAGAGATGAGAAGAAACTCAAATAAGATTCATAGATAATTTGATCATCAATCCAGAATTCATCGGATCTCGACAAACACACCGCAAAAGAAGATTACATCGGATACATCTCCATGAAGATCATGGAGAACTTTGTATTGAAGGTCCAAGAGAGAGAAGAAGCCATCTAGTTACTAGCTATGGACCCATAGGTCTATGGTGAACTACTCACGCATCCTCGGAGAGGTCATGGTGTTGATGAAGAAGCCCTCCGTATTCGAATCCCCCCCTCTCGCAAGGCACCAGAACGTGCCCTAGATGGGATCTTGCGGAGACAGAAGCTTGCGGCGGCGGAAAAGTACTTTCGATGATCTCCTCATTTTTTTTGGAATTTTAGGGAATACATAGGCGCAAAACCAAGGGCAATGGAGCCTCAGGGAGCCCACAAGCCAGGGGGCTGTGGGCCCCCCTGGCCACGCCATGAGGGCCTATGGGGTCCCTGGTGGCCCGTGCCCTGATTCTTCGGCTCCCCGATCTTCTTAGGTTCCGGAAAAATCTTTTTGGCAGTTTCATTCCGTTTGGACTCCGTTCAAAATCCTCCATTGAAAGGGGTCAAAAACATAAAAAAAAAGAGGAACTGGCACTTGGCACTGAGTTAATAAGTTAGGCCCAAAAAATATATAAAAGGCATGCAAAACATCCAATGTTTGACAAGATAATAGCATGAAACCATCAAAAATTATAGATACGTTGGAGACGTATCAAGCATACTCAAGCTTAACTCCTGCTCGTCCTCGAGTAGGGAAGTGATAAAGAATAAATTTTTGATGTGGAATGCTACCTATCATAGTTGTCCTTTGCAACTTCTTTCACGTGACATGAATGTTCAGATCCGTAAGATTCGAAACAATAGTTTGCTATTGACATGAAAACAATAATACTTCAAGCAAACTAGCAAGGTAATCATGAACTTTCAAAACAACAAGGCCAAGGAAAGTTATCCCTAAAAAATCATATAGTCTGGCTATGCTCCATCATCCTCACACAACTAATGTAAATCATGCACAACCCCGTTATTGGCCAAGTAATTGTTTTCGCACTCTTACTTTCTGAAACTTTTTATAACTATCATGCAATACATGTGCGTGAGCCATGGATATAGCACAACAAGTGGAATAGAGTGTGGTGGTGATTGTGAGACAAAAAGGAGGAGATGGTCACATTGACTCGGCGTATCAAAGGGCTATGGAGATGCCCATTAATAGATATCAATGTGAATGAGTAGGGATTGCCATACAAGGGATGCACTAGAGCTATAAGTATGTGAAAGCTCAAAAGGAAAACTAGTGGGTGTGCATCCATCTTGCTTGCTCACAAAGACCTAGGGCAATTTTGAGGAAGCCCATCATTGGAATATACAAGCCAAGTTATATAATGAAGATTCCCACTAGCATAAGGTTGTGACAAAGCAATAATCTCTCAATCATGAAGAACATGCTGCTATTATGAAGCACAAGTGTGGAAAAAGATAGTAGCATTGTCCCTTCTCTTTTTTTCATTTGGGCTCTTAGGCCTCTTTTTTCTCTTTTTTTGTTTTCTCTTTTTTTTATTTGGGCTCTTTGGCCAATTTTTTTATTTCCTCACATGGGACAATCCCCTAATAATGATGATCATCACACTTTTATTTAATCACAGCTCAAAGCTTAGAACTATGATGACTCCAGAGGAAATGCCTCCGGCAGTGTACCGGGATGTGCAACGATCTAGCTTGGCGTATGATGTTCAAACATCTCGCTAGCTATCTTACGATCATGCAATGGCAATATGAGAGTGATGGCACAAGTCATGAGACGGAACGGTGGGAGTTGCATGGCAATATATCTCGGAATGGCTATGAAAATGCCATAGTAGGTAGGTATGGTGGCTGTTTTGAGGAAGGCGTATAATGGGTTTGTGTACCGACGAAAGTTGCATGACACTAGAGAGGCTAGCAAAGGTGAAAGGTGAAAGGGAATCTATACCATGGACTCACATTAGTCATGAAGAACTCACATACTTGTTGCGAAATTTTTTATTAGTAATCGAAACAAAGTGCTAAACGCATACTCCTAGGGGAAGGGTTGGTAGGTGTTAACCATCGTGCGATCACGACCTCAACACAAAGGATGACAATCAATAGATAAATTATGCTCCGACTTCCTAACATAGCGGTTCACCATACGTGCATGCTACGGGAATCACTAACTTCAACACAAGTATCTCTAGATTCACAACACCCTACTAACATAGCTCTTTAATATTACCGAATCCACGTCTCAAAACTAATTGAGAGGAATCAAGACTTCTCTTTCTACTCAATGCACATGAAGATGGAGGTTTTTGTATCCTCTTTGGGTACCTATCACCTTTGGGACTACTTTCATAGCATAAGACAACTACCAAGTCACGCACCACCGTGCTCTAAAAGATATAAGTGAAGCACATAAAGAAAAATTATCTAGCTCAAAAGATATAAGTGAAGCAGTATGAGCATTCTAGCAAAATCACGATGAGTGCATGTCTCTCTCTCTCAAAAAGGTGTGTAGCAAGGATGAACGTGACACAACAAAAGGAAAAGACTCCCACGATACAAGAAGCTCCTAGCAAAACACATATCATGTGGTGAATAAAAATATAGGTCCACGTAATGTTACCGATGAATTGAAGACGACAGAGGGGATGCCTTCCCGGGGCATCCACAAGCTTAGGCTTTTTGGTGTCCTTGAATTTGGCTTGGGATGCCTTGGGCATCCCCAAGCTTGAGCTATTTGCACTCCTTATCTCTTTGTCCATGAGAACATCACCCAAAACTTGAAAACTTCACAACACAAAACTTAAACAGAAACTCGTGATATCATTAGCACAAGAAAACAAACAACCACCTCTTTTGGTACTGTAGAAAACTTGAATTCTATCTATATTGGTGTTGGGCTACTATATTCTACCTTTTCCATGGCTAGTACCCCCCGATACTAACCATAGTTTCATCCAAACAAGCAACGAACTCAACAGAAACAGAATCTGTCAAAAATAGACTAGTCTGTAGCAATCTATATACTCTGTATACTTCTGGTACCTCAAAAATTCTGAAAAATTACGACTACCTGGGAAAACGGCATATAAACCAGCAGCAAAAAGGGTCAACTCAAAAGCTCTTTCTGACTACAAACGAAAAATCATCTCATGACACAAAAGTTTCTGTCTTTTTCCAGCAGGATCAAACAACCATTACCAAGACTAGTCATAAATGTTTTGCTTGGCTCAAACACTAAAATAAACACACAAAGTCATGACTTCTCCAAACCCACTTTCAATATTATTGCAAATATCATATTCATCATGAGGTTTAAACAAATTTTCAATATCATAAGAAAGATTATCACCCCAATCATGATTATTACAATAAGTAGTGGTCATAGCAAAACTAGCATCCCCAAGCTTAGGGTTTTGCATATTTTTGGCATGATTGTCACTAATAGAATTTATAGTGAAACCATTGCAATCATGCTTTTAATCAAAGGAGCCCTCGTGAATCACTTCATAAATTTCGTCCTCACAATTTTTAGATTCAAGCATCTCAAGCAAAAATCCATAAAGATAGTCAAGTGCACTCAACTCACTAGCAACTGGATCAACATAATTAGATCTCTTAAAGAGATTAGGAAGTGGATGAGGATGCATATCAATAGATTTTCAGCAATCGAAGATGCAAGCATATTGAAGGCACATAGCACACAAGCAAAGGAAAGGAAAATGAAAGAAAGGGTGAACAAAAAAAGGCAAATGAAAAAGGCAAATTGTGAAGTGGGGGAGAGGAAAATGAGAGGCAACTGGCAAACAAAGTAAATGCAAGAGATGAGTTTGCGAAACTTACTTGGATGAGTTCTTGACTTCATCCTCCCCGGCAACGGCGCCAAAAAAAATTCTGCTACGGCAACAAAAGTCCTTCCCCGGCAGTAGTGCCAGAGATCCTTCTGTTGTCTCTTGAACTTGCGTTGGTTTTTACCTTGAAGAGGAAAGGGTGATGCAGCACAGGAGCAGTAAGTATTTCCCTCAGTTTGAGAACCAAGGTATCAATCAAGTAGGAGAATCTCGTCAAGTCCACAGTACCTGCGCAAACACAAAAGAGCTTGCACCCAACGCTTTAAAGGGGTTGTCAATCCCTTCAAGATTGATTGCAAAGTGAGATCTAAAGGCGGAAAGTGGAACGAAGTAAAAAGTGTTAGGCTGAAAATATGGTGTGGAGTAGACCCGGGGGCCATAGTGTTCACTAGAGGCTTCTTTGAAAATAGCAAATATCACGGTGGGTGAACAAATTACTGTGGAGCAATTGATAGAACCGCGCAAAGTCATGACGATATCTAAGGCAGTGATCATACATATAGGCATCACGTCCGAGACAAGTAGACCGATACTTTCTACATCTACTACTATTACTCCACACATCGACCGCTATCCACCATGCATCTAGTGTATTGAGTTCATGACGAACAGAGTAACGCCTTAAGAAAGATGACATGATGTAGAGGGATAATCTCAAACCAATGATAAAAACCCCATCTTTTACCATTGATGGCAACAACACGATGCGTGCCTCGCTACCCCATCTGTCACTGGGTGAGGTCACCACACGATATGAAACCAAAACCAAGAACTTCTCCCATTGCAACAATCATAGATCTAGTCGGCTAAACAAAACCCACAACTCAAAGAGAATTACAAGGATATGAAATCATGCATAAGAGAGATCCCATGTGGAACACTTAATATGAGAGAGGAACACTTCTTTCGCCACTGCAAGGCGTTCTTCCATGGCGATCCCATGTGGAGCCCCGTTTCGGCACTCTGCCGTAGAGGGGATCGATCATGGAGGTCCTCTTCATCAACCTTGTTGCCCTCGTCATGATAAGCGAGTAGTTAATCAGAGGCATATGGGTCTGTAGTTAGTATCTATATGGCTATCTCTTTCTCTCTCTTGATCTCCAATACAATGATCATCGCATCTTCGCTTTGTTCTATCCGACGTAATTCTTTTGTATAGTGTGTTTGTTGGGATCCAACTAATTGTGTGGTTATGTTCAGATTATTCATACAAATTATTTGAGTGTTCTATGAAATTATTGTGATTCTTAGATGCATGATAACCATAGCTTCATAATTTTCTCCGATCTAGTGAATTTCTTTAGCCAAGTAGTTTCGTATTTCTTTTGTTAGAGGGGTGCGTTGTAGTGGGTTCAACCTAATGAGTTTCTGTATCTCAGTGACAGAAGGGAGCAAGTTCTATCTTTGTGTTGTTGCCACTAAGGATAAAACAACAATGTTTATTCATATTGTTGAATATACTTTTTTCTACATCATGCCATCATTCTCCAAGCATTACTCCGTTTGTCATGAACTTAATACGTAGAGAGCCAAGTATAGAAGCGCTCTTGAAGTGCTGTAATAGTAGTAGGTGTAAGGGGAGTCAGCCTATTTTCTTATGGACGTGATTCCTATATACACATGATAATTACCGTGAAAATCACATAACTATCCGATTTTCGGTCAATTGCCCAACAGTAATTTGTTTACCCACCTTATGTTGCTTTCACGAGAGATGCCACTATAGAACACTAGGCCCCCGGGTCTATTCACTTATATATTCAGAAAACATATATTTTCGTTGATGTTCTTAATTTTCATTTATTTTATTTTGCAATTTACAATTCTCTATATTATTTACACACCTCATTTTCTTGCAAATAATGAGATCAAGGGGATTCAAAACCCTCTTGCCCGCTTTGGGTGCAAGTTATTTGCTTGTTTATGTGAAGTCGCTAAAGACGGTTGATGATTGATATTTCTATTGCTTGGATAAACCTTGGTTACATAACTAAGGTGTGACGCCCTCGGCTTAATCGTACGCTAACCATACACGCAAATGCGTACGATCAAATCCAAGGACTCACGGGAAGATACCACAACACAACTCTAGACACAAATAAAATAACATCATCTTCATATTACAAGCCAGGGGCCTCGAGGGCTAGACTACGAAAGATCGATAAACACACGAGTCAGCGGAAGCAGCAAATATCTGAGTACAGACATAAAACATGGGGTGCCTTAGAGAAGGCTAGCACAAAAGATACAACGATCGAACAAGGCGAGGCCTCCTGCCTGGGAACCTCCTAACTACTCCTGATCATCAGCGGCCTCCACGTAGTAGTAGGCACCGTCGGGGTAGCAGTCGTCGGTGGCGGGGACCTCCATCTCCTGGGCTCCATCATCTGGTCGCAGCAAACGGATCAAGGGAACAAGGGGGGAGCAAAGCAGCGGTGAGTATTCATCCAATGTACTCGCAAGTCTTACATCAGAACTATTCTAATTATGCATCAGTATCAAAGAAGGGGGGGTTATATGTGGGCTGACTGCAGCAATGCGAAAATAGAGAGAGAAGGCCTAGTCCTATCGAAGACTAGCATCTTCAGGGTCTTGCAGCAATAGACGAGAGTAGAACAGGGGTAACACATTAATAGTCATATTGTTGCAGCAATATTAAAGTGAGGTCACGCCTAAAGATCCTCCCTCGACTCCCTGCGAGGAAGCAATCCTGAGGTGAACTAATTCCAGTTAAGTAACAATTGTAGTTGTAAAAGATCGGGGTACAACTCCATGTCGTCCTGTAACCGTGGACACGGCTATCCGAATAGTTAATTTTCATCCCTGCACCACATGTCCCGTCACGCTCGATAACACTCTGGCCGGACATACTTTTCTGGGTCCTGCCCGGCCTCGGAATATCGACACGTCGCAGCCCCACCTAAGACTAATCAGAGAGGCCAGCCCGCCGGTCTAAATCCTAAGCACGAAGGGTTCATGGGCCCAGTTCCCCTTCACGCTCCTGCACGTGGCGTGGGCGGCCGACGTCAGTCCTAGCATCCCTTAATCACAAGCGCGATGCATCTCGGGACCACTCGGGCGTGCGCCGCTGCATTGCTGGCATCTGAAAAGCTTCGGCTAATACCGCGACGTCGAGTACACATAATTCTTCCCGCGTAGCCGGTTAGTGCGAAAAGGTCTCCGACCAACCCAGATCAAATACCCAAATGCATTAACATTTTAATTAGGCCAGCAACACAGTCTCACGGGAATCCACCCATCTTACAACTAAACACCAATGATCCCAGTAACATGGTCGAGTAACTGTGTGGTTGTAACATCGGGGGAATCCGAGGTATCACCCTCATTGGATTCCGAACGATGTACCCGTCAAGGTGGGCTTAGAGGAATCACCCTCGGTGGTCCCACACTCGCGGGGTTGCACGACAGAGGCGTCATCGGGAATGGTGAAAGAGGAATCACCCTCGATAACCATGACCGACTAGCTATACTACAGAGATATCATCAGGAGTACTTAGCGAGGTGTCACCCTCGGTACCCGATAGTATCCCTATAGCGTCGTACAACGAAGGGGGGTGAATGTGCTGTGTCGGGTCTGGCTCGTCGATCAGAGATCGAGATTGAAAACAAGCTGGGCAACTGAACTACGGGGTCAGAGGGGATGACTGCTCCACCTATACTAAGCAGGTTAAAGGTACAGGACTGAAAGTAGCAGTTCATCAAAAACAGGCTATGCATCAGATATAGGAGCTAACTACAACAGTAGCAAAATACTAATGCAAGCAGTAGGAAGAAAGACATAGGCGATATAGGAATGATCAAGGGGAGTTTGCTTGCCTTGCTGCTCTGCGGCAAAGGACTGATCGGCAGGGTCGTAGATGTACCCGGCAGCAGCGTCAGTCTCGGGGTCTACCGGTAAGAAGAGGGGGAAGAAACAATAAATAATAGCACCGATGCAACCCAAAGCATGACATGGCAAGATGCAGGCTAGACATGAGCTAACGCAGCAACATCCGTCATAGGCGGGTCGGAAGAATATCTCACGATATTTTCCGGGTCTCGGGCTACTACCGGTTATACTGGAAACGATGGAAAAGTTTCAAGTTTGCTATGCTAGGGACGCGTGACAAACGAATGCACCGTGTATCCGGGTTCGTCTCGTTTTGCTGATCAACTTTCATGTTGAAATTATTTTGATCTGACTTACGGATTATTTTATATTAATTTTCAATGTTTTATTAATTATTTAGGAATTAAAAACAGATTTTGCTATTATAATAAAATCCCATATGACATCATCGCGATGTCATGCTAACATCAACATTTGACTGGTCAACTGACCAACGGGTCCCGAACGTCATAGGCACAAGTTTTAATATCGATTAAATATTGATTTAACAGTTTAATTTAATGATGGACCCACGTGGCATTCTCTCATTATTCTAATTAATTAATTTAACTAATATATCTATTTATTTATTTATTTAATAAAAACATTATTTTTATTTATTATTTTTAATTATCGCGTGGGGCCTCCCTGTCATAGACAGCGGGTGCATTGGCCCCACCGGTAAGTGGCCTAAGGCCATTTACTCATTTTCTTTCCATAGATATAAACATGCAAATATCGTATTCCTCCAATATCTATATACGCAATACATACATAAATACGGGTATCAAATACATACATACATACATACGGAATACAACATTTGTTTTTATTTACTTTTCTCTCAAAACTCTCATCTCCCTCTCTCTGTTAACAAATAAACAGAGAGGTTCTTTGCTAACTCCACCTAGAAGAACCAAAAGTTCAATCCTTCCTACCGGAGTCTACCGTGAACGGATCGGGGTCCCGTTTGCCGGAACGGAACCGGGGCGGCGAGGAGAACGACATGGTGGGAGGAGCCCGAGGAGGGGCTCACCGACGTTGACGGGAGGGGCCGGTGAAGCCGGAGTTCGCGGGAAGGGGCGGAGGAGACAGCGTGGTTCCGGTGGTGAAGGGGACGGTGATGATGGTGATGACGCACCGGCGAGGGGGAGCCGGCCGGATCCGGCGAGGTGGAGATGTCTCCCTGCCCGGTCCCTCCTGGACCGAGTGGGAGAAGGCTGACGGGGGTGGCGGGTGGTAGGCCGACGAGGTTGGAGGGCCGAGGTGGCCGGGCCCCCCTGCCGGCGGGGTGGAGGCCGAGGGTGGTGCTGCTGGCCGGCGCGGCGGAGGTGGGGGGCTCGCCGGCCGGGAGAGGGGAGGGGCCTCCAGAGGAGGAGGAGGCCGTGAGGGGGGGGGCGACGGGGGAGGAGGAGGCGATGGAGAGAAGGGCCGGCGGGGGAGCTCACCGGCGGGAGAGGCCGGGGCGGAGGGGAGGATCTGAGGGGGGAAGAGGGGCGACGGGAGGAGAGGAGGGTTCTCTCGTGGGGGTGGGGTGGTCTGTCGGTGGGTTGGGGGAGGATCACGACAGAGAGAGGGATGGGGGCGCTGTCGTGGGGGAGGGTGGGTCCCCCCACGAGGCGGAGGCCGGCGGCAGCGTGGGAGGCGAGTGGGAGGGAGGCGAGCGAGGCAGGGGGGTTCGCTAGGGTTTGAGCGGGAGGGGGCTCGGGTGGGCTGGCCAGCTGGGCCTTTTGGCCCAGCTCGGCCAGGGGGGTGGGGGTTGTTTTTTTCCTTTTCTTTTTTTTGTTGTTGTTTTATTTTGTTTTGTTTTATTTTGCCTTTTTTATTATTTCTTTCTTTCCTATTTATTTTACTAACTGATTTTTCTTTTTAAATACTTTCTTTTATTATACTTTCTTTTACAATTTATTATACATACTTCTAATTCTCTCTTTCATATACATATTCTTTTAATATTTGTAATAAACTTATAAATTACTTTTTCTCTTGTTTTCAAACGATTGGATCCGTACAGACTCGAATCAACGCGGGTCTGAGATGGAATTCGATGACGTGGCATCATTAGCGGTTGATCACTGTAGCTTAATCGCAATAATTACTGTTGCAAAAGTCGAGGATGTCACAATTCTCCCCTACTAACAAGAATTCTCGTCCCGAGAATTAAGAGGTAGAGGGAAAGAGCCCGGGGTATTCATCACGAAGATGATCCTCGCGTTCCCAAGTGGCTTCATCTTCAGAGTGATTTGACCACTGTACCTTAAGGAACTTGGTGACCTTGCGACGAGTCTTACGTTCAGCTTGGTCGAGAATGCGGACCGGATGCTCTTTATAAGAGAGGTCTTGTTGTAGTTCGAGCATATCGTGATCCACTGCTCGAATAGGGTCCTTGAAGCAGCGACGGAGCTGAGAAACATGGAAGACATCGTGAACCTGAGAAAGGTTCGCCGGCAGTTCCAATTGATAAGCCACTCTTCCACGCCTTTCGAGAACAGTGAAAGGACCAATATAACGAGGAGCTAACTTGCCCTTGATTCCAAAACGGTGTGAACCTCTCCTTGGTGTGACACGAAGATAAGCCTTTTCGCCAGGTTGATAGACCATATCTTGATGATGACGGTCATACTGACTCTTCTGACGAGACTGAGCAGCCTTCAGATTCTCATGAATAATGCGGACTTGATATTCGGCATGTTGAATAATATCCGGACCGAAGAGTGATCGTTCCCCAGTTTCTGACCAATTCAGAGGAGTTCGACACCTTCGCCCATACAATACTTCAAAAGGGGCCATCTTCAGACTAGCTTGATAGCTATTGTTGTAAGAGAACTCGGCATACGGAAGAGATTCCTCCCATTTCTTATCGAAAGAAATGACACAAGCTCGAAGCATGTCCTTGGGAATTTGGTTGACTCGTTCAACTTGTCACTGGGATTGAGGATGAAATGCAGTGCTGAAGGACAGATGAGTCCCCATAGCCTTCTGAAAACTTTCCCAGAATTTTGAAGTGAACAAACTGCCACGGTCTGAACTGATTACCAACGGAATACCGTGAAGTGAAACAACTCTTGACATATAAAGATCTGCCAGCTGACTAGCATTAATCGTTTCTTTGATGGCCAGGAAATGTGCAACTTTGGACAGTCGATCAATGACGACTAGAATAACATCATTACCTTTCTGAGATCTGGGAAAACCAGTGACGAAGTCCAGTTCAACATGGTCCCATTTCCACTCGGGAATAGAGATAGGTTGCAGAGTTCCAGTAGGCTTTTGGTGTTCTGCTTTGATACGCCGGCATATATCACATTCTGCCACATAGCGTGCAATGTCTTGTTTCATATTGGGCCACCAGAATCTTTGCCGGATGTCTTGGTACATCTTGGTACTACCCGGCTGAATAGACAATGGTGTGTCATGAGCTTCTTCCATCACCTTCCCAGTCATCCTGAGATTTTCCTTCTTATTTGGGACTAATAGGCGACCCTTGAAATACAAGGCGCCACCTTCATCAATAGTGAAAAAGGAGGGTTTACCCTTCGCAATATAGCTCTTAATCATGTCGACGTCATCGTCAAAGTCTTGTATATTCTTTATGGAGCTCACAAGATCTGGTTCAACCACTAGGTTACTAAGGGAACCCTGATTAACAACACGAAGGTTCATCTTTTGACATTCTTCACGAGGGGGAACAAGGTAACCCTGAGGAACAATGTGGAGGTTCAGCTTACGGAATTCCTCTTGCAGACGATCGTGAACCTGATGAACCTGGAGGTGGTTGCAGTATGACTTGCGACTTAAGGCATCAGCCATTACATTAGCCTTGCCAGGGGTATAAGGTATACTATAGTCAAAATCTGCTATACGCTCCATCCATCTTTGTTGACGCAGGTTCAGCTCCGGTTGAGTGAACAAGTACTTTAGAATTTGATGGTCGGTGTAGATTTCACAGCGATTACCGACAAGGTATTGTCGCCATTCCTTCAATGCATGAATGACTGCGGCAAGCTCGAGATCATGAACTGGGTAGTTCTCTTCATGAGCATGCAGTTGACGTGAAGCATAAGCGATCACCTTGCGATCCTGCATTAGGACACAACCTATTCCTTGACGAGAAGCATCACAGTATATGACAAAGTCCCTTTTCGTATATGGAGGAGCAAGTACTGGAGCGGACGTCAGTTTGTCCTTGAGCGCCTGGAAACTTTCCTGACATCTATCAGTCCATTCATACTTACCACCTTTGTGAAGCAGGTTGGTTAAGGGCTTCGCAATCTTGGAGAAGTTCTCGACGAATCGACGGCAATAGCTGGCGAGTCCGAGAAAACTTCTAACTTGCTTGACATTCTTCGGGGGAGTCCAGTCAAGAATAGCTTGAATTCGTTCGGGGTTGACCGCAATACCATCCTTGGAAATCACATGACCAAGGTAAGTCACTTCGTCTAGCCAGAACTCACATTTGGAATACTTCGCATAGAGTTTATGCTCCCGAAGCTTATCCAGTACAAGACGAAGATGCTCAGCATGCTCTTCTTTGTTCTTCGAAAAAACCAGAATATCATCCAGATATACCACGACAAATTTGTCGAGGTAGTCCATGAATATATAATTCATCAATCGAGAGAAGGTTGCCGGTGCATTGGTTAAGCCGAAGGACATGACGGTGTACTCGTATGATCCATATCGAGTAACAAAGGCGGTCTTTGGGATATCCTCCTTGCGAACACGGATCTGGTGGTATCCCAATCTCAAGTCCAGCTTAGAGAAAATGGTGGAACCAGCAAGTTGCTCATACAAATCATTTATCCGAGGGAGAGGATATTTGTTCTGAATAGTGGCCTGGTTGATAGGACGGTAGTCTTGAACCAATCGATTTGTCCCATCCTTCTTCTTAACAAAGAGAGAAGGTGCTCCCCAAGCAGAGGAACTCGGAAGGATCAAACCCAGACGGAGCGAGTTGTCAATTTCTTGCTTAAGTTCAAGGAGCTCATGTGGTGGCATTTTATAAGGACGCTTGGCAATAGGAGTGGTACCGGGTACCAAGTCAATGACAAACTCGACAACTCGAGCAGGGGGGATTCCCGGAAGTTCTTCTCGAAAGACATCTTGAAATTCTCGGACCACTGGTATGTTTTCAATCCCTTCAAGAGGCGACGCATTTAATGCATTCAAAGCATACAGTCGTGCCTCAGCATTACGGACGAGATGCGCATGGTAGCTTGTTACTTCATCTGAAGGGTGTAGGTGGTGGACGGTCTTGGTGGCACAAACGATCGATGTCGTATGAGCTTTCAACCAGTCCATCCCCAATATGAGATCAATGTTGGATGACTTTAGTAGGATGGGGTCGGCAAGGAATTCTAATCCTTCAATTTCAACTTGAACATGGGGGCAAACCACAGAGGTTCGGCATTCGCCCCCAGGGGTGTTTACCACTATCGGGATGTTCATCTCTTCGCTCCTAATGTCATGCATGTATGCAAAATTTTCCGACATAAAGGAATGCGATGCCCCTGTATCAAACAATACAGAAGCAGGTACTGAGTTAACGAGAAGTGTACCCATCATGGTAGCAAGCTGGTCTTGAGCCTGACCCATATCAATGTTGTTGGCCTGACCACGAACATAAGCAGGCTTAGTGTTGAAGTTGCGGTTCTGGTTGTTGCCACTGCCAGTTGCCGGAAGTGTCAGCTGATTCGGTTTCTGCCTGCAGTCTCTAGCACGGTGACCTGGACGGCCACACTTGAAGCACAGCCCGTCCTCAGGACGGGAAGGAGGAATTCGAGGCGGTGGAGCTGGGAGCCTCGGCTGCCTAGGTGGTGGAGGAGGCAGGCGAGGTGCAGCATAGGACGGCCTCGGAGTAGGAGCAGGTGCATGGTACATGTTGTTGGGAATCCAGATCTTCCGCTTCTGTGCAGATGAGCCCGAAGATGAGCCCATGTCACGGTTGCGCTTGCTGCTATCTTTGTATTCCTGCAGACCAGTCTCAACCTGAATAGCCTTGTTCACCAGGGTGGCGAAATCAGCATAGTCCTAAACGAGGAGTGTCAGCTTGATATCAGGGTGGAGGCCTTCACGGAATTTCTCCTGCCTGCGTGCATCAGTCGCAATGTCTCCTTCAGCATACCGAGATAACTCCAGAAATTCCCGCTGATAAGCATCCACAGTCTTGTTGCCCTGGACCAAGTTGCGGAACTCACGCTTCTTCCGGTCCATGATTCCCTGGGGACTGTATCGAGCACGGAAAGCAGCCTTGAACTCTGCCCAAGTGATGATAGTTCCATCGGGCTGAGAGCGCCTGTGACTGTCCCACCATTGAGCAGCGGGACCCTTCAGAAAGTAGGCGGCAAAGTTGACATAACTCACCAGGGGCACATTGGCAGACTCCAGCTCATAAGAAATGTCACGGAGCCAGTCATCAGCATCTAGAGGCTGAGTTGAGCTGCGGTAGATCGCCGGGTTGAGGCGGCAGAAGTCTTGCAGTGTCACGCCTTGTGGTTGGTTCATGTTCGGCCTTTGGAACTGATCCATGAGCCCTTGCATAAACTGGCGGTTCAGCTCAAACTGTTGGATCATCCCCGCCATATACTCAGGAGGCGGGGGTGGTGCATCGTTGGCAGGGCCACGCGGGCGGCTAGCTGGTCTAACCATCCTGTTAAATATTTAGCAGGGGTAGTTTAGCTTAAAGTAATTGAAAGGCATCGCACGCATTCATGAAGTAATCAAGCATAATGAAATGGAAATGCGATAGATACTTCATAGTAGTTGAGTTCGACATACAGACCCATACATAAGTTTGATTACAGGCTAACGATTACAAATTCGAAATTTGGCGATAGCCCGGACGCATTTGACGATACCCTGGACTCACTAGGCGGCGCGCAGGCACGCGGTGGAAGAGTACCACAACGAGATGTAGCGATAAGGCTACATCAACGTCGGAGAGGACGATCGAATCCTGGTAGCTGGCGGTGATAGAAGGTAGGGACAGGACCCTGTGTCCCGTTGTGACTCTGGTGAGGGTACCGCATCTAGTAAAGCAACTGAGGTCCAAGTGCAGGGGTTCTACCCCCAACAACAGTCCACTCGAGAGCTGATGGTAGCTCTGTCCTGCTCGGCTCACGGATGCGCATAGGTGGAACCCTCGGACAGTGTGATGGTTGTAGCTCTGTCAACGCGTCGTAATGACGAGCGCGCGTAGCATACAGCTCCACAGTCAGAGCTCGGAAAGCACGATCCATTGCCTCAGTGTACTGCACCAGAACCCGCGCGTCGTAGCGACGCGTCACGTAGGGGGCGCAGACAGCGACGTAGGAACGGTCGCTGCGCGCCCGAATGTCAGAAGCGTAGGCAGTGAGATCAGACCCAGTCTCATCCCCAGCAGGAGCATGCGGGATGTATCTGAAAGGGCTCTCCTCCAGGTGAGGGTACGCTCCACGGAGATGGGTGATGGCGATGTAGGCCGCATCATGGACGGCCATCTCGACCGACACTCCAATACCACAGGACACGTGGCGCTCGAGGGTCTCGCCGCCCCTCTGGTCGAAGATGCGAACCTCAGCCTGGTACTGGTACTGGTTGTACTCGTGGAAATCCTCGAACACAGTGTACTCGGGGTACCAGCGATATCCCAGCCTGGTCAGGAGATCGACCAAAATGGCCGGGAACCCAGTCGTCTCGGTGGCCTGTGTCAGGCGCACGTGCTGTCTTGCGGGACGCATCTGAAAATAAGATTGACGGATGTCAATGACAGTGTGTGTAATACATATTCAGGAGAGAGAGTAGATAGTCCAGCGCTCCGGATCGATGTGATTCGAGAACCTAATGTTAGAGTTAGTAAAATCTTTGACCCGAAAGAGAAGAGAAAGTAGAGCCCAGAGTATAGGAAAGGAGTAAAAGATACTAATACCACCCAATTGAGATGTGGGCCCGTAAGCCACAACATCAGTGTTAGTAAAGTTTTTCAAACACTAGACTAAACTTCGGCCAAGGAGTTGGAAAGGGGGCTACCTACAGGCAGTTGGCTCTAATACCAACTTGTGACGCCCTCGGCTTAATCGTACGCTAACCATACACGCAAATGCGTACGATCAAACCCAAGGACTCACGGGAAGATACCACAACACAACTCTAGACACAAATAAAATAACATCAGCTTCATATTACAAGCCAGGGGACTCGAGGGCTAGAATACGAAAGCTCGATAAACACACGAGTCAGCGGAAGCAGAAAATATCTGAGTACAGACATAAAACATGGGGTGCCTTAGAGAAGGCTAGCACAAAAGATACAACGATCGAACGAGGCGAGGCTTCCTGCCTGGGAACCTCCTAACTACTCCTGATCATCAGCGGCCTCCACGTAGTAGTAGGCACTGTCGGGGTAGCAGTCGTCGGCGGCGGGGACCTCCATCTCCTGGGCTCCATCATCTGGTCGCAGCAAACGGATCAAGGGAACAAGGGGGGAGCAAAGCAGCGGTGAGTACTCATCCAAAGTACTCGCAAGTCTTACATCAGAACTATTCTAATTATGCATCAGTATCAAAGAAGGGGGGGTTTATATGCGGGCTGACTGCAGCAATGCGAGAATAGAGAGAGAAGGCCTAGTGCTATCGAAGACTAGCATCTTCAGGGTCTTGCAGCAATAGATGAGAGTAGAACAGAGGTAACACATTAATAGTCATATTGTTGCAGCAATATTAAAGTGAGGTCACGCCTAAAGATCCTCCCTCGACTCCCTATGAGGAAGCAATCCCGAGGCAAACTAATTCCAGTTAAGTAACAATTGTACTTGTAAAAGATCGAGGCACAACTCCAAGTCGTCCTGTAACCGTGGACACGGCTATCCGAATAGTTAATTTTCATCCCTGCAGGGGTGCACCACATGTCCCGTCACGCTCGATAACACTCTGGCCGGACATACTTTTCTGGGTCCTGCCCGGCCTCGGAATATCGACACGTCGCAGCCCCACCTAAGACTAATCAGAGAGGCCAGCCCGCCAGTCTAAATCCTAAGCACAAAGGGTTCGTGGGCCCAGTTCCCCTTCACGCTCCTGCACGTGGCGTGGGCGGCCGACGTCAGTCCTAGCATCCCTTACTCACAAGCGCGATGCATCTCGGGACCACTCGGGCGCGCGCCGCTGCATTGCTGGCATCTGAAAAGCTTCGGCTAATACCGCGACGTCGAGTACACATAATTCTTCCCGCGTAGCCGGTTAGTGCGAAAAGGTCTCCGACCAACCCAGATCAAATACCCAAATGCATTAACATTTTAATTAGGCCAGCAACACAGTGTCACGGGAATCCACCCGTCTTACAACTAAACACCAACGATCCCAGTAACATGGTCGAGTAACTGTGTGGTTGTAACATCGGGGGAATCCGAGGTATCACCCTCTTTGGATTCCAAACGATGTACCCGTCAAGGTGGGCTTAGAGGAATCACCCTCGGGGGTCCCACACTCGCGGGGTTGCACGACAGAGGCGTCATCGGGAATGGTGAAAGAGGAATCACCCTCGATAACCACGACCGACTAGCTATACTACAGAGATATCATCAGGAGTACTTAGCGAGGTGTCACCCTCGGTACCCGATAGTATCCCTATAGCGTCGTACAACGAAGGGGGGTGAATGTGCTGAGTCGGGTCTGGCTCGTCGATCAGAGATCGAGAGTGAAAACAAGCGGGGCAACTGAACTACGGGGTCAGAGGGGATGACTGCTCCACCTATACTAAGCAGGTTAAAGGTACAGGACTGAAAGTAGCAGTTCATCAAAAACAGGCTATGCATCAGATATAGGAGCTAACTACAACAGTAGCAAAATACTAATGCAAGCAGTAGGAAGAAAGACATAGGCGATACAGGAATGATCAAGGGGAGTTTGCTTGCCTTGCTGCTTTGCGACAAAGGACTGATCGGCAGGGTCGTAGATGTACCCGGCAGCAGCGTCAGTCTCGGGGTCTACCGGTATGAAGAGGGGGAAGAAACAATAAATAATAGCACCGATGCAACACAAAGCATGACATGGCAAGATGCAGGCTAGACATGAGCTAACGAAGCAACATCCGTCATAGACGGGTCGGAAGAATATCTGACGATATTTTCCGAGTCTCGGGCTACTACCGGTTATACTGGAAACGATGGAAAAGTTCCAAGTTTTCTATGCTAGGGACGCGTGACAGACGAATGGACCGTGTATCCGGGTTCGTCTCGTTTTGCTGATCAACTTTCATGTTGAAATTATTTTGATCTGACTTACGGATTATTTTATATTAATTTTCAAAGTTTTATTAATTATTTAGGAATGAAAAACAGATTTAGCTATCATAATAAAATCCCATATGACATCATCGCGATGTCATGCTGACATCAACATTTGACTGGTCAACTGACGAGTGGGTCCCCAACGTCATAGGCACAAGTTTTAATATCGATTAAATATTGATTTAACAGTTTAATTTAATGATGGACCCACGTGGCATTCTCTCATTATTCTAATTAATTAATTTAACTAATACATCTATTTATTTATTTATTTAATAAAAACATTATTTTTATTTATTATTTTTAATTATCGCGTGGGGCCTCCCTGTCATAGACAGCGGGTGCATTGGCCCCACCGGTAAGTGGCCTAAGGCCATTTACTCATTTTCTTTCCATAGATATAAACATGCAAATATTGTATTCCTCCAATATCTATATACGCAATACATACATAAATACGGGTATCAAATACATACATACATACGTACGGAATACAACATTTGTTTTTGTTTACTTTTCTCTCAAAACTCTCATCTCCCTCTCTCTGTTAACAAATAAACAGAGAGGTTCTTTGCTAACTCCACCTAGAAGAACAAAAAGTTCAATCCTTCCTACCGGAGTCTACCGTCGATGGATCGGGGTCCCGTTTGCCGGAACGGAACCGGGGCGGCGAGGAGAACGACATGGTGGGAGGAGCCCGAGGAGGGGCTCACCGACGTTGACGGGAGGGGCCGGTGATGCCGGAGTTCGCGGGAAGGGGCGGAGGAGACGGCGTGGTTCCGGTGGTGATGGGGACGGTGATGATGGTGATGACGCGCCGGCGAGGGGGAGCCGGCCGGATCCGGCGAGGTGGAGATGTCTCCCTGCCCAATCCCTCCTGGACCGAGCGGGAGAAGGCCGACGGGGGCGGCGGGTGGTAGGCCGGCGAGGTTGGAGGGCCGAGGTGGCCGAGGCCCCCTGCCGGCGGGGTGGAGGCCGAGGGTGGTGCTGCTGGCCGGCGCGGCGGAGGTGGGGGCTCGCCGGCCGGGAGAAGGGAGGGGCCGCCGGGGGAGGAGGAGGCCGTGAGGGGGGGGGGGGGCGCCGGGGGAGGAGGAGGCGATGGAGAGAAGGGCCGGCGGGGGAGCTCGCCGGCGGGAGAGGCCGGGGCGGAGGGGAGGATCTGAGGGGGGAAGAGGGGCGACGGGAGGAGAGGAGGGTTCTCTCGTGGGGGTGGGGGGTCTGTCGGTGGGTTGGGGGAGGATCACGAGAGAGAGAGGGATGGGGGCGCTGTCGTGGGGGAGGGTGGGGCCCCCCACGAGGGGGAGGCTGGCGGCGGCGTGGGAGGCGAGTGGGAGGGAGGCGAGCGAGACACGGGGGGTTCGCTAGGGTTTGAGCGGGAGGGGGCGCGGGTGGGCTGGCCAACTCGCCCTTTTGGCCCAGCTCGGCCAGGGGGGTGGGGGTTGTTTTTTTCCTTTTCTTTTTTTTGTTGTTGTTTTATTTTGTTTTGTTTTATTTTGCCTTTTTTATTATTTATTTCTTTCCTATTTATTTTACTAACTGATTTTTCTTTTTAAATACTTTCTTTTATTATACTTTCTTTTACAATTTATTATACATACTTCTAATTCTCTCTTTCATATACATATTCTTTTAATATTTGTAATGAACTTATAAAGTACTTTTTCTTTTGTTTTCAAACGATTGGATCCGGACAGACTCGAATCAACGCGGGTGTGAGATGGAATTCGATGACGTGGCATCATTAGCGGTTGATCACTGTAGCTTAATCACAATAATTACTGTTGCAAAAGTCGAGGATGTCACATAAGGGAAATACTTACCTGTATTGTGCTGCAATTACCTGTTCCTGTTCATAGAAAACCTAACGCATATCAGAAGTATCAGAAAGGATTTGTAGCTTCGTTGCCGGGGAATATCATCACCAACTATCAAGTAACTTGACATGAATTATCATGCACATGTTCTTATTTTTATTAGCTATTATAATTTGCTTGTTTAAAAAATAAAAAGTACAAAAATATTTACCTTTGCTCGTTACTATGGCTAGTTCCCCCCCTCTTTTTCGCACTTCAGAGAATGAAGTGTTCGATATTAGACAAAGGGGAGGAGAAAGTTCGAAAGATTCTTGGTATAGTATTTACAATTCTAAAAATAAATCAACTCATAAGAAATTCATTACTACCTTTCTTCCCATTTTTTACGTGGGTACGACAACTTGGTATAGGTTTGTTCTTGACACCATAACCGCTGGTAATTTCTTAATGTGTCATACTTTGGATGCCTATAACACTAATAAAAATCTTGTGGAATCACCTCCCAGCATTGTTAATAGGACCATTTTAACTTTGTAATATTTCATGCGTAGGATTGACGCTATTGAAATTAAAATTACTCGTAATGAACAAATTGAGGAATTAGACAAAAAGCTTCATAATCATATCACTCAATTTGGGTTATTGGTAGGAATGACTTAGAAAACTTTGAAGAAGAAGGATACTATTATTGATCATAGGATGGAACAATGTATGAATAGGATAGATAAAATGAAGGAAGTTATTGATAAAGTAGCTTCTGCTTTTAAACCCTCAAGTACTAATGCTAGTACCTCTTGAAGTAAAAGTCCAAAATTCATATATATTCCTAAGTGCGTTAGTACTCCTCCTACAAAAATGAACGAAGACCTCAAAATGATTGGTTTGCATCCAAATTTATAAACTTGATAAAGAATCCTATTTCAAGTCTCCTATTGTTATTGAGGAGCTTTATGTCAAGGATGAAAACACTTGATCATATGCATTATGCCTACGTAGGGGCATGAAATAATAACGCTTGTTGGCAGGAAACCCAAATAGTTATCTTAATTTTTTTCTTTTTACTTTCTGTTCTGGTGTGATGCCATTATTATTTCCTATATAATTACTTTGCTTTTATATTTAAATTAGTGTTTGTAACAAGTAAGACTTTGGGATGACTTGAATGACAATTATAATTGATATAGTGCAATAATAGAAACTTTGACGTCCAATGCAGAATTTCTATGTTTACACAATATTTCTATACAAATTCCTCAGGTCTTCCTAATTTTTAAGAATTTTAGAGTTAAAGAAGTACAGGTTCATTACAGATAACTAAAAACTATTGTGTTTTAGACATATTCTGTTTTCTCTTCTATAGTTTGCTTGTTTTGATGATGATATGCATTGTATAGGGGGTATAAGCCGTGGAGAAGTTAGAATACAGTAGCAATTATGCTGTAATTAAATATGAATCAATTTATAATATAACCTAATTATTTTATATGTTGCTTATACTAACGTATCTCACGAAGTTTTGTTGAG
The DNA here is from genome assembly GCF_904849725.1 of Hordeum vulgare subsp. vulgare. Classification (NCBI taxonomy): domain Eukaryota; kingdom Viridiplantae; phylum Streptophyta; class Magnoliopsida; order Poales; family Poaceae; genus Hordeum; species Hordeum vulgare. The sequence goes on from NC_058519.1 coordinate 252,772,641, forward strand.
TTTTGTGTGATTGTAGTTTTTAAGTTTTGGGTGTTATCGACATGGACAAATGAATGAGGAGAGGCAAGTGCCTAAGCTTGGGGATGCCCAAGGAACCCCATAGTAATATTCTAGCTTGACTCAAGCGTTTAAGCTTGTAGATGCCCCAGAAGGCATCCCCTCTTTCGTGTCAATTCACTTCTATCTTTAGTTTGCATGATAAGAGTTTTGCTAGGAGCGCTGTTTGCTTTAGTTTAAGCTTGCGGATGCCCAGAAAGATGTCACTTGTATGTACATTTTATTCGTCACATGATATGAGTTTTTCTTGGAGCGTCGTTTGCTTTTTATTTTTAGTTTGCCACAAACATCATTTTCTGGACACACCAACTTGATAGAGACATACATTCATCATGATTTGTTAGAACACTCTATGTGTTTCACTTATATGTTTTGATCTTAGGAGTTGCTCTAGTACTTCACTTATATCTTTTTGGGCACGGTGGCAGGTAGATTTTATTGAAACATTTGCACTCTCATTATTCACTTATATTTGTTTGATAGTTAACAAATAGTAATGGTAATTTGCATGGGTCTTAGGGCTAGTCCAAACATATTAGGTATTCAATGAATGATAATCGAAACCAAGATGTAGCACATAAGGAGAAATTGTGGGTTAATGATATTGATGTGGTAATGTGAAAAAGGTATGAGTGCATCATTATTGATTCGCGGAAGTACTGGTAATAATATTTTTAATACCTTGTTTGTCTAAATATTGAAAAGGCATGGCGATGATGTGTGAGCTATTCTATTCCTTGTTAATATCCTATTGTTGTTTCGGGTCATAGTCGCACGATGGTTAACTCCTATCACCCCTCTCCCTTGGTGGATGAGTTGGTGTCAAAACCGACAGATCTCGGGTAGGGGGGGGGTCCAAACTATGGATCTCAATCAATGGATAACAGGAGACTAAGGAGACGATGTTTACCCAGGTTCGGGCCCTCTTGATGGAGGTAAAAACCGACGTCTCGCTCTTGTTTGTATTGATGGCGGGGTATTAAGTACATAGTTGAACCACGTCGAGACCTTATGTTGTGGTTTAAACTCTATGAATAATGATCTTAACTTGTCCTATGAACTAAAGAACTTGTGTTTATACACATACCAGGGGTACTAGGGTTACACAATGCTAGTTACCTTAAGGAGGAAATAAGCTGACTACCACGTGGCCTTGGGTTGCAAGCCAAATCTTTGGACGAGTTAGTCCTGGATGCAACATCGTCTTATTTCTCCAAAGTCCAATAATGTAAAAAAGGACGGTCCAGGAGTCTAGACCATAGAAATAGGTAACCTTCCCGAGGATCCCTTAGTCTGAGACTCGCTCGGTAGCCCCACGACTAGCCTCCAAGGACGTAGTCTTGACATGGAGCTGCTTCATGTGTCCAAAGTCTTCGGCTTGTAGGGCGAGTTCTCCCCTTTTTACATTCAACCGATAATAGCTCGTCCACCGATGACATCCCCATTTCCAAATAATATACATATATTCATAACGATTGAGTTTATCCTCCCAAGCCGACCGTTCGATAACGAACACTGGTTTGTCTGACACCCTTTCTAACGAAAGGTCGCGGCTAGTCAAGACCAATGACCGACCACGCAAGAGTGGTTTGAGACAGTCTTTATTAACACGTTCCATTGTGGATATCATGTCCCTCTTTTCTAGGGATATGGTTTGTGATATGGGTTATCCCACATGCACATAACCACACGATTTATAAAAAATCGCGAAGTTCATGTCACATTAGAGGGGCTCTTGGTATATCAGGAACTTATAAAAGGAAAACTGCCACCACAGCATCCTTATGCTTTCTAGATCTCACATCGATGTTGCCATTCCCAATCCTCAAAACTCCAGCCTTCAACCTATATCCTTCCCCAAACCCCTTGAACCTCTTCCCTAGTTCGGCCATGACCATCTCGGGTTGAAATGCAAGTGACAGGCGTCCTATGTCACTAAGGAAGACATCCTGGAGTTGAAGAGCGTCGTTTATTTGTCGACAAACTTCGTCCACCATGCTCGGGAGAAGGGCCAAATCATCCCTACGCCTAGAGAAGGCGAGAGGGTTGTTTTTATCCCCCATTTTCTTCGCTGTATTGGCTTCCCTCTCTACAGCTTTCTCCAGGATGTAATGTTTTACTATGGGTTAGATTTTCATGATCTCTCCAAATTATTTTCTGCATATTTGGCCATCATCGTAGTTTGTGAGACCTTTTTGCGAGTCCAACTCCACTTTAGCTTATGGATGAAATTCCTTAACGTCAAGCCAAAAGTACTAAATGGCAAGCAGGCAGACTGCGGGGGAGCAATGATTAGCAAGCTCACCCTGGTTCGATGGTTGAAATGGATCTTCATAGACACCGTTAAGGTATGGCAAAAGGAATGGTTCTATATCACTTAGTCACGCAATGCCGAAGGCGAAGCACCTCTGGTCTTCAGATCGTGTCCTCTCATCTGAGTTGTATCCTGGAAGGAGAAGTACCTGGATTGGGGGAGGCTCCACAGGTAAATGTGCTCACAAATGCATCTCCATCGTGCTAGAAAAAAATTGAGCTCACTAACATTGTTAAAGTCATGCTACATCACAAGCTCCTCCCATGTCAACATCGGGATATTTCGATGTGGTCGTATAGTCCGGGCGACCCGGTCACCGTGCAGAACATTTTCAAGCCACAGAAGACATGGCATGCCAAAGAGGAGGAGATCGACATTAATGTTACTAACCCTCCTAGACCGGTAAGATTTTATCATGTGTTTGCTATTTCCTCCTTAATACAAGATTCTCATCTCTGTTCTCCTCCATACTCACAAATCTAGGTGAAAAATCGCTAGCACATCATTGTATGGTGCCCTTGCTCGAGGTCCCGAGGATGACCTTATTAACATCCATGCCAATCAAGAAGTTGTACATGTCTTAGTAGGAGAAGGAAGAAAAGAAGAAGGCCCGAGAGGGTCATCGGCCGAAAGGACCTCTAGACACCAGGTATGAGGACACAATCGCTCATTCTCATCTTGAGGTAGAAGAGCAAGAAGATGGGGAGGAGATTGGTTCCCCTCACATGAAGTAGAGAGCATCGTCCAAAGACGTCGAGGAAGATCAGGCTCCCTTTGCCCCGAAGAGGCAATGCACAGCCTCGGTGGCCCTGTTCAATGATGTTCCGGAGTTCGTCAAGGAATCCGAGGATTTTGAAAGTGCTCGTCAAAGGAGCCTCAGGGTGAAGCCCCGAGCGCAAAGGTATGGATCCGAAAGGCCAAAACATCTTGTCGTATTGAGATAATGTTATTGATGGTTAGGCCTTCTTACTGTATTGTAGACCGCCACATGATTTCCCCACCAATCTAATTTCGCAGGGTGATTCCTTGCTGGCCAACCTAGTAGAAAGCACGGCCGCTTCACGTAACACATATCCCCGAGCCATCGAGGAGTTGGGGTACGTAGTGTCTCAAGAGAACCCCCTAGAATAGGAAACCAGGGTAAGGGGTGATGACATCATGTCTGAGGCAAACACCTCGGACGTCGAATAACAGGACGATAAAACCTTCCTGACCAGCAAGGAGGGAGAGCCTAGACTATCTGGGTCTTCTCTGAAGAAAATTCTGGAGACCTTTCGACCTCCGGAACCATCCGTACCAGCTTCTCCGAGAGGGGAAACTACAACACATGTGACACCCTACAACCGACGCTCCAGAAGATTCCCTTTTACTCCATTGTCGTCATGTGATTCTTTTTTTTGTCGCATTCATCATCGCATCATTCGCATTATCCGCATTGCATCGGCATTCTGTTGTCGTACTTCTTCAAAACTTACGTCACCTGCTAGTTGACACTTCTCTCCATTTTGTCGATGACCGTTTCGAGACCAACCACACACGTACGTGCCAACGACATCATCTAAATATTGTTTATAAAGAGTGTATACAACTTTCTAGGATTTGGTTGAAAGTTGGTGTGCGGTCTTAATATAGTGTAGGTACGCCGTCTGCAAAATTTCATCGCAATTGGAGTCCGTTTGATACCCGAACTATTAAAGATATAACCGTACTATAGCCGGTCAAATGACGGACATTTTTCGTATATTAAAACTCTGTTGCGGGCTACAGGTGTTTCCGTCTCTGCTATGTCCAACCCTTCTGCACAGTGCGCAAACTCCTCGTGCGCGCACAAAAACCTCCCAAAACACAAAATATACGATCGTGACCATTGGGTCCGGATCAACACCGTAATACCCCAAACCGTCAGCGATTTTTTAACTAGAATCCCTAACCTATTTATATGGATCGTCCGATCTAAATTGGAGGGTCCTATTTTTTCCCACTAACCATCCTAGCTATTTAAGTAGATGAAACCCTGGGAGGCGTCCCATTCATCCATAGTTCCATCACTGTCACCAGCCAGCCACGAGGTACCTCCCACCTCGGGATCCTCCTAGATCCACACGCGATCTGACCATCTCCCGCAATTTTGGTGCCGACCAACCCAATACCTCCATCTCTCCTACCGACCGTAGTCGCTCGAGGCTCCCTCAACCACCTCATGAAGCACTAGACACTACTAGAATTCCTATATTTGTCGTCCGCGAAATCTTTGCCGTCAGCCAGCAGACGGCGAAGAACCTCTTTACCGTGTGTTGGCAAAAAACAGACGGTAAAGAGGAGGCTGATGGCAAAATAAATATTTGCCATCAGCCACCTCTTTGCCGTCTGCTGACAGACGGCAAAGGTAGGGATGGCCGACGGCAAAGCTGTCCCACCCCAACCCTACTCTCTCCTCAACCCACCCCGGCCCCACCCACCCCTTTGCCGTCTGCCTGACTAGCTTTGCCGTCCGTGGCGGACGGCAAAGGGTATCAGCGGCAGACGGCAAAGGAGAAGGACCCCCGAAAAGATAACGGGGCCGCGCGCCTATCTCTCTCCTCTCTCCCACGCACTCTCTCTCTCTCCCACGCGCTCTCTCTCTCTCCCACGCACGCCCTGCGCCCTGCGCCCCCACCGCCGACGCCGCCCCACCGCCGCCGCCTCCCCCCCACCTCCCCACCGCCGCCCTACGACCCCCCCCTGCGGGCCTCCCTGCGCCCTGCGCCCCCAGCGCCGCCGCCGCCCCACCGCCGCCGCCGCCGCACCGCCGCCGCCTCCCCACCTACACACCCCACCGCCGCCCTGCGCCCCCCCCTCCTGCGGCCCTCCTCCTCCTCGGTGAGTTTTTTCCTTTTTTCGTTTAATTCATTAATTAGGTTAGTTAGGTTAGTTGTTAATTACCTATTGTTAGTTAGGTTAGTTAGGTTAGTTGTTAGTGGTTAGGTTAGTTAGGTTAGTTAGGTTAGTTGTTAATTACCTATTGTTAGTTGTTAGTTAGGTTAGTTGTTAGTTAGGTTAGTTGTTAGTTGTTAGTTAGGTTAGTTGTTAGTTAGGGTAGTTGTTAGTTGTTAGTTAGGTTAGTGGTTACGTACTGGTAATTAGGTTAGTTAGGTTACTTGTTAGTTGTTAGTGGTAATTAGGTTAGTTGTTAGTGGTATTACCCCTCGAGCTAGGTTAGTTGTTAGGTTAGTTGTTAATTACCTACTGTGTGTTAGGTTAGTTGTTAGTTTTGTAGTTGACCGTGTAGAGCCCTCCGGTCGCCGCCTATGTTTGCACTAGCCACAACGTTGAGGATATTACAACAGCTCGCAATAGTAGTTGTCGCACCGACACGACATCTCGACGACACCCCTGACACCCGTCACGATGCCCCGAAACCCCGACACGACATCTCGATGACACCCCTGACACCCGACACGATGCCCCGAAACCCCGACACGACGCCCCGACACGACATCTCGACGACACCCCTGACACCCGACACAATGCCCCGAAACCCCGACACGACGCCCCGACACGACATCTCGACGACACCCCGGCATGAAATATTTTTTTATGGAACCTGGAAAGTTTTATAAAGTAGTATAGGTAACCTGGAAAGTTTTATAGGTAACCTAGAAAGTTTTATAGGTAACCTAGAAAGTTTTATAGGTAACCTAGAAAGTTCTATAGGTAACCTCGACCCCCGACCCCCGACAACACTCACCCTCGACCCCCGACCCCCTACCCCGACCCCCGACGCCACTGACCCCCGACCCCCGACGCCCGACGCCACTGACCCTCGACCCCCGACCCCCGACCCCCGACAACACTCACCCTCGACCCCCGACCCCCTACCCCGACCCCGACGCCACTGACCCCCAACCCCCGAGCCCCGACACCTCTTCGGCCTCTTGTTGACCGAAAAGACCCCAATCCCTGACGCCAGTGACCTTCGACCCGCGAGGACACTGACCCACATAGTTATGAGTTAGGTCATATAGTTATGTTAATTATAAAAACATCATATTTGTGTTGATCGGGTGAATTTCAATGTGCAGTTGTTCGACGACCTCCACATGCGTTGGACAAGCTCCGCCCTTGCGTTTGTTGGTGAGCACAAATGACTTCTCCTCCTACCCCCTTAATTTGCTCTGTCCCGGTCTTCGTGCCGATGAAACTTGCTAGCTATAGGTTTCTTCAATCATGAGTATGCGTGACCAGTATGCGTCTCCCATTCAAAAGGGCGACATCTGTAAATATGCATGTCTTTGCATATTTATAACCGCCATCCTTTCGAATTGTCCAACATTATCCATGACAGCGCGAGTATGTGTAGACTGGGTTCGTTTTCCCGTATGCTGTGCTCTGGATCCGATGCGGAATTTCGTCAGTGCCTCCCTGTTGTTCTCCGGATGCACATCCTCTTTGTTTATTGCGGAGACGTGTATCAGGAGAACAGCGGGGAGGTGCTGCCGAAATTTTGCGTTGGATCCGGAGCAGAGCATGGGAAAACGAACCCAATCTACACATACTCGGGTGGGATTAGGACCTATCTTTACCTATTAGCGTGTAGGTTGCCTGGACGTAATAAAAATGGCGAACCTGATTAACCGATGAATATAGATGATGAATTATATATAAATATATTTCTTCTGTCTTTAGTAGCTACGCAAGATGAGTGATCGTGCGTGGATGTATACCGGTCACCCTAGTCAGAAAGAGATGAGGAAAGAATGGTTTTTTAAAACGAAGGAATTTGTGAAAGCCGCATTCGCAAATGGCGAGGAAAGAAACTATTGCCCCTGTCCTGGATGCGACAACTATAAAAAGACGACAGAGGCCGTAATGATTAAACACCTGCAGAGGAGGGGTTTTAAGCCTAATTATACGTTGTGGACATTTCATGGTGAGTCTATACAACGCACAAGAGCTGAGGTGGTCCATCGTCGCACGGACGAGCATGGTACTGTGATCGAAGACATGGTGCAAGACTTTGATGATGCTCGGGATTCGGAAGATGAGATGGAGGAATCTGCAAAGGCCTTTTATGAAATGTTGGAGTCTTCAAAATGTCCTCTCCATGAGCACACCGTGCTGTGTCAGCTGGATGCAATTGCACAAGTAATGGCTCTAAAGGCTCAGTTCAACTTGGGAAGAGAATGCTACGACGCGATGATGACACTATTTGGACGTTTCCTACCCAAAGGCCATGACATGCCTGCAAACCTGTACCAGTCGGACAAAATACTTCGTGTACTTAAGATGCCCTATGAGAAGATAGATGCATGTGAGAAAGGATGTGTCTTATTTAGGAAGGAGTATGCACACTTGGACTATTGTCCCAATTGCGAGTCTTGCAGGTATCTTGTGGTAGACAACGGTATGGGTGAGAAGAGGCAGACCAAAATCGCAGTTAGTGTTCTTCGGTATATGCCAATCGTACCAAGACTTCAACGTCTTTTCATGGTCGAAGAGACAGCCAGACAGATGACATGGCACAAATTGGGCAAAAAACCGAACTAGATGCGGATGGGAATAAGATGATGGTACACACATCGGATGGGGAAGCGTGGAAACATTTCGATGGATTGCATCAGGATAAAGCGACAGATCCAAGAAATCCTCGAGTCTGTGCCGCCACGGATGGTTTTAATCCCTTCGGCATGACGGCAACCCAATACAGTTGTTGGCCTGTATTTGTCATTCCACTTAATCTCCCCCCCGGGCAGATTATGCAAAGAAAGAACATATTTCTGACGTTGATAATTCCAGGGCCCAATTATCCGGGGAAGAATATGAATGTGTACCTGCAACCGCTTAAGGATGAATTGGAAGAAGCTTGGGAAAATGGGGTCAAGACATACGATGCCGCTAGAAAAGAAAACTTCAAAATGCATGTGTGGTACATGTACTCTATGCATGACTTGCCAGCGTATGCGCTATTCTCTGGATGGTGTGTGCATGGAAGGTTCCCGTGCCCCCAATGCAAGGCAGCTCTTCAGTTTCATTGGTTGAAGGAGGGTCGGAAGTATTCTTGCTTTGACTTGCATAGACAGTTCCTGGATCCTGACCATCAGTTCAGAAAAGACAAGAAGAACTTTACCAAAGGTAAAGTTGTCAAAAACTTGGCACCACATGCGTTCACAGGCCAACAGATCCTGGATCAGTTAAACGCCCTCGAGCCTGATCCAGAGCGTCCAGGGTATTTCAAGGGGTATAATTCAAAACACGCGTGGACTCACAAGCCATGCTTCTGGGATCTGTCGTACTTCAAAGACCTCCTTCTTCCACACAATATCGACATGATGCACACTGAAAAGAATATAGGAGAGGCTATTTTTGGTACATTGTTCGACATAGATGGGAAGACAAAGGATAATATTAAGGATAGAGTCGATCAAGAGACACTATGTCATAGACCGTTACAAAACATGTGAGAAGGCAAAGGAAAGCAGAAGTGGTCGAAGCCAAAGGCCTGGTTCAATCTTGGAAGGCCAGCTATGAGGGAAATTATCTTGTGGGTCAAAATGCACTTGATGTTTCCCGATGGGTATGCAGCGAATCTAAAGAGGGGAGCGAGTCTTGAAAAATTAAAAATCTTTGGTCTCAAGAGTCATGATTGGCACATATGGCTAGAGCGGGTAATGCCGGTGATGTTACGTGGCTTTATTCCTGAGGATGAATGGCTAGTACTGGCGGAGCTGAGCTATTTCTTCCGTGTTCTTTGTGCGAAAGAATTGTCGCCTGGCGTGGTAGAAGACATGGAGGAGTTTGCACCGGAGTTGTTGTGCAAGTTAGAGAAGATCTTTCCACCGGGCTTCTTTAATCCAATGCAGCATTTGATTTTACATCTACCGACCGAGGCAAGATTGGGTGGGCCGGTGCAAGATCGTTGGTGCTATGCAACTGAGAGGATGCAGAAGACCCTTCGAGCTAAATGTAAAAATAAGCGTAGAATTGAAGCATCGATGGCTGAGGCATTCATTACTGAGGAGGTGGCAAACTTTGTGACAGCACACTACGAAGCCAAAAATCATCATTTGCATAATCCGAAGCCTCGGCACAATGATGGAGACCCTAAAAAAGGTGGGTCCAACCTCAGCCTATTCAAAGGGAAGCTCGCACCAGCCGGTGCTTCGAAACCAATAACGTTGGATATCGAAGAATGGCGGAACATTTCTTTGTATATCTTCAACAACCTAACAGAAGTGCGGCCGTACATCGAGTGAGTTCTCGACACATTTTCCCGTAACTTCTAATTCATTTGAACTGCTCTTATTCCCGGATATTTCAAACAGCTGTTACGTCGTCAAATTCTCGGATGGAGCGGTGATCGAAAATGATTCCGTCGAAGAGTATGAGCTTCTGTCAAAGACAGGAGGCGGCTATCCCAGTTTCATCTCTTGGTTCAAACAAACGGTAATTATCAATAATGGACCATTTCATTCTTGGTCTAACTTGCGGCTAATGCAACAATCGTTTCGTATTAAACTTGTAGGCTAATTCAGAGTCTATGGACGCCGAATTGAGACAAGTCGCTAATGGTTTTGACTATAAGGTCCGTTCATTTGAGAAATACAACATCAACGGGTGTCTCTTTCGTACCTTTGGCACAGAGCTATCTATGCCCGACCGGAAATCTACAAATTGTGGTGTCTCTGCTATCGGCAAAGGTGTTATCGAGTATTATGGAAGAGTTGAAGCAATTTATGAACTTCAATTCTATGGTGAAAACCCACCGAATGTCGTAGTCTTCAAATGTTATTGGTTCCAGCCGAAGGAGACTAGAAGGACTCATGAACATATAGGACTAGTCGAAATCAATCCAAACACCCATTTAGATGTTCCCGATGTCTATATTACGGCTCAACAGGCGACCCAAGTTTTCTACCTACCGTGGGCATGCCAAGCGGATAAGAATCTGGAAGGTTGGTATGTTGTTTATGAAGTTCCGCCACATGTCAGACCACCTCTCCCAAATGAACAGGATTATGAACCTCACATTAACCCAGACACATATGATGGAGAATTCTTCCAAGAAGCACGTCTTTCCAAGAAACGTTTCAAGAACCGCCGTGCTTCATCCAAGAACATGGAAGTAGACAGCGACAATGAATCCGACTCCAGCCCTGAGCCGGAACCAGAAGACCTGGAACTCGTAGAGGTTACTGATGCGGATGACCTGTCAATGCTTCAACGATTAAAGGAAGGCCTTTCACAACTTCACGCCGTTGAACCCGATGAGCACGTCATTCATGAAGACATGCGTGATAGTGATGATGATGATGCATTTATTGATGATGATTATTAGTTTGTAAGATTCAAAACTTAAATTATATATATTTTAATATTTACTATTCATGTACATATTATTATTCATGTCAGTCATTCAATTTTTTTATGTTGTACTATTCATGGCAGGTGTTGAAAGATGGTGGGCGCGGGTCCAGAGCCTTCTCCAGGGCAACCGTCTCCAGACGAAGCCGGCGCGAGCAACCGTGGTGTTTCTCCGCCTTGATGACCACTATGGTAAGTTTCTCCTCCAAACTTAGCTTGTTTTCCTCTAAAATGAGATAATTAGCCAATTTAGCTCAAAAAAGACATAATTAGGTAATTTAGCTCCAACAAGAGGAGAAGAGGAGAAGAAATAGGCAAAATGAAAAGAAAGAAGAAGAAGAGATGAAGAAGAAGAGAAGAAGGAGGAGGAGGAGGAGGAGGAGGAGGAGGAGGAGGAGGAGGAGGAGAAGGGAGGAGGAGGAGAAGGAGGAGGAGGAGAAGGCATATCCTTCTCCTCCTCCTCCTCCTCCTCCTTCTTCTTGATTTCTTCTCCTTCTCCTTCTCCTCCTTCTCGTCCTCCTCCTCCTCCTTCTTGTTTTTCTTCTCCTTGTTCTCTTATTGCTTCTTCTCTTTCATATTATCCTTGGTTTAATTAACCCAACAATGACATAGTTAGCCCATTTAGCTCCAAAATACCGTAATAAGCTCAAAATAGCATAAGAACCTTGGTTAGCTCATGAATATTATATACTTAGCTTCTTTTCCTCTAAAATGACATAATTGGAATATCTAGATCAAAAAAGACATAATTAGGTAATTTAGCTCCAACAAGAGGAGAATAGGAGAAGAAATAGGCAAAATGAAAAGAAAGAAGAAGAAGAGATGAAGAAGAAGAGAAGAAGGAGGAGGAGGAGGAGGAGGAGGAGGAGGATGAGGAGGAGAAGGCCCTTGGCCTTCTCCTCCTCCTCCTCCTTCTTCTTCTTGATTTCTTCTTCTTCTCCTCTTCCTCCTCTTTCTTCTTCTTCTTCTCCTCCTCTTTCTTCTTCTTATTCTACCATAATAAGCTCAAAATGAAAAGAAAGAAGAAGAAGAGATGAAGAAGAAGAGAAGAAGAAGGAGGAGGAGGAGGAGGAGGAGGAGGAGGAGAAGGGAGGAGGAGGAGGAGGAGGAGGAGGAGAAGGCCAAGGACCTTCTATCCTTCTCCTCCTCCTCCTTCTCCTCCTCCTCCTCCTTCTTCTTGATTTCTTCTTCTTCTCCTCCTCCTCCTATTTCTTCTCCTCTTTCATATTATCCTTGGTTTAATTAACCCAACAATGACATAGTTAGCCCATTTAGCTCCAAAATACCGTAATAAGCTCCAAATGGCATAAGAACGTTGGTTAGCTCATGAATATTATATACTTAGCATCTTTTCCTCTAAAATGACATAATTGGAATATTTAGCCCAAAAAAGACATAATTAGGTAATTTACCTCCAACAAGAGGAGAAGAGGAGAAGAAATAGGCAAAATGAAAAGAAAGAAGAAGAAGAGATGAAGAAGAAGAGAAGAAGAAGGAGGAGGAGGAGGAGGAGGAGGAGGAGAAGGCCAGGGGCCTTCTCCTCCTCCTCCTCCTCCTTCTTCTTGATTTCTTCTTCTTCTCCTCTTCCTCCTCTTTCTTCTTCTTCTCCTCCTCTTTCTTCTTCTTCTTCTACCATAATAAGCTCAAAATGAAAAGAAAGAAGAAGAAGAGATGAAGAAGAAGAGAAGAAGGAGGAGGAGGAGGAGGAGGAGGGAGGAGGAGGAGGAGGAGGAGGAGGAGGAGAAGGCCAAGGACCTTCTATCCTTCTCCTCCTCCTCCTTCTCCTCCTCCTCCTCCTTCTTATTGATTTCTTCTTCTTCTCCTCCTCCTCCTATTTCTTCTCCTCTTTCATATTATCCTTGGTTTAATTAACCCAACAATGACATAGTTAGCCCATTTAGCTCCAAAATACCGTAATAAGCTCAAAATGGCATAAGAACCTTGGTTAGCTCATGAATATTATATACTTAGCTTCTTTTCCTCTAAAATGACATAATTGGAATATTTAGCTCAAAAAAGACATAATTAGGTAATTTAGCTCCAACAAGAGGAGAAGAGGAGAAGAAATAGGAAAAATGAAAAGAAAGAAGAAGAAGAGATGAAGAAGAAGAGAAGAAGGAGGAGGAGGAGGAGGAGGAGGAGGAGGAGAAGGGCCTTCTCCTCCTCCTCCTCCTCCTCCTCCTTCTTCTTGATTTCTTCTTCTTCTCCTCTTCCTCCTCTTTCTTCTTCTTCTCCTCCTCTTTCTTCTTATTCTTCTACCATAATAAGCTCAAAATGAAAAGAAAGAAGAAGAAGAGATGAAGAAGAAGAGAAGAAGGAGGAGGAGGAGGAGGAGGAGGAGGAGGAGAAGGGAGGAGGAGCAGGAGGAGGAGGAGAAGGCCAAGGACCTTCTATCCTTCTCCTCCTCCTCCTCCTTCTTCTGGATTTCTTCTTCTTCTTCTCCTCCTCCTATTTCTTCTCCTCTTTCATATTATCCTTGGTTTAATTAACCCAACAATGACATAGTTAGCCTATTTAGCTCCAAAATACCGTAATAAGCTCAAAATGGCATAAGAACCTTGGTTAGCTCATGAATATTATATACTTAGCTTCTTTTCCTCTAAAATGACATAATTGGAATATTTAGCTCAAAAAAGACATAATTAGGTAATTTAGCTCCAACAAGAGGAGAAGAGGAGAAGAAATAGGAAAAATGAAAAGAAAGAAGAAGAAGAGATGAAGAAGAAGAGAAGAAGGAGGAGGAGGAGGAGGAGGACGAGGAGGAGGAGGAGAAGGGCCTTCTCCTCCTCCTCCTCCTTCTTCTTGATTTCTTCTTCTTCTCCTCTTCCTCCTCTTTCTTCTTCTTCTCCTCCTCTTTCTTCTTCTTCTTCTACCATAATAAGCTCAAAATGAAAAGAAAGAAGAAGAATAGATGAAGAAGAAGAGAAGAAGGAGGAGGAGGAGGAGGAGGAGGAGGAGGAGAAGGGAGGAGGAGCAGGAGGAGGAGGAGAAGGCCAAGGACCTTCTATCCTTCTCCTCCTCCTCCTCCTTCTTCTTGATTTCTTCTTCTTCTTATCCTCCTCCTATTTCTTCTCCTCTTTCATATTATCCTTGGTTTAATTAACCGAACAATGACATAGTTAGCCTATTTAGCTCCAAAATACCGTAATAAGCTCAAAATGGCATAAGAAGCTTGGTTAGCTCATGAATATTATATACTTAGCTTCTTTTCCTCTAAAATGACATAATTGGAATATTTAGCTCAAAAAAGACATAATTAGGTAATTTAGCTCCAACAAGAGGAGAAGAGGAGAAGAAATAGGCAAAAAGAAAAGAAAGAAGAAGAAGAGATGAAGAAGAAGAGAAGAAGGAGGAGGAGGAGGAGGAGGAGGAGAAGGGCCTCCTCCTCCTCCTCCTCCTACTTCTTGATTTCTTCTTCTTCTCCTCTTCCTCCTCTTTCTTCTTCTTCTCCTCCTCTTTCTTCTTCTTCTTCTACCATAATAAGCTCAAAATGAAAAGAAAGAAGAAGAAGAGATGAAGAAGAAGAGAAGAAGGAGGAGGACGAGGAGGAGGAGGAGGAGAAGGGAGGAGGAGCAGGAGGAGGAGGAGAAGGCCAAGGACCTTCTATCCTTCTCCTCCTCCTCCTTCTCCTCCTCCTCCTCCTTCTTCTTGATTTCTTCTTCTTCTCCTCCTCCTCCTATTTCTTCTCCTCTTTCATATTATCCTTGGTTTAATTAACCCAACAATGACATAGTTAGCCCATTTAGCTCCAAAATACCGTAATAAGCTCCAAATGGCATAAGAACGTTGGTTAGCTCATGAATATTATATACTTAGCATCTTTTCCTCTAAAATGACATAATTGGAATATTTAGCCCAAAAAAGACATAATTAGGTAATTTACCTCCAACAAGAGGAGAAGAGGAGAAGAAATAGGCAAAATGAAAAGAAAGAAGAAGAAGAGATGAAGAAGAAGAGAAGAAGGAGGAGGAGGAGGAGGAGGAGGAGGAGGAGGAGAAGACCCCTGGCCTTCTCCTCCTCCTCCTCCTCCTCCTTCTCCTCCTTCTTCTTGATTTCTTGTTCTTCTCCTCTTCCTCCTCTTTCTTCTTCTTCTCCTCCTCTTTCTTCTTCTTCTTCTACCGTAATAAGCTCAAAATGAAAAGAAAGAAGAAGAAGAGATGAAGAAGAAGAGAAGAAGGAGGAGGAGGAGGAGGAGGAGGAGGAGAAGGGAGGAGGAGGAGGAGGAGGAGGAGGAGAAGGCCAAGGACCTTCTATCCTTCTCCTCCTCCTCCTCCTTCTTCTTGATTTCTTCTTCTTCTCCTCCTCCTCCTATTTCTTCTCCTCTTTCATATTATCCTTGGTTTAGTTAACCCAACAATGACATAGTTAGCCCATTTAGCTCCAAAATACCGTAATAAGCTCAAAATGGCATAAGAACCTTGGTTAGCTCATGAATATTATATACTTAGCTTCTTTTCCTCTAAAATGACATAATTGGAATATTTAGCTCAAAAAAGACATAATTAGGTAATTTAGCTCCAACAAGAGGAGAAGAGGAGAAGAAATAGGAAAAATGAAAAGAAAGAAGAAGAAGAGATGAAGAAGAAGAGAAGAAGGAGGAGGAGGAGGAGGAGGAGAAGGGCCTTCTCCTCCTCCTCCTGCTCCTCCTCCTTCTTCTTGATTTCTTCTTCTTCTCCTCTTCCTCCTCTTTCTTCTTCTTCTCCTCCTCTTTCTTCTTCTTCTTCTACCATAATAAGCTCAAAATGAAAAGAAAGAAGAAGAAGAGATGAAGAAGAAGAGAAGAAGGAGGCGGAGGAGGAGGAGGAGGAGGAGAAGGGAGGAGGAGCAGGAGGAGGAGGAGAAGGCCAAGGACCTTCTATCCTTCTCCTCCTCCTCCTTCTCCTCCTCCTCCTCCTTCTTCTTGATTTCTTCTTCTTCTTCTCCTCCTCCTATTTCTTCTCCTCTTTCATATTATCCTTGGTTTAATTAACCCAACAATGACATAGTTAGCCTATTTAGCTCCAAAATACCGTAATAAGCTCAAAATGGCATAAGAACCTTGGTTAGCTCATGAATATTATATACTTAGCTTCTTTTCCTCTAAAATGACATAATTGGAATATTTAGCTCAAAAAAACATAATTAGGTAATTTAGCTCCAACAAGAGGAGAAGAGGAGAAGAAATAGGCAAAATGAAAAGAAAGAAGAAGAAGAGATAAAGAAGAAGAGAAGAAGGAGGAGGAGGAGGAGGAGGAGGAGGAGAAGGGCCTCCTCCTCCTCCTCCTCCTCCTCCTTCTTCTTGATTTCTTCTTCTTCTCCTCTTCCTCCTCTTTCTTCTTCTTCTCCTCCTCTTTCTTCTTCTTCTTCTACCATAATAAGCTCAAACTGAAAAGAAAGAAGAAGAAGAGATGAAGAAGAAGAGAAGGAGGAGGAGGAGGAGGAGGAGGAGGAGAAGGGAGGAGGAGGAGGAGGAGGAGGAGGAGAAGGCCAAGGACCATCTATCCTTCTCCTCCTCCTCCTTCTCCTCCTCCTCCTCCTTCTTCTTGATTTCTTCTTCTCCTCCTCCTCCTATTTCTTCTCCTCTTTCATATTATACTTGGTTTAATTAACCCAACAATGACATAGTTAGCCCATTTAGCTCCAAAATACCGTAATAAGCTAAAAATGGCATAAGAACCTTGGTTAGCTCATGAATATTATATACTTAGCTTCTTTTCCTCTAAAATGACATAATTGGAATATTTAGCTCAAAAAAGACATAATTAGGTAATTTAGCTCCAACAAGAGGAGAAGAGGAGAAGAAATAGGCAAAAAGAAAAGAAAGAAGAAGAAGAGATGAAGAAGAAGAGAAGAAGGAGGAGGAGGAGGAGGAGAAGGGCCTTCTCCTCCTCCTCCTCCTCCTCCTCCTCCTTCTTGATTTCTTCTTCTTCTCCTCTTCCTCCTCTTTCTTCTTCTTCTCCTCCTCTTTCTTCTTCTTCTTCTACCATAATAAGCTGAAAATGAAAAGAAAGAAGAAGAAGAGATGAAGAAGAAGAAGAGAAGAAGGAGGGGGAGGAGGAGGAGGAGGAGGAGGAGGAGGAGAAGGGAGGAGGAGGAGGAGGAGGAGAAGGCCAAGGACCTTCTATCCTTCTCCCCCTCCTCCTTCTCCTCCTCCTCCTCCTCCTTCTTGTTTTTCTTCTCCTTGTTCTCTTATTTCTTCTTCTCTTTCTTCTTCAATTTAGCTTATTTGTCATATATGTTGTTGTTCTTCTTCTACTTACTTTCTTATTCCCATTTTGCAGATTGGATGTACTACATGCATGGAAGCTGGCGTTGGAGTGCTTTAGTTTCCTTTTTTATTTGAGTTGATGAACAATGTGTTGGTTCTTTGTATGTGTTGATGAACAATATATGTGGAACTATATGTATATATATATGGATGAAACTTTGTATATGTTGGTTTCTTTCGATATATGGATGTCCATTGATGAACAAATGACATTGGTGAACTTTATATGTATATCATATATGTGTTGTGAACTATATATCATATATGTGCACTTAATTATATATATTATTGCTGTGAAATAACATAAAATAAACAAAATAGTGACAATATGGGCTCTTTGCCGTCTGCTGGCTGATGGCAAAGGCCTTTGCCATCAGCCAGCAGACGGCAAAGGTGCCACATGGCACCCAGCTGTGCTTCCTGGGCAGTAGCAGCTGGCCATATAGGCTCTTTGCCGTCTGCCTATAGGCTCTTTGCCTCTTTGCCGTCTGCCTGCTGGGCTCTTTGCCGACTGCCTGCTGGGTGGCAGACGGCAAAGAAGAGGGCACAGAGGATTGGCAGGAGTGAAGAGAGGTGGAGGGGAGGACAAGGCAGACGGCAAAGATTGACCAGCAGGCTGACGACAAAGATTGACCAGCAGGCTGACGGCAAAGAGCCTCCGTTAACCAATAACGGAGGCAACGCCTCTCGGCTGCCGTCTCAAGCTCTTTGCCGACTGCGGCTCAGGGAAGCGGACGGCAAAGAGCTTTGCCGTTCGCTTCGGTGGGGCAGACAGCAAAGAAGGTGATTTGCCATCGTAGGCTGACGCACAAAATTTTCCGGCCGTGACAATCTTTGCCGTCCGTGGTACTGTCTTTGCCGTCCGGGTGTTTGTCTTTGCCGTGTGTGATGGCAGACGGCAAAGAAGGTGATTCCTGTAGTGAGAGCCCCCTGCCCCTCCACCCATACGTGTCCTGGCGCCCGCAGCCACCTTGGTCCGGTGGTGCCACCAGTAGCTCGCGCCTGATATAATCACCTCTCCTTGAGCTCCTTTGCCCAACACCCTAGCCTGTGCCCCTAGCCGCGTCTCCATCCCTAGATGGAGCTTGCCCCATAATAGCCGCAACAGCCAGAGCCCCTCGCCTCACCGGTCCCGTCATTGGATCCAACAACCCAACCTCGGCTAAGGGCCCTGCCTCCGTCTTTGCCGATGCCGGCAAGCACAGCAGCCGGAGCTCCTCACCTTCAACCCAAAGTTGGAGAACTACAGGTCCATGACCATGGCCCTGCGACCTCCCCTTCCTCCGTTTTCCTCCACTTGTTCTCATTTCCCTCTCTCTTTTGGTTGTCCATGGAACCAAGACACATAGAAGCTGCGCCACCTGTCGGAAACGGCGCCTCGAGGCTCGTCCATCCGTCCCCAACAGTCTTACACCCATTCCAGCCCCCGCGTGCGTCCCGGTCGCCACGAGCCGTCTTTAGTTGTCGTCTCGAGTCACTAGAGCGGATGGCCCCATGACCCTTCTCGTGCACATGGTAGACGAGGGAGAGGAGCACCCATCTAGTTTACATATCGATTAAGAGGGGTCAAATGCGTGTGTGCGTGGGCCACATACGCTCCTTCCCCATAGGTCCAGTCTGCCCGCAACTCCAGGAGGCAAGGCCCATATAGTTTGCCTCATCGATATGGCTGAAGCAGCCCCAGGTGTGCACCTTTTCCTTATATTGTGCATGTGTGTTGTTTGCTATGTTGCACCTAATTGCCAATAACCCTCTATCCGGATTCGTCCATGACATGTTTTTTTTATCTCTACAAATTTACCAATTTACTATGGAATTAAAGATTTGCAAAAAACACATACTTCATGCATTTAACATCTCAAAACCCATGCAACAGATTAAAATGAATTATACATGAGAAATGTGTAGAATTTCATGTAGTTTTATAACGTCCTACTTTCAACCATGTTAAAAATGTTTATCTTGCTGTCTGCATGCAATTTGTAATTATTTGCCTATTAAAACAATTTATATCATAAATAAATAATCGTAGCTCTGATTAAAATGTTTCATGTATGTAACTTGACTAGAATAATGTGTAAAATAACATGGTGGCATTACTTTAGCTGTTTAAGAACTCTAAAATTATGTAATAGGAAGAACAGTACCAAAAACTTAATTTGCATATGGGGACTTTCCAGAATTGTTATTCTTTGTTCTCGCCTCGTTGAAACTTGCCAAGAATTTCATGCAATTTCATAATAACTTGTTGCATCCATGATTTAACATGCTTGTGGTTGTCCTTTGCATACATTTTGCATTCATGACATATTCATCTTGTGTTAGTCATATGTTCTATACCTAACTCCGTTTTAGATGATGTATATATGTAAATTTATTTGAATGACACGTAGAATTACATGGTCAACTTTATTTTGTTGTTTAATGAATATAAAATATGTTAAATTTAGATCTGGGACAATTTTGAAATTAACATTTGTAGTCATTTTGGAAATACTATAAGTTGTTTCCAACCACATTATGTAGTCTATTTATGCTTCACCTCTTGCCATGTTTAGCAACATTTAGTATTGTCGTGTACCTGAACGGGAGTGAACTAAGTAATTCAATGTCGAGTTTCGTCAATACGCAAGTTGTTGCATATTAATCGTCACTTAATGTGTGTTGTTTTTTGTGCTTTGCCATGTCATGCATAATTAAACGTACATGCATCATATTTGTCTGCGCATCATGTCATGCATATGTCTGGGTGCTATAGTGTGTTTATTGTTTGTTTCTGAATTGTTTCTTCTCGGTAGAGTTCCGGAACCGCTTCGGAGTGTGAGGATTCATTGCACTACTCTGGTTCATCTTCTTCATGGATTCATTCTTCTTCCAAGCGGGATCTCAGGCAAGATGATTATTTCCCTAGATACCACTACTCTCATTGTCCTGCAAGTTGTCTTGATTCTATCGCGACGTCTCGCTGCCTACCACCCATTATGTCAATCCTTCCAACGTTGGCATGAAAAGACTCTAACCCCTCCACCTGTGAGCAAACCTTACTCAGCGTTCTTATAGCATTTCTAGTTGCACGTGCAAGTTGCTTCCATTTGAAAACATGGGTTCCTTGATATGTTGCCATATTATATCTATTTAATTTAATGCACCTATATACATGGAAAAAGTTGGAAGATTTGGCCTTCTAGCTCGGAGTTATTTCCACCTTTGCCGCCCTAGTTACTTGTGTACCGGTGTTATTTTCCATATTGAGCGCTCCTAACATGCTTGGGGTGTTATGGGGACCCCCTTGATTTTCATTTTGGGATAAAAATCCTCTGGCAAAGCCAAACATTTGTACTACATTTTCCTAATAACTAATAAAATTGCATAGGAACCTGCCGCCCCCGTGGATAATTAATCAACTCCCGGGCCAGTGCTTTCCATGAGTGTTGGTCCAACCTAGAGTGACTTATTAATGCTACACGCGGCAACTCGGTGTTTTGGCATGGTAACCAACGCTCATCCTTGTGCCCTGAGAAAGAGATACACGGCTCCTATCGGGATCGTCGGCACGTCAGGTGTCCTTGCTGGATTTGTTTTACCTTTCTAGAACTTCTTGTGTGCGGGATTCCAAGGATGAGGTTGAGGTTTTCCAATGGGATTCCGAGGAGACTACGAGTTTTTCGTGGTTGAGGTTTTCCAAATAGCTTGTGGCTAGTTCGTAATGGTTCAGTTGGAGCACCCTACAGGGTTAAATCTTTCTCAGAGATATGCCCACGATTATGTGGCAACTTGAAAACTTTGTTTAACAGCCGTTCATAGCAAACTTGAAGTAAACTCAAATAAAATATGCCAACTATGTGCATAATCGTGACTGTCTCTACTCGTGAGTTCTGCATCCGAGAGCGCACAAGGTGGGGATATGCTTGACTCGTTATTAGGTGTTGAGGATCATTTCTTGATACTTATTAGTTCACGTCCGTTTATGCATAGATAACCACCTCTTATTCTTGTACTCGTAAGCTAGCCACTCATATAAATGCTTAGTGCTTGTTGCAGCCTCACCACTTAACCATACGTCAACCATTAAGCTTTGCTAGTATTGATACCTTTGGATATGAGATTGCTGAGTCCCAGTGGCTCACAGATTACTACAACAATAGTTACAAGTATAGGTAATGCAATACTTTGACGTGAGCGCGATGATTGTTCTATTTATAGTTTCTTGTTCTTCTTCTCATCAATCTAGGATGGGTTATAGGAGTTAGCCTAGGATAGCAAGGATGGACATCATTATATTCGTTTGATTTCATCCGTAGTCGGACCGTGCTCTTCTGAATGGTGAATTATTGTATAGTTGTATTGAGATGATCATTATTTAGCTTGTGGCGAGTGTAAGCCAATTCCATATACTCATCTCTTCTTTACATGTACTTGTAATGATATCCACTCTTGCGAAATGACGAGATGCGCTTCTATCCCTGTTGAGGCCCTCATGCCACAAATAAGGATAGGATCGCATCTTGGGCGTTACAAGTTGGTATCAGAGAAGTACCGACCTAGGAGCCCCCATGATTGATCAAACTTTGTCGAGTCGAGTCTAGGGAAAAAACTACTTTTAGTCTAGTTATGACGAAGAGTAGGATTCTTTTTAATCCTCTTCTATGCTTTCGTGAGGAATTATGACTTAGGAATTTTAATCCTACACCTCTTCTCGCTCAAATTTTTTTTAGGATCACGAAGGTATTTTGGAATCTATGTGATGGAGATGTGATAGAGTTCTGTCTCCGTGCCTCCTGTTATCAAGGCGTAAAGCTCCAAGGGGTTTTCAACACATCATTACCGTTCAGCTTCCTTAGTATCTCTGGACAAGGACATCGAAGCGCTTCAATACGTTGCTTGGTGGAAAATAGTGTCATGACTTTTCCCCAATACTGGTGGAGATAGCTCAGATGATGTACCAGTTTGGCACGGTTGGTTTTTCGAAGGTCCGAGGTAGATGAGTTTTTGTAACTTCCGAGATATATGTTGACTATTGGGGGAAAGGTCCTGCAACTGATTACATTGAGTGGGTTCCTGACCCGCAACCTGATAGAATAACGAAGAAAGATTTCGAAAGTTCTAACATGGGAATTCAAGTAGTTACCTAGGCTATCTTCCAACACATGCATGATGTGAGGTTGGGGTTCAACATCTAGTGCTTCTCTTGTTCACGGTCTTTCTTACATAGGATAGTGCCGATATGCTTCCTCAAATATGCTCTGTCAAGCCTTATAGTTCGCTACGCCTAGGGAGCATATTCGAGCATCCTTTCAATATGACAATCCAATGTATGATCCAGCCCGTGGGAGCCTTACCATAGAAATTATCGGACATAATATCTATTATGTATTTGTTCATGTCTTGTTTTGCAAGCATCTTCCTTTGTTTTTTGGAGTATGGTAATTCAAGTTGCTTTGATCTCAAGTGTTTATTTCACATCTTCCCTAAGTGGTGTTCTCATATGTCTATGGGACTTCTAATCCTTCTGCCCTGTCAAATTTTCATGTTAATTCTTTCCAACATGTGTGCTTCTCTTCTAGTCAATTCAATCCTCTCAAATATTTGGAAGATCAATCCTCGTATTTCTTTCTAGAGTTCATCTCATCTGTCCTAAGTTTTCTTTGTTTTTTCCAACCTCCTGCCATTTTTCTTTAGTGAATAAATTATCATTCAAGTTCCTTTCTTTTCACTAATGCTTCTGTTATCTTCTCTTCCATACTGTATCTGGTGATTCATTATGAAGATGCTCAAGTGCTGTGGTCATCATTTCTTCATGTCCGTGTTCTTATCCGATGGATTCATTTCCATCTTTCGGTGTTCATCATATCCTTTTCATTCGTTTAATTCTTTCTAGTGCTAGAAATTCCTATCAAAGCCTCTATTATTTATTCGTTCTCTCTATTTTATCCATAGCATCGAAGATATCTCAGAAGATTGTGTTTCTTTTCAAATCCTTTCAATTATTTCGAGGGTCTCACCTCATGAAGTTCTCATTTGTACCAGTGCAATCAATTTTTCTTAACAATCCATTCAACGGTGTTTTATTTTGAGTGGGACCATAACCAACAAGGTTTCCCAGGATCTTACCTAGCTCTTCTATTCAAGTATGATGTAAGTGTGGATTTTATTAGCCATATTCCTCCTCCAAGATCGCTTCAATAAATTTTTCTAATGCCTCAACTTTTCTTTATTCGTTATTCTAGAGTATCTCAAATATTTGGTGGTGTTCCTTCTCATCATTCTCTGCAATGAAGACTGAAGAAGAGTTTCTCTTAAATCTTGGTTCATTCTCTTGAAGATTCATGGTTTCTGCTTTTTGTTATCATCTTGATTTGGTTCAGAGCAAAAGAAATTCCTTCCATATCTATCTAGAGCAATTCAGTGTAGTTTTCATTTCTCGATCCTCCGAAGGCTATCGTTTCAGAAGATTTCTTCGTTCCTAGATTGCGCTTTCGTTTTCAAATTCTTCTAAATTGTTGTCCTTCATTCGAATCTCAATTAATCTATTACACCTTTCAAGTTCCATCCTAGGTAGATCATGATCTCTTTGTTCTCATGTATCTCCATTCATTCAAAGTATTTCGATTCGTTCTAATTCTTATCGGTGTTGTCGTTCTGGACTTGTTCAGGTTGTGACTTTATCTATCTTCAATCTTCTTCAAGAGCAACAAGTAGTATGCCAAATCACTTGTTGTCATCAAATTAACTTGATGAAGGATAACCATAACATAATTCTTGTTCTTCTTCCCCTGAGGTGATTTGAATCTTTCTTACGAGGTTGTTCAAGATATCAAATTCTTTATCCCAAGTGATTCATGTTTTCTTTCGGGAGTTCCAACTTTTCTTAAATATCTCTTCACGAACCTTCATATAAATCATGGAAAGGCCCCAATCTTGTTCTTTTTGCAACCTTCAACTCTTTCTATCATACTTTCATTTTGATGTTCTTTAAGTGTTTCTTCATGGTGGTTCGTTGAGTATGTAATTCTTTCTTGAGTGTTCCTCAAAATTCTTGTGGTGGTACCTCAAGTAGTCTTTATCTTGCATTTAAATTGCAATTATTCCCTCATTATCCTTTGATGTGGCGATATCGCATTCTTGACTCAAGAGAATTTGTTTCAAGTATGAGATATTTAAACCTAACAATTTCTTCAATCATGAGATATTTTCAACCCATCATTTCATCACTGAAGCTGTCTTGGATTGGATTTCACCTAAATCATTTTCCTAAGGCCTCATTTGGTTTAGGGGGATTGGGGAGGTTTAGAGAGGAAAATCCCCGGGAGGGCCAGAAACCCCACAAATCCTCGAGCGTCCATTTGATAGGAGGGGTTTGCTTAGCCCAATCCACTCTGTTCCCTTTCAATCCCTTCCTATTCATGTGTTTCAAAACCCTCCTGGAGGGACTAGTGGAAGCAAAGCCTTGGGGATTTAAGAGGATTGGGTGGAAGAAAGGGATTCACCCAATACTCTGAAATCCCTCCCTCTCAAAGCCTCCCAAATCCCCCTTAACCAAACGAGGCCAAAGGATTGTTGCTATTGTGGTGCTTCCAAGTGATCCAAGTATTCTCTTATCCTCTCGTGAAAAAAGTTTTGCATATCTTGTTGCTCCCAAGGAATTTCTATTTCCGTTAGTGGCTGGTTGTTACCTCATAACTATGAGATGGTTTCCATAAGCCCACGGTAAACCTATTATTTGTTGTTGATGTTCCAAAACAACATTTAATTCATATTGTTAGAATGGTGTTCAATTCAAATATGGTAGAAATTGTCATTTTATTTTCGTTCTTTTCTTTCCAATGATCTAGCTTATATTCTTTTGTTTCGGAGGAATTGTGATGTTGCTCTCTTTCATTCATTATCTTGTTGTTTCAAGATCATGGTATTTCCTTGCTTGTCCATTTAACTAGAGTGTTGTGTCCTCTTTTAAAGTTATTTCCATCGCATCGTTTTGCCTCTCTTTTCTACCGAAGTGCTGCCCAAATTTCATTTAAATTCTCGTTTGATACTCATGTCATTCTTCTTCTATTGCAATATTCAAGGATCATTGGTTTCACTCGCTTGTCAAAGAAGCTACTAAGATTTAGCTTGTCCTCTTCTCTTCCTCTTCCTATGCTCGTTCCTAGATCTCGGGTTGAGATCTCCTGTTAGTGGAGGAGAGTTGTGACAGCCCGGAACTGACGCTCCAGAAGATTTCCTTTTATTCTATTGTCGTCAGGTGATTCGTTTAGTTGCAGCATTCATCATCGCATCATTCGCATTGCTTCGTCACCCTGTTGCCATCATTTTTCAAAATTTGCATCCGCTGCTAGTTGCCTGTTTTCTCCATTTTGATGTTCACCATTTCGATACTAACCACACACGTACGCGTGAGGGGCATCGTTTATATATTGTTTGTAAATTGTGTATGAAACATTCCCGGATTGTGTTAAAAGTTGGCGTGTAGTCTTAATAATATAGTGTAGGTAGGCTGCGTGCAAAATTTCATCGCAATTGGAGTTTGTTTGATACCCGAACCATTAATCATATAGCGTCACTATAGCCGGTCAAATCATAGACGTTTTTCTTATATTAAAACCATTTTGCCGGGCTACCCATATTTTCCCTATCTCCTATGTCCAACCCGTCTCGCCTCATCGATCCGTTACCGGATCATGTGACCCCTATCTCCACTGAGCTCATGCCTCAGCCTTCGGCCGTTGCCGGCAAGCATAGCCGCCGGAGCGCCTCACCATCACCCCGCCGCTACATCACTGCATGTCCACGGCCATGCCCCTGCGACCTCCTCCTTCCTCGGTTTTCCACCCCCTGTTGTAATCTCCCTCTCTTTGTTGGTTGTCTAGGAAACCAGGGTGCATATGGAGCTGTGCCACCGGCCGAAAACAGCGCCACGAGGCTCGACCAGCTGTCCCCAACAGTGTGTTGCTCATTCCACCCCCCCCCCCCCCGCCACATCCCGATGGCCCCATGACACTGCTTGTGCACAGGGTATACGAGGGAGCGGAGGGCCCCTCTTGTTGACCAAATCGAGCAAGAGGGCTCGAATGTTTGTGTGCGTGTGCTGGACTTAGTGCTTCCCCGCAGGTCTAGTTCGCCCGCAACTCCATAGTACAAGCCCCATCAAGTTTGCCTCACTAAGCTGGCCCAAGCGACACTAGTTGAGCGCCTTTCACTTATATTGTGCCCGTGTGTTGTCCTCTATGTTGTCCCTAGTTGGCAACAGGCCTCTGTCCAGATTCGTCCATGACAAGGTTTTTTTCACATCTACGAATTTATCAACTAACGAGGGTATTATAGATTGGCAAAAAACACATATTTCATGCATTTAACATCTTATAAACCATGCACCGGATTGAAATGAATTATATATGAAAATTGTATAGAATTCCGTGTAGTTTCCTAACATCCTACTTTCAACCATGTTAAAAATGTTTATCTTGCTGTCTGCATTCATTTTGAATAATGGCCTATTAAAACGATTTATGTCATAATTAAATAACCGTAGCTCCGATTAAAATGTTTCAAATATGCAACTTGACTAGAAAAATGTGTAGCATAGCATGGTGGCCTTTATTTTGATGTTAAATGATATGCAGAACAGTACCAAAATCATAATGGGACTTTCCAGAATTGTCATTCATTGTTCTGGCCTCATTTAAACTTGCCTAGAATTTCATGTAGATTCATAATAACTTGTTGCACCCATGATTTTAGATGTTTGTGGTTGTCATTTGCATCCATTTTGCATTCATGACATATTCTTCTTGTGTTGGTCATATCTTTTATGCATAACTCTGTTTTAGATGATCTGTATATGAAAAGCGACTAGAATGACATGTAGAATCACATGGTCCACTTCATTTTATTGTTTAATATAAAATATGTTTAGTTTAGATCTGGGACAATTTCGAAATTAGAGGTCGTTTCGGAAATGCTATAAGTTCTTTCTGACGTCATTTAAAATGCCTAGATAGTGTAGTCTATTTATTCTTTACCTCTTGCAATGTTTAACTACATTTATTATTGTCATATACCTTAACGAGAGTGAACTAACTAATTCAATGTAGAGTTCCATCAATATACAACTCGTTGCATATTGAGCTTCACTTAATGTGTAGAAGTTGTCTGTTGTCATGTGATGCATATTTAAATGGACATGCATCATATTTTTTGTGCATCATGTCATTCGTATGTTGTGGTCTTATCGTGTATTGATTGTTTGTTTTTAGATTGTTTGTTCTCGATAATGTTCCGAAACCGCTTTAGAGTGTGTGGATTCGTTTGACTATGCTAGTTCGTGTACTACTATCATTGTCATGCTAGTTGTCTCGTTACTATCGCTATGTCTTCCTGCATACCACCTACTATGTCAAGCCTTAAAACATTGCCATGAAAATCGTTTACCCCTCCACCTCCCAGCAAACCATTGTTTGGCTATGTTAGCGCTTGCTTGGATTTCTTATAGCATTGCTAGTTGCAAGTGCAAGCTGCTTCCATATGAAAACATGGGTTCCTTCATATATCACCATATTATTGCTAATTAATTTAATGCACCTATATACTTGATAATAGGAGGAAGGCTTGGCCTTCTAGCTCGATGTTTTGTTCCACCTTTGCCGCCCTAGTTACTTGTGTACTGGTGTTATGTTCCATATTGAGCGCTCCTAATATGCTTGGAGTGTCATGGGGACCTCCTTGATTTTTGTTTTGGGATAAAACTCTTCTAGCAAGGCCCAGCATTGGTTATACATTTTCCAAATAAGTAATGAAATTACATAGGGACATGCCGCCCCCATGGATAATTAATCAACCTCCCGGGGACAGTGCTCCTCATGAGTCTTGGTCCAACCAAGAGGAGCTTATGAATGCTACTCGGGGCAATTCGGTGTTTTGGCATGGTAACCATAACTCTTCCATTGTGCCCTAAGAACGAGATACACGGCTCCTATCGGGATGGTTGGAACATCACGTAGCCTTGCTGGGTTTTTTTAACCTTTCGCGAACGTCTTGTGCACGGGATTCAAAGGATACTTTGGGCTATATTGAGGTTGAGGTTTTCCAACGGGATTCCGAGGAGACTACGGGTTTTCCATGGTTGAGGTTTTCCATGCAGCTTGTGGCTATCGAAAACCCGTAGTCTCAACTAGTAGTCTACAAAAACAAATTTAGACTCCAACTCATCTATGGAAAACCTCACTAAGTGATGGATGAGTTTAACACCAGACTCTATTTAGTGCGGTTCTACGAAAAATTCGATCCATTGTTAAGGGATTGGAAGAGGCTTTCGACGGCCTGCTGACAGGCTTCAAGGTAATTCACAATCTCTTTTTTACAAAGTAATTTTATTTTATGGGTTTATAAGAAATCCCTATATCCAGAAGCCCTATGTGTAACACCTGATGTTTAACTCTCGTGACTAATTAATTTTATTTCAAAATTAGGACCAATTAATTTTTTTGTCATTGCTTGTGATGCTTGATGTGATGGTTGGTTGCTTGCCTATTGCTTGTGTTTGAATCCAATGTTCCTGTTACTCTCCAGACTCACCTCCTTAGCCCAAAGCTCCTACCTAATGATCATGCCATGTGAATAGGACCATAAACTATTTTCACCAAATATTACTTTCACCAAAAAGCACTTCCTTGATTTAAGCTTTCAAAAACCCGTGAGTTCGGATTTGTACTACAATTCCTCAAATTAAGGAAGTTATTTTGCATAAGTTATTTTATTTAAAATCCATTATCAAGATGTATTCCCAAAACCACAATATTATTATTTAAACAGTTATTTTACTATTTTATTTAAATACACTTGTGAGACCAAGAAATGGTGCCTTATGAAGGAAAGTTATTTTTATTGTTTTCAAAATATTTGAGAAAATTTAGGGAACTGAGTGGACATATATATTCCATATATATGAGTTTCAACACATGGTCATGTTCAAAATATTGGGCAAAACCCTTCGTGCCTATTTCAAGCTTTTGGAATATTTCTATAAGAAATATCCTCCATAAATTCATGTAAAATTATAGCATGTCACATATGATATATGAGATGATCTTGCCAAGTTTCATCTCAATCCAAATTTATTTGGTTCGCCTAATTATTCTAAAACCCTTTCTGTCCAGATCCAAACTTGAGCAACTCTACATTGCCAAGTGTCTACAATTGTGGTCAAACTTGTTGTACATGTTGTGATACTCCAATAATGCATCCAGACCAAGTGGTGCATCAAGGAGAATAGAAGAACTTGTCCGAAGGCCCTCAATAGAATCTGTGTTGATTTCTGACCTTGGAAAACTTTAAATTATAAAATTTCTATAATTGTTCCCAAACTTTTTGGGCATGCTTTAATGCTCAAATAATGCCCCCACACAAAGGTGTGGATTTGATGGGTTATTCAAGTCTACATTGGAAACCTTCTCCACCAAATCCCAAATTTGGTGTCCAAGCTTATTTTCATCTATTATGTGATCCTGTTAAGTCTCATATCAATAGGAATCCATTTGGTAGCCCTAACCTCCATCAAACACCTTGTGTGCATTCACCAAAGTTGCTGCTTTGGCCCCTTCATCTATTTCCCTTCAGCATAAATTTTGACAAAAGCTTTCCCTAGTTACCTTTTAACTCCAGTAACCTTTCTATGGCCAGTGGTCAATTATTGGAGGATGACTCCATGTATCTACTTCTCAATTTCTACCTTGGCAGCATCGTTTTACCCCTCTTGCTATACTTCTGCTTAAGCCAAAGCCCCCACATCCTTCCAGGGCATCTCTAGCATGCTAACGGATGATTTCAACACAAGATATGGCATGCTCATGTGGGAAAAATGAGAAGCACATGTGAAACTTGATTTCTGGCTGAACTATAGCTTTGAACTTCAACTTCTAGCTAAACTCCTTCCACTGAGCTGAAAGTTGGGAAGACTGTAGTCCTTCCATGCCTAAGACTACTATACATGGTTTCACCCCATCACTTCTCTAATAAGTGCCCTCATCTTTAACCTTATGTTTGCTGCTGCAAACTTAATGGCAGTCAAACCCCATTCTACACTAATAAACTTGGGTCCAATATCCAGTAGTTCTTGGTGGCACAGATGCCTTGCATGCCTGACACCTTGGCCTGGCCAAGGGGTAGCCCGGGACACTAAGTGGGGTAGTGACCACCAACCTGGCGTGTAAGAACGGTGCTCTGCACCTTTTCTTCATCTTCCAGGCCATGTCCGGCTGTCCCAAGTCGTCTGAGTGCGCCCTCCCTTAACCAGTCCAAACCATTCCCGAGACCACCTTGCCTCCAAGCTCCTTCTGTGACGCGTGCTCCCCAATGCCAGAGAGCACCCGAGAGCTACCGAGCTCTCCCTATCACCCCCTCTCTTATCTCCTCACCCTGAGAACTCTGTTGCTCTCCCTCGGTACCTCCTCCCTCCTAGCAACCTCCAGGACCTCCATTGGAGCTCCCACACCCTCCTCTTCTTCCCCTGGCCTCCATGGCGCCGCGTCGGCCTCGGCTCAAATTGAGGCGGCCAGCCTCTCCTCTCTATAGCCTACCTCCTCCAGAGTGGCCCAGCACCACCACGAAGCTGCTTCATGCCTTCCTTCCACCTCGCGGCGGCTAAAGCGCCCCCACTGCGTCTACAGACATTGGCCTCCGCCATGGCCGAAGGCCTCCTCGCCCAGGAGCTCCCCTGTGGAGCTGACCCCCTGGTCAACTACGGGAGCCCCCCCCCCCCCCCGAGGCTTTGGAGGCCGGAGCGCCACCGGGGAGTGGCTGGATCCGCCTGAGCGAGTCCCTGCACCAGCCGGCCCTGCCTCCCCTTCTTGCTCTTAAATCGAGCTGGAGGAAGGAAAAGGGTGTGCCAGGGCGCCCCGCCTGTAATCCACACACCGGCCGGGCCCCCTATTTTAAGTGACCGCGCTGTGGCTGGTGGGAGTCTCCCTCTTGCGGAGGCGCATGCTGAAGAATATGCTTTCGGCATAGCCGGTTTCCCGCGGGTGGAGCCGTTCGGCCGGCCCATCTGCTTATCTTGCGCCCTGAGCGCACTATCAGCCCGTGGTGAAGCCTCGTTTCATTTTTTAGAAACATCATAAATCCATCAAAAATTCATTTGAAGCCCGGATCTGATGATTCAAATTTCTACAGGTCCCTAAATTTAAGATCTATCCACATACGTGCTTGGCACATTTTTGGAGAGCAACTTTCTGTGGTATTAATATTCAAATGCAAATTTGAATATATTTAGATCCAACTTGCAAAAATCCTATGGGGTTCAAAACAACCCCAAATGGAGTGTTTTCAGAGACTCCTAATATCAGGCCCTATTTTTGAAGCGTTAGTCAACATGTTTATCTGGCATGCTTCTGTTGCCTTGAATAAGTAGCGCCCTTTTGCTATTTATTCCATGTTATAAAATCCCTAGGATATTCATACCAGCTCAAAATCCAGTGAAACAACTTCCTAAATGTTTCTAAATTCATGCTCTGTTTATTGAGTGCCTCCGCTCATTTTTAACGAAATGATTTCTATAGGCTTCTTTACGGATCACCTATTCCTCCTTTCGTCCATTCAAATATCTCCGATGGTCCAAATCTCCTGTAGCAACCTTCAGGTATTTTTCCAATGACCACAGAGGTCCAAGAAAAATAAAACTCCTATTTATATAGCATCTTTGTTTCTACTTGTTGTGTGGCTTACTATGTTTGTTTCCGACGATAGTTGACGAAGTAGACGGAGTACTCGGAGTTGGACCGAAAGACCTCGAAGACCCCGAGGACTTATGTGAGCAAGGCAAGCAGTACTTTGACCATGTATAAGAAATACTTCTATACATGACACATTGGTCACTCTACTCTCAAGATTAATCGGTGCACCCCAACATGGTGTTTCCGATAGCTCCTCCGGGGCACTTGCAATAAGCATGACCCTACCATATATGAGGGTCACGCTGATAATATATTTACAAGTAGACAGTAGTTCTACGCATAGAAAGAGCATGTGCGGGATGATGGTAATGCAAAGTTGATATCAAAGGCTTTACGAAAACCCCGTCGGGTGCCACTAATGCCCGAGCATGATGATGTTGAGTTAGGTGACCACTTGTGAGAGAAGTGGTGCACCGGGAATATTTGTTGTGAGTGGTTTCGGAAATGGGATTAGATTTATGATGTGTCGACCATACCAACCTTACATATAGGACCACGATACCCCTTTATGGGACGGGGCTTTGTTGACTACTTTGGTCGATGCTAGCAAAGAGGCCACATTACTAGTGGCGGGAGTGATATGTGGTCATTCTTGTGATGGGGTCGTACCAGTGTAACACCCTGGATTTTGCCTATTTATTTTTCTTTCGATTTTGGTCTGGTTTTGCTTTTTGTGGCTTGATAGCTTTGAAACCTAAATGGATTATCCTGTATTTCTTTTCCCTAGTGGCTTGCCAAATCCCAAACCATTCCAAGACCTAGCCATTTTCATCTTGAGCCAATCTCAATATTCTTTTCCCTAGGAATATTCCTTTTACTTTTAAAGGAATAACCTCTGTTGCCTTCAGTTGTGAAGAAACCCCCATTTCTATCTCTCAAAAAATTCCCAAAGAATCCTCATAAATATCTTGGGTCGTATATTCCTCAAATATGACAAAATATTTCCTTGCCATGTTCAAAAATATTCCCCAAAATTCCTTTTCTGATTCTGCCCTATCTGTCAAGTTGTGAAGCAAGTACCCTTTATATTTGCTTGATTTCTCTCAAAATTTGTGGGCACTCTTTACTAGCCATATAATTGCCTCATGCCAAAATTCAACTCAATTTAGCTAGTAAATATTTCTTGGCAAATTTCCAAAGTTTTTTATCCAAAAGAATCTTTGTGAAGCAAGTGCCAGCTAGGAGTGTTCAGCTGAGTTGAAACTTTGCCATCATCTCAATATGCTCGAATAATGCCTCTCCACCAAATTTGAGCATCACGCCTTCAACCATGTGACCATAGAATCCAATCTTTGTCTGTGGTCATTATTTTGGATTGTGAACCAACTATATTTTATGTTGCTCCATAAATTCTGAAATTTTACCAGGACATTCTCCTATGTATAAAACCTTTCTAAACCAATATTTAGATCATTTTATCTAGACCATTTATTCCCAGTAATTCTCCTAAGTTTCTGTCCAATGGGATGCTGTGTGAAGGAAGTGCCACTTTGGCTTATCAAGATGGCATGAAATTTATACAACATCTTCATAACCCTAAAATATCCATCTCCTCCAAGGTTCAGCTCCATCCAAGCAAGTAGGTGAGTGCCACATCAAAATCTCTATTCTGGACCAGATTAGCCATTACCAAAGCAACTATATTAAATCCTAGTCCTCTTCATCTCAAACTTCACAGTATTGTAGTCCTTCCTACCCTAAACCTCCAGACATGATTACTTTCTCTTATCTCCTCTCTGTTGATCATGATAAAAGGACCAAGCCTGCTGCAGGAAACTTCCAATGAAGCCTCCCATCAACACTTAGCTCCTTTTGGTGATCTATCAGCTCTGTTGGACCCCTCTTTGGATGGACTATCTGTTAGACATGGTGAGCGACCCTCTCTTGTCCTCTCAGTGCTAGTGCACGTGTTGACCATGCCTTTGGCATGCAATAACCATGCTCTGAGCAATGGAACCCTTGGTTTTGTCGATTCCTCCTCTCCCTCGAGCTCTAGTCATGTCTAGCAGCACCGCGTCGTCGTCCCCTTCCTCCTGGAGCCCTCTCCCCCTCCATTCTCTCGAGCTCGCTTGAGCTGTCCCCTCCCCTCCTCGAGGCTTCCCAAGGCCGCAAGTTGCCAGCCACATCGCCGGGGAGCACCAGTAGGTGGCTAAGGCCGCCACGGCGGCCGAGCTCATCCACTTGTCGTCGGGCGCCTATATATAGGCCACCCCGGAACACCTCGAGCTGACATGCAGCCTCCTCTCCCTCCCATCCCCCTTCCCAGCATCCTGCCCGAGCCGCGGAGCCTCTCCTGCCCCTCCATTGTCGCCATGGCCGCCGCCGAGCCTCTCCTAAATTGGCACGGTCCCGAGCCCCTCACTCCTCTCTATATTCTTTAGTGGGGTTACCCATCCGCGGCGAAGCCCTCCCCCATATTCCCTTGCCCTCCCCGTCACCGGAGCACTGAGGTCGTCGTTGCCCGAGCCGTCGTCTGCCATGGGTCACGTCATCGACGTTCTGCAACCCTTCGTGCTCATGCTATGGGGGAACGGGTGCAGCTCGGTCGCATGAGCCCGACGGTAGTCGGAGCACAACAAATGGTGGCCGGAGCCAATGGGGAAGAGATACATGAGGGAAAGGTCAACGCGGGCCCGAGGCGTGAGTGGCCTAGAGGCCGGCCCCGCCTTGCCACGTTAGTTAAGTGGAAACGCTTTGGGAGCATTTACGCTTTTGTCAAGGGAAAGCGTATTCTCCTTGAGTGCGCGACCAACTTAGCTGCCAGGGACCCCGTTGTGAATATTTTTTATTGCAGAATAGTCCCTGACTCCAAAACCATCATATCTTTTTACCTGTAGCTCCGATTCCAGTGATTCCAAAGCCCACGTCTTCGTCTCGTCGAGCGTGACAAGATGGTCTCATTTCCACCATGTGATCACATAGTGAAAATGACCATGTTGCCCTTGCCGTAAACAGCCCCTCTTCTGAGAGAGAACTGTTTCCAGCAATTCCTTTCGCGAGCTTCTCGCCCTTCTTCCCGATGGTTCCCTCATCCCATGCAAGCCATAACTCTCATTTTCTTAATCGCACTTCAATACCATAGCTCATGTGACGCCCCGGAAAATTAAGCTATAGTAATCACAAACTAATTCTCCCGCATCATCAAGTTTATCTAATATAATTTGTCACTTAATAAAAATCAAAGAAATTATCATATTTAATTTAATGTCAAACGAGAAAAGTTTTCAAATGCAAAAACAAAATGTTGGGTGAGTTACAAATATTCCCTAATGATTTATGAAATCGAATTGGATATTTTTAGGAATGAATTATAGCCTATTCATAAATAAAACATAAACTGTTAAAACAAAGTAAAATAATAACATATAAAAAAAGGAAACAACCCCCCTCTCCCTTGAGACTCGGCCCAGCCTGGCCGGCCCACTCCCACCAGACGCAAACCCTAACGCGATCCTCCCACGCTCCACTCTTCCCACCTGCACCGCTGCCACTCCCACCCGTCGCCAGATCTGACGAGGGGAGGGAGCCCCTCGTAAGCCCCATCCCCCACGTCGCTCCCCATACCCTCGTCACACTCCTGTTCCCGTCATCCCTGGCGACCGAGGGCACTCTCCCTCGGGCGCCACCGGTTCCTCTCCCAAGTCTCACCCATCTCACCGGCTCCCCCTCTAACCATCACCAGCTGGCCCCGGCGTCGCTCGCTCCCCTAGACCTCCCCGTCGCCCCACCTACCCCCGTTCCCGTCGCCCCTCGTCAACCACACATCGCACTCTCCCTCAAGCGACCCTGCTCCCTCCACCTCTCCCCACGGTGCTCCCTGGCCACCACACCTCCCCACCGCGCCTCCACCTCACCTCCACGCCCTCGGGCTCCCCGGACCGAAGCCCCCCCCCCCCCCCGCACTGACTTCCACCGTCGGCCGACAAGGCCACCACTACCACCGCCTCCACAGTGTTGTCCCCTCACGACCTCCGGCCATGGCGACCCCCCGCCACGCCGCCCCATCACCAGAGCTCCACAGACGGCCACCACCACCACTAGGAGCTCGTCCTCGTCGTCTCCTCCGCCCGTCCGTGAGAACTCCGGCTTCACTGGGCCTTCCGTCAATGCCAGTGAGCCCTTTTTCGGGCTCCTCCCACCGTCTTCTTCCTTGCACGGTCACGGTTCCGATCTGACGTCGTTAGGATCGTGTAGGTGTAGATGGAGGTGTCCCTTTTCTCTTTGTTGAGAGATGAGCAGAGAGGTGAGAGTGTTAACAGAGAGATGTGTTGGAAAATAAAAAAAGAAAATGTATGTATTAGATGTCGTATGTATTTTGTATGTATGTATGTATTGGGTATGTATGCATGTTGATAGAAAAAAGAAAAAAGAAAGATATATATATATATTTTTATTAATAAAATAAATAAGTAAATAAATAGATATATTAATTAATTAGTTAGTTAATTAATTAAATAGATATATAAGATAATCTGTTAATTAGGATAAATAATTAACCTAATAGAGAATGACACGTGGCTCCCCCACTGGTCTGTTCACCAGTCAACTGCTGATGTCACCATGACATCATGCTGAAGTCATAATAGCATTTAATTAAATCTATTTTTAATTAATAAATAATTAATAAAACTTTAAAAATTAATATTAAATAAACCGTAAGTCAGATCAAAAAAATTTCAACATCAAAGTTGATCATCAGAGCGAGACGAACCTGGATACATGGTCCATTCGTCTATCACGTGTCCCGAGGGTATAAAACGTGGAACTTTTCCATCATTTTCCATCTGACCGGTAGTAGCCCGAGACCCGGAAAATATCGTCAGATATTCTTCCGACCCGTCTATGACAGATGTTCCTGCGTTAGCTCATGCCTAGCTTGCATATTGTCATGTCATGCATCGTGTTGCACCATTCCTATTATTTATTGTTTCTTCCTCCTCTTCTTACCGGTAGACCCCGTGCCGGGTACATCTATGACCCTGCCGACCTGCCTTTTGCCGCAGAGCAGCAAGGCAAGCAAACCCCCCTTGATCATTCCTATATCGCCTATGTCTTTGTCCCTCATGCTTGCATTAGTATTTTGCTACTGTTGTAGTTAGCTCCTATATCAGATGCATAGCCTATTTCATATGAAGTGCTACTTTCAGTAGTGTACTTCAAATATGCTTAGTATAGGTGGAGCAGTCATCTCTTCTGACTACGTAGTCCAGTTGCCCCGCTTTGTTTTCAAATCTCTATCCCTGATCGACGAGCCAGACCCGACACAACACATACACACCCTTAGTTGTACGAGGCTATAGAGATACTATCGGGTACCGATGGTGACACCTCGCTAAGTACTCCTGATGATATCTCTGTAGTACATCTAGTCGGTCGTGGTTATCGAGGGTGATTCCTCTTTCACCATTCCCGACGATGCCTCTATCTTGCAACCCCTCAAGTGTGGGACCCCCGAGGGTGATTCCTTTAAGCCCACCTTGACGGATACATCGTTCGGAATCCAGCGAGGATGATACCTCGGAGTCCCCCTGATGTTACAACCACACAGTTACTCGACCATGTTACTGGGATCATTGGTGATTAGTTGTTAGACGGGTGGATTCCCACGAGATTGTGTCGATGGCCTAATTAAAATGATAATGGATTGGGGTATTTGATCTGGGTTGGTCAGAAGGCCTTATTACGCACTAACATTGGACGCCCTCGCATCGTGTAGGAGCGCGGAGGGTAAGTGGGCCTACGACCCCTTTGTGCTTAGGAGTTAGACCGGCGCGCTGACCTCTCTGCTGAGCTTAGGTGGGGCTGCGATGTGTCGATATTTCGAGGCCGGGTAGGACCTAGAAAAGTATGTCCGACCAAAGTGTTATCGAGTGCGTCGGGGAATATGTTGTGCACCCCTGTAGGGAAGAACTTACCTATTCGAATAGTCGTGTCCACGATTACAGGACGACTTGGAGTTGTGCCCTGGTCTTATACGACTACAATTGTTACTTAACTGGAATTAGTTTTCCCGGGATCGCTTCCTCGAAGGGAGTCGAGGGAGGATCTCTTGGCGTGACCTCACTTTAATATTGCTGCAACAATATGACTAGTAATTGTGTTACACCTTTTCGAGTCTCGTCTATTGATGCAAGACCCTGAAGATGCTAGTCTTCGATAGGACTAGGCCTTCTCTCTCTATTTCTCACATTGCTGCAGTCAGTCCACATATAACCCCTTCTTTGATACTGATGCATACTGAGCATAGTTCTGATGTAAGACTTGCGAGTACATTGGATGAGTACTCACCGTTGCTTTCCTTGCCCTTTGTCCCCTTGATCCGTTGCTACGACCAGATGATGGAGCCAAGGAGATGGAGGCTCCCGCCAACGACGACTGCTACCCCGGCGGTGCCTACTACTACGTCGAGGCCGCTGAAGACCACGAGTAGTTAGGATATTCCTAGGCAGGAGGCCTCGCCTTGTTCGGTCATTGTAACTTTTGTGCTAGCCTTCTCTACGGCACCAAATGTTTTATGTTTTTACTCAAATATTTTTGCTTTCGCTGACTCATGTATTTATCGAGCTTCTGTATTCTAGCCCTCGAGGCCCCTAGCTTGTAATATGAAGCTTGTATTGTTTTATTTGTGTCTAGAGTTGTGTTGTGATATCTTCTCGTGAGTCCTTGAGTTTGATAGTACGCATTTGCGTGTATGATTTGCATACGATTAAATCGAGGGCGTCACAGCTCAGTTAACTATTTTAATCACAAGTACATTTGTTTATAGTCTAGAGTTTGAGTATGCAACAGTCGAATAGATGACTACCATGTTCAGTACAAGACTATTAGGAACTAATATATTTACCCACTACTTCACACTATACTGTGGAGATTACTGTCTATGATTACTTTGTAAACATGGATCAACAGTAGTGCCTCGAGCTTATTAAATATCGGATTGCTATGACTTCAAAGTGTCAGCTCCAACCAAAATATTATTCAGGATAAGATAATCTAGTTGGTTGATCAGAGTCACCTATCCGGGCTCATCAGTGCAACCACATTTGCCGATATGGGACGGCCTTGACTTGGTATGATTGTGTGCTCTTTTACCGGTGCCCAAAGAGGGAGGCTTATGCACGCGTACTACCTTGGCCCGGTAGGCGGTGATAACCCTGTGAGCCCAGTTGAGTTGTTTTGGGCCCGTCCCCGGTTGGGACAGTTTTGTTTGGCCACCATGGTGGCAGTTGTCAAGAGGACACAGGGACACCCAGGGCAGGACTCCGGGTGAGGATGAATGCCGGGGGTACGATGAAAGAGTCACAGATCAGGCAGGTTTCGTTGGAGCAACACTAGTCCACCCAAATGGGATCGCGAGGTCAGTGCTCCAGAGTGTGGGTGAAGTGTGCAACCTCTGCGGAGTGTCAAATCTATTCGAATAGTCGCGTCCACGGTATTGGACAGCCTTACCACACCTTAGTAGGTAGTCGACCGTAACTATGATAGTAATGATGGAAGAACTCGTCTGAGTATGATAACAGTTGGGCATCGTGCTGAGGATAAGTCTGGGTATCCGTTTTGAGGGTACTCGTTAAAGGTTCTTGGTAAGATCACAAGAGTTGGTATCACCCGAGTACGGTGAAAGTAGCGTGGTATAGTTATTTTCAACTATCCATTAGCAATGATTAATCTTTACTTAATCTTGATTGCTATGATGTTGTCTTGCCTTAATGATAATGTTTGTTGGGAGCTTGCGAGTACATTGAAAGTACTCACATGGCTTGTCATGCTAGTTTGCAGGTCATGCCTTGATTGCTTGCTTGTCGAGGATAATGAGTTGCGAGCTAGGATGCGCGTTCCAGCAAGAGTCCCTACGGAGTGGAGTTCATCACTTCGGTCGTTGTTCCGCTGCCAGTGTAGGAATTACCGTAGCTAGGTGTAGTATCGCCAAGGAGATGTAATCCATGTATCCTTGTAATTCTTTTCCATAGTAATAAAGAGTTGATTTGTTGTGTGCCAACAGTTCCTTATTCCAAAATACATGTCCTTGGGCTGGAATACGGGGCGTTCCGGTTTCCTCTGAGCTGGGGTGCCACAACCAGGTAGGTCGACTATGCCGTTTTTACGTGTTCCGGGCACACTATTGGTCCCCGCATGGATGATACAGTCTAGAGTCAATGCTCGTAAGATGTACATCATGTGGGCTGAGTACCAATCGAGTGGACTCTTTGTCTAGTGTCGTCAGAGGAAATGCATTGATCGGGTACTTACCTCGGGTATGATATATACCGCAAGTCGTGGATGACACGGAAGTTTCCCGGATCTCGTGGGTACAGCGTACAACCTCTCCAGAGTGTAAAACTATTCGAATAGCCATGTCCACGGTACATGAAAGTTGGGTAATCCTGCTTAAACTACGTCTAGTTGTTTCTGCATAAACCATGTGTGTCTGTGTGTGTGTGTGTCTATGTATTTAAAGGTGTTTTCCGAGAAAGACGATATGAAAAGTTCGGTGGCTTGGCATATTGGGTGAACCTGTGGTGTTCAACCCTCAGCAGATATGTTGGTATCTGTGACCTGTTCTTCTGAATACCATCTATCTTATGATGCATGTCCATTCATGCAATTAATCATGTTTATTTACAATCAAAACCTGCTTTCCACAAAGGTTGCATATTACTTATT
Organism: Hordeum vulgare subsp. vulgare; assembly: GCF_904849725.1. Lineage (NCBI taxonomy): Eukaryota > Viridiplantae > Streptophyta > Magnoliopsida > Poales > Poaceae > Hordeum > Hordeum vulgare. Next base: position 252,812,986 of record NC_058519.1, read on the forward strand.
ATCATATCAACTGCACTATCCATATCATGGGCTGTTTGCGAGTACATTCAAAGTACTCATCGGCTCGCCACTGATTATTTCATTGACCAGGTATGAGAGATCAGGATATGGTGAAGAGTAACTTGGTGACATTCCTTCGAGCTAGGACGCTTCCTAGTCAGAAAGCCTTTAGGTTAAGGCTTATGGCATGGGTTCATGCTTTCGACCAATATTTCCATTATTGGTCCAGTTTGGTGTGCTCGCCTTCAAGTCCCTATAAATATGTAAGACTTGACCGCAATGGGCATTATTTGTATCAAATGGTTGTATGGATGTAAGACTCTTAATATTTATTCCGATCACGATCATTCCGCCATCTCGACTCGTAAGTCAGGGTCCCCACAGAGCTGGTATCAAAGCCATCCCGATTGTAGGAAGCCCTTAGTTAGCATGGACGTTAGTTAGGACAAAACTGATTTCCAGACCCTTCAAACGTACTTACAAACCTATATCTTTCTCACCTCTCCTAAACTTTCAAAGGAAGTAAGGTTTTTTCCTTAGCACTTCCACTCTTATTCTCTTGACACTCCGCGTCTTATTCTTCAAAACTTGCAAATGGCCGCTAGAACCCTTATGCCTGACCACGTGATTACCAAAATCCTCGTGGGTAACTTGGAAGGAAGCAACCTTTCCGACCAATCACCCACGTACTTGGAAGACAAGGATGTCAACACTACGACCAAACGACGCCAACAGAAGTACCTCCATGAGGGACAAGGACATCAAGACTGAGAAGATGGCGACACCCTCAACACTGTTCTGGAGTGATGCCACCTTCACGTGCGATAATGAGGACGGAATATGTGCAAGACCATGATCTGCATTGCTAATAGAGCAACCATGTCAACATCAAGGTTGTGTCGACCACCACCGGTGGATGAGTACCTCGCAATTTGGTCTGCCTCACCTTAGTGAGCAGGAAAACGTTTCTCTTCATCCCTCGCTCTAGGTGTCGATATCGTGATTAGTGTGACTAACATGTCGGAACTCTATCATGCCTTGCTGATGTCATTGCATAAAAGTTGTCCACTTGCAACTCATGAAGCCTCAGAAGGAAAGAAGATAATGATAAGACTGCAAAGTCATAGAATACCCTATGAACGACAGCCATGAAGAACCACCTTCGTCGACATCTCATCACACGAGAAGTCATCAAGAATTCTTTCAACTCAACCGGAGTCATTTCGGCAAGCAACAACAACAGACGTGGCAACACCATGAGAAGGTCCAGAAGACTTAGCGGACTCCTCTCCGGAGCACGAAGCAAGCACGTCTGTCAAGTTCGAGAACCCAAGGGTAGGATGAGTTGTGAATCCCCTACACGAAGTCGACTCCGTGAAATGGTTCGGATGGGACCATGTTGTGTGTTGCTTGTTTTTGTTTGTTTGCGCTTGATATAAGTCGTGCTTTTTCTCTAGGCAACAAGACGCGATTCTATCACATGTCTTATCGTCATGTCTGAGTTGACCTTGCAACACTTGTTTGATTTCACCTGCACCATAGCACCTCTTATGTACTTCCCTCTATGTTACTTCCTCTCCCCCACCTTTCTCGACAACTGGGGGCCAGCAAGACAAGGTGCACCAAGGATCCACTTCGATAGGCGACTGACACTGAAGACGCTAGCTACACCATACTCAAACAGGTGCAACCTATTGAGGTTATGCTTTTCCTCGAGAATGGAGATCCCTCCCTGGCCCAACCTAACCTCCACAAGCCTTTTCCAGCTCAAAAAATCTGGTCACGTGTCTAAAACACGGATATGCCAAAGCACCGTTGAGCTCCGATAAACTCCTGTTTAGCACCGGGTTCTTTATGGAACAAGTGGTCACGGTGAACAAGTATCCTTCAATCTTAAGGTAGCACCAAAACCCCGATGCCATAGGAAGGATCGTTTCGAGATATACGATTTCTCGGCAATACATATTGTGGTGATGGTATGTATCTTGAGGATATAGCTAGACTATCTTGCTAGGTCGTAAGGCCCTTATAAAGGTAGGTGAAGTTAGTGGAACAAGTTAATAAAGTAGCATAACCTACATGTGCCAGGAGTAAGTTTGGATTCAGTAGGAAAATTTTCATCATGAGCCAAAAATCTTGGTGGTATAATTAACTTTATCAAGTAGTTGACATGGTTTGATGATTTTACCATAATGACTTAGAGTAACAAGTAAAAGTTCTAATTGGACTTGAGTTTCGGGTTTAAATAGGTAACCTTAACGGAGTATCAATGATGTATGAGGCCACATGGTTCGAAGTAAATTGGATTTAGCATGATGATCTCGATCATGATACCATGTTTCTCTGTGGATAACGAGTAGAAGTAATCAGAGTTGTAGAAATAACTTACGAACCTGTATAAGCATGGCTTTGAAGATTAGATTGGCCATGATATTGGATGTTGGTAGATATAGTATGACGTAATCCTTGCAGTAATATGTGAATCATGAGGATATTAAGTGATCATGTAGAACCCCATCAATATTGGATTTGTAGGAGTGTTGGGTCTACTGATGATCGATTGGGTTGATTGACCACTTGATCAGATTCATAGGAAGGAAACAAGACCCCAGAGTGGTATACTACGTGTTTCCTTAATATAGGAAGGCAGTACCCTGCCCATTGGATTATCTAGCTGAGTACTTGGATTTGTGGTGTCTTAATTCAAGCTTAGAAGTTTGTATGCCCTTCCGAGCATTTTTCCCATAGGGATGCATGTGTAACTTAGTTATAGTATACCTATGAGATTAGGTTAAGGTCGTCCCTCAGACCTCGGAGTTGACTAGCATCAATATTAAGGAGTTAACTTGTGGGAGTTGGTACTTTCGATGTTATAGGGTGATACCGTCCAAGGATAGAGGTTAGGCTATTGGCATCTAAGTAATGTGCTTAAGGATAAGATGATAGATGTTCACTCACACCCTAAGTTCCTTGAAAACGCAAAGCTTCACCAAACCAAAAGATGGTCGGATTATGACCATAGAAAACGACTCTAACTCGTTGGAATATGGCCAGTATTCCGCCCTGACCGCAACCCATCATGCCTATGACAAACATGGGCATGAAGGACCACATCATGTTGAACCACAAACCCCCAGGCCAGTGACCACCCATAGCAAGTCCCCGCTCTCCTCACCTGTCTCATGAGCACTACGCTTATGTTACGCTTGGGGGAAGTATGGTGTTATCTTCAGGGATCACATACTTATTCACCCAACAGGAAGAAGGGCACCTTAGTCCTGTTTGGACGATCCCCAGGAACACCGATCACTATGCCTCTCGAAAATAAGGTGTTAACTCAAGAGGATGGATTTCTCGAAGCAACCTCAAGGCAGAGGAAGTCTGTCCTACCCAAGACAAGGTGAAGAACCGCAGTGGTTAGTAAAACCACGACGATGAAGACGAATAAATAGAGGACAACCACCGATCCTGCGTCAGCTACATCAACGATGTCCAGAAGCCTCAACGATTCAAGCCGATGAAACCTTTGGACAGTGAGAGAAATCAGAGAGCCGATTATTCGTCCAAACCAAGCACGAGAGTCCTAATACGATCATGGTGAAAACTTGTTAAATGTGACTCGTGCACTTGTCGAGCCACATACCATGGGAGTGCATGACTAGTCTATATTCTTTGGTAGCCAGCTCATCCGGGAAACCTCACGAACCTTGCTAGGTGGAGGAACCTATCATGAACACTGAGTCTCTGAGCATAGACTCATGGGCGAGACTCAACCAATAAATTTTACCTTGCCACGTATACCAACCTTGGGATACACATGCAAGTCAAACACTTGAGAGAACTTAGTGCACCAAGCCCTTGACCCTCAGTCAAGCCTAACTTACTGCCAAAACCCCGCTCATAGTAGAGCAAGGACGAGCAGAGCATTCAAAGCTGTATCATCAAGCACCTCAAGACCCATAATAGCAACATGGGGACGTGAAGACTACCTCCAACTTAAAATTAAATATCTCCCCTACGCCTAGCCTAGAAATATCGAGGATGATATTTTCTTAAGGGGTAAGTTGTGTAACCCCTTGTGTTTAACTCTCCTGATGCTCGATGTGATGGTTGCTTGCTTGCCTATTGCTTGTGTTGGAATCGAATATTCCTGTTACTCTCCAGACTCACCTCCTTAGCCCAAAACTCATGCCTCATGATCATGCCATGTGAATAGGACCATAAACTATTTTTACCAAATATTATTTTCACCAAAAAGCATTTCCTTGATTTAAGCTTTCAAGAACCCCTGAGTTGGGATTTGTACTACAAGTCCTCAAATTAGGGAATTTATTTTGCACAAATTATTTTATTTAAAATCCATTATCATAATATATTTCCAAAACCACAATTTTATTATTTTAATAGTTATTTAACTATTTTATTTAAATACCCTTCTAATAACCCACAAATGCTCCTTTATGAAGGAAAGTTATTTTTATTGTTTTCAAAATATTTGAGAAAATTTAGGGAAGCCTAGTGGACATATATATTCCACATATATGATATATATATATGAGTTTCAACACATGGTCATGTTAAAAATATTGGGCAAAACACTTCAAAAACCCTTCCTGCCTATTTCAAGCTTTTGGAATATTTCTACAAGGAATATCTTCCATAAATTTGTGTAAATTCTAGCATGTCACATATGATATATGTGATGATCTTGCCAAGTTTCATCTCAATCCAAGTTGATTTGGTTCACTTAATTATTCTAAAACCCTTTGTGTCCAGATCCAAACTTGAGCAACTCTACACTGCCAAGTGTCTCCAATTGTGCTCAAACTTGGTGTACATGTTCTGATACTCCAATAATGCATCCACACCAAGTAGTGCATCAAGGAGAATAGAAGAACTTGTCCCAAGGCCCTCAAAACCGTGTGTGTTGCTTTTGACCTTGGGAAACTTTACATTATAATGTTTCCCTAATTGATACCAAACATTTTGGGCATGCTTTAATGGTCAAATAATGCCCCCATACCAAGTTAAGGATTCGTGGGAATTTATTTGCATGGTTTTGTAGGAAGAAAGTCATTTCTGCCCATTTCATTGGTTTTTCAAGTCTAGAATGGAAACCATCTTCACCAAATCCCAAATTTGGTGTCCAAGCTTATTTTCATCTATTACGTGATCTTGTTAAGTTGCATATCAATTGGAATCCATCTCGTAGCCCTAACCTCCATCAAACACCTTATGTGCATTCCCCAAACTTGGTGCTTTGGCCACTTCAACTATTTCCCTTGAGCTTAAATTTTTACAACAGCCTTCCCTAGATACTTTTTACCTCCAGTAACCTTTCCATGGCCATTGGTCAATTATTGGAGGATGACTTCATGTATCTACCTCTCAATTTCTACCTTGGCATCACTGATTTACCCCTCTTGCTATATTTCTTCTTAAGCCAAAGCTCCCACATCCTTCTAGGGCATCTCTAGCAAGCTAATGCATCATTTGAAACCAAGATATGTCATGGTCATGTGGGGCAAATGAGAACCACAACGGAAAGTTGATTTCTGGCTGACATTTGGCTTTGACTTCAACTACTATCTAAACTCCTTCCCGTGAGCTGAAAATTGGCAGGGTTGTAGTCCTTCCAGGCCTAAGACTGCTAGACATTGTTTCAACCCATCATCTCTTAAGTAAGTGCCCTCATTTCCAACCTTAAGTTTGCTGTTGCAAACTTAATGGCAGTCAAACCCTAGTCTAAACTGATCCACTTGGGGTCCAAACTCCACCACTGCTTCATAGCACGCTTGCCTTGCATGCTTGACTCCTTGGCCTGGCCAAGGGGTGGCCCAGGACACTAAGTGGGGTGGGGACCACCACCTTGGTGTGCTTGTCTTCATCTTCCAGGTCGTGTCTGGCTGTCCCAGCTCGTCTCAGTGCGTCATGGGGTCTGCCTTGACCAATCCAACCCCTTACCTACACAATCTTGCCTCCAAGCTCCTTCTGTGATGCGCGCTCCCCCATGCTAGAGAGCACCGGAGAGCTCCCGAGCTCTCCGTGTCACCCTCTCTTATCTCCTCACCCCGAGCCCTCTCTGGCTCTCCCTCACTCCCTCCTCCCTCCTAGCAACCTCCAGGACCCCCATTGGAGCTCCCACGCCCTTCTCTTCTTCCCTTGGACGCCATGGCGCCGCCTCGGCGTCGGCTCAAATTCAGGCGGTCGGCCTCTCCTCTCTCTCCCCCACCTCTTCTAGAGTGGCCCTACACCACCATGAAGCTGCCCCCGCGCCTTCCTTCCTCCTCGCGACAGCCATAGCGCCTCCACTATGTTTTCCGACATCGGCCTCATGCATGGCCGAAGGCCTCCTCGACCCAGGAGCTCCCATGCGGAGCTGACCCCCTGGTTTGGTGCGGGAACCACCCCCCAAAGCCTTTGGTGGCCGGAGCGCCACCGGGGAGTGGCTGGATCCGCCTAAGCCAGCCCCATTACCGGCTAGCCCTGCCTCCCCTGCTTGCTCTCATATCGAGCTGGAGTAAGGAGCAGGGCCTGCCAGGAGGGCCCCGCATGTAAGACACACACCGGCCGGCCCCCCTGGCTGGCGGGCGTCTCCCTCACGCGGAGCTGAATGCTGAAGAATACGCTTTCAGCGTAGCCGGTTGCGTGCGACTGGAGTCGTAGGGCCAGCCCATCAGCTTGTCTTGCGCCCTGAGCGCACTATAACCCCCTGGTGAATCCTCTTTTCATTTTCAGAAACTTTGTAAATCCATCAAAAATTCATTTGAAGTCCAAATCTGATGATTCAAATTTCTACAGGACCGTAAATTCAAGATATGTCCACATATGTGCATGGCACATTTTTAGAGAGCAACTTTTTGTGGTATTAATATTCAAATGCAGATTTGAATATATTTAGCCCCACCTTGCAAAAATCATATGCGGTTCAAACCAACTCCAAATGGAGTGATTCCAATTTTGAGAGTCTCCTAATATCATGCCCTATTTTTGAAGCATTAGTCAATATTTTTATATGGCATGCTTATGTTGCCTTGAATAAGTAGCTCCTTTTTGCTATTTATTCTGTGTTATAAAATCCCAAGGATATTCATACCAACTCCAAATCAAGTGAAATAACTTCCTAAATGTTTCTAAATTCATGCTCTGTTTATTGAGTGCCTCCACTCATTTTTTAGCAAAGTTATTTCTATAGGCTTCTTTAAGGATAACCTTTTCCTCCTTTCATCTATTCAAATATCCACGATGGTCCAAATCTCCTATAGAAATCTTCAGGTATTTTTCGTATGACCACAGAGGTCCTAGAAAAATAAAACTCCTATTTATATAGCACCTTGTTTCTGCTTGATGTGTGGCTTACTATGTTTGTTTTCGATAATAGTTGACGGAGTAGACGGAGTAGTCAGAGTTGGACCGGAAGACCTCGAAGACCCCGAGGAGCTATCTGAGCAAGGCAAGCAGCCCTTTGACCATGTCTAAGAAATACTTCTATGCATGACACATTGGTTACTCTACTCTGATGCATATAGTTACGTGATAGCTCCTCTGGAGCACATTGGTTACCATGTCTAAGATTAATCGATGCACCCCAGCATGGTGTTTTCTGATAGCTCCTCGGGAGCACTTGCATTAAGCATGACCCTACCATCTATGAGGGTAGCGTTGATAATATATTGACAAGTAGACAGTAGTGCTACGCATGGAAAGAGCATGTGCATGATGGTGGTAACACAAAGTTGATATCAAAGGCTTTATGAAAACCCCGTCGGGTGCCACTAATGCCCGAGGGTGATCATGTTGAGTTAGGTGACCACTTGTGAGAGAAGAGGTGCAACGGAAATATTTTGTGTGAGTGGTTTCCGAAATGGGATTATATTTATGATGTGTCAACCATCCCAACCTTACTTGTATGACCACGATACCCCTTTATGGGAGAGGGCTTTGTTTACTACTTTGGTCGGTTCTAGCAAAGAGGCGACATTGCTAGTGGAGGGAGTGATATGTGGTCACTCTTGTGACGGGGTCGTACCAGGTATGTCAACTATGTCGTTTTTAACTATTCCGGGCACACCGTTGGTCCCCGCATGGATGATACGGTCTAGAGTCGGTGGTCGTAAGACGTACATCATGTGGGCTGGGTATCAATTGAGTGCACTCTTTGTCTAGTGTCGTCAGGGGAAATGCATTTATCGGGTACTTACCTCGGGTATGAAATATACCGCGAGTCATGGATGACACGAAAGTTTCTCGGATCTCGTGGGTACAGCGTACAACCTCTACAGAGTGTAAAACTATTTGAATAGCCATGTCCACGGTCAAGGACAGTTGGGTTATCCCGCTTAAACTACGTCCAGTTGTTTTCGCGTAAACCATGTGTGTGTGTGTGTGTGTGTGTTTAAAGGTATTATCTGAGAAAGACGACATGACAAGTTCGGTGACTTAGCATATAGGGTGAACCTGTGGTGTTCAACGCTCAGCAGATATGTTGGTATTTGTCACCTGTTCTTCTGAATACCATATAGCTTATGATGCATGTCCATTCAAGCAATTGATCATGTTTATTTACAATCAAAACCTTCTTTCCACAAAGGCTGCATATTACTTATTGTCGTATCAACTTCACTATCCATTTCATGGGCTGTTTGGGAGTACATTCAAAGTACTCATTGTCTTGCCACTGGTTATTTCATTTACCAGGTATGAGAGATCAGGATATGGTGAAGAGTAACTTGGTGACGTTCCTGCGAGCTAGGACGCTTCCCACACAGAATGCTTGTAGGTTAAGGCTAATGGCATGGGTTCAAGCTTTCGACCAATATTTCCGCTATTGGTCCAGTTTGGTGTGCTCGCCTTCAAGGCCCTATAAATATACAAGACATGACCGCAATGGTCATTATTTGTATCAAATGGTTGTATGGATGTAGGACTCATAATATTCAGTATTTGTGTGTTCGGTGAGCATTGATCTCTGGGAACACTGAGCACGATCATTCGGCAAACTCAACTCGTAAGTTGGGGTCCCCACACTATGTGAGTTTGAAAAACTCATGCCGGGGTCAAAGTAGTGCAGAAAACACACCCTTATAAAAATTTATTTTTTAAATGAGCCGTAGCTCCCAAGACTCTATTAGGATGATAAAAATAACCTAGGAGATGATTTAAAAAAATATGTAACTTAGGTGTTTGACACGCAATTCCATGAGTCTCGTCTGCGGAAGCAACCCCCAACTCCATGGAGTTGGCCGAAATGAATCAAAAGCTTAAGAGCTCCGAGGAAGAGCTCGACCTTATTAACAAGCTCTGTTTGATGATGCACAAGATAAATCCAAACTGGACTATTTGACATTAATTTTCTCATCAAAGTGGGGTATTCTTATTTTTGTATCCTTAAATGCAATATTTTTGCATGACAACTTTAGCTGCTGGCGCTGAGGTAGATAATCTCAAGGCCAAGTTGAAAAAGCATGACAATAGGCTACCGAATAGAAGGCGGCTGCCGAACTGTTGACAGTGAGGTCTGTCCGTGACAAGCATGAGGCCAACGTTACTAAGGTACAACAAGAGCTCAAGGATGCCATCACTAAATGTGAGGTCATTCAGCTGAAAAATAAGGAAACATCTTCCGAGTTGTCCACTACAACCGTAGCGCTTCACGATGCACGGAAAGAAGCACATAACCATTAGAAGGAGATCCATTGAATCAAACAAATTGCTGATCGTAAGAGATACTTACCATGTTGTGTTTTTGGCAGAAAAAGTTTGCATTGCTTACCCAATTATGGCATTCTCCTAGCATGTTTGCGGACCTCTCAAAGAGTGTGGTCGACACCTCAAAGCATTATGCATCCGAATAGGGGTATACTGAGAAAAGGTTGTTTTGGGTGCAATTCCAAGCCCCGTAGCAACCTCTCCTTATCTCCGATCAGCTGAAATAGCTGATGGAACTGCATCGGATGGAAGAGCCAGCAATGATGGATCTCTGCGTCAGGCTATGGCTTATATATTGACATCGTGAAGCGCTCTGTCTGCACACATGGAGCTTTAATGGCCTTCAAAGGACCATGATGCACTAGCCGAAAGTGATGCCTACCGAGATGGCTAGCGCACCTCTACCGCATGGAAAGGAGTGTAGGCGCCCCGCGCGATATTTTTCCAACATCATGGAGGGTGCTCGGGCAATAGAAGCCCGGTGTTCCAAGGATGTAATCAAAGAATGAAAATAATACCATGTATGAATGGTGGAACCCTTGAAAAATACAACGCTATGTTGCTTTGCATAGTATACCATGACTTAATTTGTTTAATTTTGACTCCTGCGCAGCTAGTTTAACTTGAAAGTTTCTAGTCGTTGGCTTCTGCCCCCCTAGTGGATGATATTAGGGGTGTTTTCAGCTTCTGCACTGTTACCCTTAGCCAACATCTTGGTGCCCCGGGGCAGTAGTGCGGAAGGAAACAAAGCAATCATACTATCTGGCTTTAATTATTTCACTTAACCATAGCATCTTGACTACGGGGACTAGTTAAGAGTCCCCTTGTAGTTTGTGATGCTCGGTTAAACTAAGGTGTAGAAAACCATTATCACTTCATTTGTATAACTTCAAACCCTCCCCATAACATGGTGAACCTTCAACGGTTCTTAGTTTAATACGTGTCATCGGATCATAGACCAGTTCTTGCTTATTATGACTGTCAATTTTTGGCTTTTTTCTGATGAGGTACTTAACTAGGCTGTCGGGACCCTGATCCTAAGACATAGGAATCCAGCCTGTAACACATCGCATCTCTTTGCGGTCTCATGCACGGTTATCCCCACGGCTGCAACCTTACCTTAGCCGGGACCGTTTGCGTCTTTTGACTCGTGTATGCGATTGTGTCGCTAGCAATCCAATGTCAAAGAACCCGGATCGACATGTCTAGTCATAAACTAAAGTGGCAGTTCCGTATAGGGACAGGCATACATGACCCAGCAAAGCAGGTGTCGGTCATCAGCGAATGTAGACGAGTCATAGCAAGCTACAAGGACTCCATTATAACGCGTGACATTTCCCAAAGGGACCGACACAACAGCGAAAAAGGACACATGCCGGTCAACCAATGTGTTCGGAGCAGTAGCGAACTACCATGGCTCGATGGAATCACAAAGGGGCATTTCCCCGTAAGGAGTGCTACTAAGGCATACGACTAGGTATTAGAACCCCATACATATCAAGTACAACACACGTACGCATGGCATACCGATATGTATAGATACATCAATGGTATCACAACATAACCATAAACATACAAACTTCATTTAAAAGGCTCGGAAGAGCCTCACACATAATATTACAAGGTAGGGGTCTTACGACCCATCATCACAAGCCATACACACAATTCTTACAAGCCAGCAGAAGATTTAAAACTATCTGAGTACAGACAGATGGAAAGATAAAGGCACATGGTCGGACTATCTACAGACCCATCCTAGGGCCAGATCATAGCTGGGATACCAACTACTCGTCGTCGTCGATGTCTAGGTAGAACCCTCCATTAGGGTCATTAACAACCTCTGCAACAATTATTAAGCAAACATGAGTACAAAAGTACACAACAAGACTTTGGGACATCTCTCTACTCATGCAATGTATCATCAAGGAGTTGTGGGGTTTCATGCGGAAAGCCAACATTTGACTCTTGGCTAGACATATTGCATTTTTTAAATAGTTTTGACAATGATGTTTCTCGCACACGAGTCCACTAACACCACAACAATACTCTATCATGGAATCATTCCGTCTCCCTATGGAAATGTCGTCCACGACACTCACACTTATCTTAATAATTTTAAGAGTAGCCATTATAGTTGTCTATGAACAACATATGTTTCCAAGTAGTCCATATCCGCGGACGCGACTATTCGAATAGATCATAACCCTTCAGGGGTGTACTTCTTCACACACTCTCTCGCCACTTATCGCCATCTGCACTTCATGCACCTCGGCAACCTTCAAGCGGAAGCCCAGCGAGGGAGTCGGCCATGACCGTTAACCACGCTAATACTTAGTCCAGGTCTATCGCCTATCTGAGGGTAACCCGCATGGAGTTTCGGCCAAGGTTTCCTCCACGGCCCCAAATGATGTGCGCAGGTTTCCCAAGCCCACCATCCGGGTGCCACTTGGTACACCGTGCCACTGCCTACCGCATCATAGCCCACCTCTAAGGTGAGCGTTACGCACGGTCTCCAGCATGACTACAAAACACCAGAAACTACTTGCAACTCCTAGACCGAGTACTAAGCGGTTAATAAGTCGAGCACAGTCATATTTCAGGGCCCAGCATGTGGTAGTATCTTGTCTTGGATTACATACACGGAACTCAGTTCCTAAGGACGGTTCCAATGAAACAACCCGCCATGTACTCCTACATAGCCTTTCACCGGTACCTTTACCAAATCAGGTTCAACACACCACCTTTACTTACTGAACACATTCTCACAATTCTGTTCATCACCAGATGACGAACCATACACAACACTAAGCATAGTATGCATAGCAGGATATGGGACATCATGGCTCAAGCATCTACCAGGTATGCTAGGTTGCAAGGTTCAGCTATTTACTGTGACAAGGACAGGTCATGCAAAGGAAGTGGGTTCAACTAACGTGATAAAAGCAGTGAAAGCATTTTGACCTAATGCAATAAATAAGAGCAGGAGCGAGAACATGGGATTTATCGGGATGATCAAAATGGTTGCTTGCCTGGTTGCTCAGCAGAGGGGTGATATCCGTCAGTCATATAATCAGACGTATCTGGAGGGGCAGAGCATACCGGAATAATAACAATCAATCAATATCAAACATATGCAACAAAATGATGCATGAAATGCAATGTAGCATGGTTTGAGATGACTAGCAGAACCCTTTGGGGTGATCTTGATTTGAAATCATAATTCAAATATCATTTGAATTATAATTTATCAAATTCTTTTGATTGATTTGACCTGATGTTGTTTCATAACATTGTTTTTCAGGCATGAAAATAGCACCATTGGATTCCTTGAATTTTTATGATCCATTTACATATATTATTTGTCAAATTTGGAGTTATATTCAATTTTCTATGAATTTCCAAAGTTTTGAACTTATCCTGGAATTATTTTTAAATAAAAAAGCTTTTATTGCATCAGCATGACATCAGCAGGTCCAACTTGCCGTTGAAAGTCAAACCTGACCAGTGGGACCCACTAGTTAGTGACTCTGGCCAGTTTTAATTTAGATTTATCTTAATTAGTTAATTAACAGAGTAGGACCCACTTGTTAGTGTCTGTTTAAGTTAATTAAATAAGTTATTTTTTTTACTAAACTTAATTAGCCAGGGGCTGGCCCCACCTATCATAGGCTCAGGGGGTCTGATCCACCGGCGGCGAGGTCGATCTCGCCGGCGGTGAGCCTACGACCAAATGCAAGGAGGAGGGCACCAAACAAACCAGCGGATAGCTGCAGTTCCATTTCTGCAAATACCCGAGGCTAAGATGGCCGGAGATGACGCCGGCGACGAGCTTGTCGGCGGCCGAGCCTCGGGCATCATCGGGGTCATCGAAACATAGGGCATCACGCATGGGGCTGGGCTCCTATAGCATCTACGCGACGCACTGATATATTGGTGGCCTCAGAATGGCCAGCCGATCACCGGAGAGCTACCGGCGACGAGGTCCCTCGGAGGATCTCGTCGGGCTCCGGTGGAATCGGGGTCTAGAGGAAGGGGTCGAGGGGGAAAACTTAGGGGAAAGGACCCTGAGCTCACGGGGTGTGCATAGGCGTCGAGAGTGGGCGGGGGGATGGCCTGAGGAGGGACAACGACGGGGGAGAGCTCCGGTGACCCGAGGAAGAAGACGATGGCTTCACGGCGTTTCAGAGCTTCTTGGCATCGAGCGACTAGCTGGAGAGCTTCAGGGGATCACGGTGAAGCTATTGCACGGCTCAGGTGAGAGGGAGAGGGGCGGGAGCGATGGCGAGCTCGAGCTGAAGCTTCGGTCATGGTGGCCGAGAGAGAGAGAGAGAGAACAAGGGGGAATGAGCAGGGGATGAGCACGGGTAGGCCTCGGGGAGCTTATCCCCGTTCGCGCCAGCGTGACGCGGCAGCCAGGCAGGCACGCAGCTGCGTCGGCGTGCCGGGGAACGCGGCGGCCACCTCCTGCTCCGACTGGGAGGAGGAAGACGACATGCTAAGGTGGGCTGAGCTTCACGTGAGCGACAGGTAAGCTTCTTCCCATTTTCCTTCTTTTCTGTTTTCTGTTTATTCTTTCTGACATTTGTTTTGTTTTATTTTTGGCTCCAAACTATCCATAAAATAGTTTGAAACATACCAGAGTGTTAGTTGGAATATTTCCAACCTTCATAAAGTTTTCATGATTTTTGGAAACTTTAAAATATTTGAAATCAAATATATAATTTATTTGAGTAGCTTTTAACTTAAATTTAGAATGTCAAAGATAGTTTGAAAATAAGTTTCATCTCTGATATTTTGTTTTCAACATTTATCAGAAAAGGTTAACTTTTCTTAAGGCCATTTTGGGTTGATTGATTTGACATCAATTTTGAAATGCTTTTGAATGAGGGGTTTGCTAGGGTTTTGCTTTGGTTTTCTTTCTTTGCTTTTGGGTTTTCATTTCATTTCCTTGGATGCATTGAAAGAAAACATGAGCATATCTTACTAAACCTAATAGGGATCAGGGATGTGACATAGGCGAGCTAGAAGTATAATTGCAGCGGTTCTCCCTTTACCATTTTTGCCGAACTAGCAGAACATAATGGGGTAAGCACAGCAGAAAGGTAACCCAACTATTAACCCAAGGCATAATTTGAAATCGATGCATATAACACAATATCCAAGACACCATACACATGTAATAGAAGAAAGTATCAGAATGATGCTTAGGGCGAGCGTAATAACCAAGCCCCCGGTCGATTAGCCATTCACATCTAACATGTGTATCCAACAGCCTTTTGGTAGTGTTTAAATGATCAGAAAAGGGAACAAAGAAGTAAAAAGGCTATTCAACATGAACGATTGCCATTAAACAGTAAAGAGTGTTCTTTAGTTCCAAATAACTCGTGGTTTCTATCTATACTATACGAACTGCCCAAGCAACTATTATGATATTAAAAATAAATTTACAGAGGAAAGGTTTACAAAGGGTCTCTTTTGGATGGCTTGATGTCCTTTACGGTGCCCTGCTGCACGTCTGCGCCTTTGCTCTTCAGGAAGTGCTCCTTTATAGGGGGGGATAGTTGGCGTGCGGACCTTTGAGTTGGACGGTCTTGAAAATTCGCTGAGGTGTGTATATGTTGACGGGGAGTAGGTCGTTTATGGTACCTGAATTTGTCCGAAGACGTGTAATGACCATAGTTCTGTTTAGCCGAATTCATGGTCCCATGTATTCGACCCGCACAGTTGCCCATGGTATTGTAAGAGCAAAATTGTGCCTCCAAGGCACGTATTTTGCTAGTAGCAAGATCCTGCTGTGGGGACTGTATCCCTATTTATTTTGCTTGTGAAAAGGATCGGGGAACTATGGAGGGACTCGGGCTCGTTTGTTTTCCCCTCGTTTCGATGAGCTGGATTTTGGAGTCGTGTTGCCGGCCTGTACATTTGTTTCCACACTCGTAGTATGTTCCTCGGTTCGGTGGCATCGCTCAGTGTTACCATTAATGGTAATAACACCCTTGGGTCCCGGCGTCTTCAGCTTCAAGTATGCATAATGGGGGACAACATTAAAGCGAGCGAACGCTGTATAGTCGAGGACGACATGATAACCACTCCGTTAATGGACAATGTCGAAGATCAAGTCTTCGATGTGGAAGTTTGGCGAACCGAACACTACTTCAAAGTTATGGTGCCCGAGCAGCGGCCTTGATGCCAGGAATTATTCATTTGAAGGTGGTGTTACTCGGTATGATCCTTGACGGATTGATACCCATTTTTATTACTATGTCTGCATAAATTAGAGTGAGGTTGCTACCTCCGTCCATAAGGACCCTAGAGAGATGGTACCCATTAATAATGGGGTCGAAACCAGGGCCACTGGCGAATATTTGCTGAGTGATCGATGCGGTCATAAGTGATCAAACATGCCCACCATGGTTTATACTTCGGAGCTAGTGGCTCTATGCCCTATACGTCTAGAAGTGCTTGTTTCCTCTCCTTGTTAGGTATGTGTGTGACATAGATCATTTTCATGGTTCTCACCTCAGGAGGAAATTGCTTTTGGCATCCATTGCGGGCGATGAGGTTTTTCGTTGTCCTTGCTATGGGGATTCTTTTCATGGTCCTTGGCTATATTTTCCATCACTTGTTTGATTAACCAACAGTTGCGGTTGGTGTGAATATTGATCTTATTCGTAGTGTCATGGATCTGACAAGGCATGTCTAGTATTTTGTCTAGTGGGGTCGGTCCATCATGATTCCCCTTAGAGGCACTACTGGAAAACAGTTTTTTGCCATCTGCTGCTTCTTTGCCGTCTGCTGGCTGATGGCAAAGACCTTCTTTGCCATCAGCTACCAGAAACCAGACGGCAAAGAGGAGGCTGATGGCAGAGAGGGTCTTTGCTATCTGCTGCTTCTTTGCCGTCTGCTGGCTCACGGCAAAAACCAGTCAGGCTGACAGCAAAGAGCTGGGCTCACGGCAAATATCACTTAGGCAGACGGCAAAGCGCTCGGCTGGCCCACCCTGCACCCCCTCTCTCCCCCCTAACGACCTCTCTCTTTGTCGTCTGCTTTTCTCCTCTGTGCCATCGGGAGGCGGACGACAAATAGGGTGTGCCCCTAACGGCCGTTAGCCCCACCCCCACGCGCCTCTCTCCCCCTAACGGCCACCCCACACCCCTCTCTCTCACCCCACAACACCACCACCGCCGTCGCGCCCTCCTCCGGCCTCCCTGCGCCGCCGCCTCTCCTCCTCCGGCCTCCCTGCGCGCCCTCCTCCTCCGGCCTCCGGCCTCCCTGCGCCGCCGCCCCCTCCTCCTTCTCCGGCCTCCGGTCTCCCTGCGCCGCCGCCCCCTCCTCCTCCGGCCTTCGTGCGCCCTCCTCCGGCCTCCCTGCGCCCCCTCCTCCCTGTGCCCCCTCCTCCACCACGGCCCCTCCTCCTCCCTGGGACCTCCTCCTCCACCACCGCCGTCGCAGCTCGCCCCTTCTCCACCACCACCCCTCCACCACCACCGCCGCACCCTCCTCCTCCCCGGCCGCCACCCTCCGGTGAGTCCTTTTTTTCTCTTTTTGCTAATTTACAATTTTCGTTTTGTTTTGCTAATTACTGGTAGCTAGATTATTGTTAGTAGTTTTAGTGGTAGATTTAGTTAGGTTAGTAGTTTTAGTTAGGTTAGTTAGTTAGCTTGGTTAGTTAGGTGGAGGAGGAGAAGAGGAGAAGAGGAGGAGGAGGAGGACAAGAAGAGGAGAAGAAGAAGAGGAGTGGGAGGAGGAGGAGGAGGTGAAGAAAAAGTAGAAGAAGAGGAAGAAGAAGAGGAGAAGAAGAAAATAAGAAGGAGAAGAAGAAGAAGAAGAAGAAGAGAAGAAAAAATAAGAAGGAGAAGAAGTAAAGAAGAAGAGAAGAAGAAGAGAAGAAGGGAATAAGAAAAAAAGAAGAAGGAGAAGAAGAGAAAAAAGAAGAAGAAGTTGATTTTTTATTGTTTGGTATTTAGTGGTAGCAAGATTCTTTTTTAGTTACTTAGTGGTAGACTCTGTTTTTTTGCTGTTAATGCTATCTAGGTTTAGCGATAGGTTTAGTTAGCTTGGTTAGTTAGTTAGTTAGCTTAATAGGAAGAATAGGAAGAAGAAGAAGAGGAGGAGGAGGAGAAGAGGAGAAGAGGAGGAGGAGGAGAAGAAGAAGAAGAAGAAGAAGAAGAGGAGGAGGAGAAGACAAAAACAAGAAGGAGAAGAAGAAAAGAACAAAAAAAGAAGAAGAGAAGAAGAAGAGAAGAAGAGAAGAATAATACCTTCTCCTCCTCCTTATTCTAATCCTCCTCCTTCTCCTTCTTCTTCATTTCTTCTTCTTCTTATCCTCCTCGTCTTTCTTCTCCTCTCTCTTATTCTCCTGACCTGATTTTACTCAACAATAAGATAATTAGCCAATCTAGCTACAAAATGGCATAAATACCTTGGTTAGCTCATGAATATTATATTCTTAACCTTTTTTCCTCTAAAATGACATAATTAGAATATTTGTGTTGATCGGGTGGGTTTACATGTGATAGTTGTCTCGTCGCTGTGAGGTCTGCTGTGCGAAGACATGCTATTGCGTTGTACGAGCTCTGCCCCTGCATTCGTGGGTCAGTACAAATTTCATCTCCTCCCCACCCCTTCATTTACTATGGCTTGGTTTCCAGATGAAATTTGCTAGATTTAGGTAATTAAATTAATTTATCAGTATGCGTGACCAGTATGCGTCTCCCGTTCGAAAGGGCGACATCTATAAATATGCATGTCTTTGTATATTTATAACTGCCATCCTTTCGAATTGTCCAACATTATCCATGGACAACCCGAGTATGTGTAGATTGGCTTTGTTTTCCCGTATGTTGTGCTCTGGATACGATGCGGAATTTCATCAGTGCCTCCCTGTTGTTCTCCGGATGCACATCCTCTCTGTTTATTGCGGAGACTTGTATCAGGAGAACAGCGGGGAGGTGCTTCCATAATTTTGCGTTGGATCCGGAGGAGAGCATGAGAAAACGAACCCAATCTACACATACTCGGGTGGGATTAGGACCTATCTTTACCTATTAGCGTGTAGGTTGCCTGGACGTAATAAAAATGGCGCACCTGATTAACCGATGAATATAAATGCTAAATTATATATAAATATATTTCTTTTGTCTTTAGTAGCTACGCAAGATGAGTGATCGTGCGTGGATGTATACCGGTCACCCTAGTCAGAAAGAGATGACGAAAGAATGGTTTGTAAAAACAAAGGAATTTGTGAAAGCCGCATTCGCAAATGGCCAGGCAAGAAACTATTGTCCCTGTCCTGGATGCGACAACTATAAAAAGACGACAGAGGCTGTAATGATTAAACACCTGCAGAGGAGGGGTTTTAAGCCTAATTATACGGTGTGGACATTTCATGGTGAGTCTATACAACGCACAAGAGCTGATGTGGCCCGTCGTCGCATGGACGAGCATGGTACCGGCATCGAAGACATGGTGCAAGACTTTGATGATGCTCGGGATTCGGACGATGAGATGGAGGAATCTGCAAAGGCCTTTTATGAAATGTTGGAGTCTTCAAAACGTCCTCTCCATGAGCACACTGAGCTCTGTCAGCTGGATGCAATTGCACAAGTAATGGCTCTGAAGGCTCAGTTCAACTTGGGAAGAGAATCCTACGACGCGATGATGACACTATTTGGATGCTTCCTACCCAAAGGCCATGCCATGCTTGCAAACCTGTACCAGTCGGACAAAATACTTCGTGTACTTAAGATGCCCTATGAGAAGATAGGGGCATGTGAGAAAGGATGTGTCTTATTTAGGAAGGAGTATGCACACTTGGACTATTGTCCCAATTGCGAGTCTTACAAGTATCTAGTGGTAGAAACGGTATGGGTGAGAAGAGGCAGACCAAAATTGCAGTTAGTGTTCTTCGGTATATGCCAATCGTACAAAGACTTCAACGTCTTTTCATGGACGAAGAGACAGCCAGACAGATGACATGGCACAAATTGGGGAAAAGAACCGAACTAGATGCGGATGGGAATAAGATGATGGTACACACATCGGATGGGGAAGCGTGGAAACATTTCGATGAATTGCATCAGGATAAAGCGGCAGATCCAAGGAATCCTCGAGTCTGCGCCGCCACGGATGGTTTTAATCCCTTCGGCATGACGGCAACCCATTACAGTTGTTGGCCTGTATTTGTCATTCCACTCAATCTCCCCCCCGGGCACATTATGCAAAGAAAGAACATATTTCTGACATTGATAATTCCAGGGCCCAATTATCCGGGGAAGAATATGAATGTGTACCTGCAACCGCTTAAGGATGAATTGGCAGATGCTTGGGATAATGGGGTTAAGACATACGATGCCGCTAGAAAAGAAAACTTCAAAATGCATGTGTGGTACATGAATTCTATGCATGACTTGCCAGCGTATGCGCTATTCTCTAGATGGTGTGTGCATGGAAGGTTCCCATGCCCCTAATGCAAGGCAGCTCTTCAGTTTCATTGGTTGCAGGAGGGTCGGAAGTATTCTTGCTTTGACTTGCATAGACAGTTCCTGGATCCTGACGATCAGTTCAAAAAAGACAAGAAGAACTTTACCAAAGGTAAAGTTGTCAAAAACTTGGCACCACCTGCGTTCACAGCCAACAGATCCTGGATCAGTTAAACGCCCTCGAGCCTGATCCAGAGCGTCCAGGGTATTTCAAGGGGTATAATTCAAAACACGCCTGGACTCACAAGCCATGCTTTTGGGATCTGCCTTACCTCAAAGACCTCCTTCTTCCACACAATATCGACATGATGCACACTCAAAAGAATATCGGAGAGGCTATTTTTGGTACATTGTTCGATATAGATGGGAAGACAAAGGATAATACTAAGGCTAGAGTCGATCAAGAGACACTATGTCATAGACTGTTACAAAACATGCGAGAAGGCAAAGGAAAGCATAAGTGGTCGAAGCCAAAGGCCTGGTTCAATCTTGGAAGGCTAGCTATGAGGGAAATTATCTTGTGGGTCAAAATGCACTTGATGTTCCCCGATGGGTATGCAGTGAATCTAAAGAGGGGAGCGAGTCTTGAAAAATTAAAAATCTTTTGTCTCAAGAGTCATGATTGGCACATATGGCTAGAGCGGGTAATGACGGTGATGTTACGTGGCTTTATTCCTAAGGATGAATGGCTAGTACTTGCGAAGCTAAGCTATTTCTTCCGTGTGTCTTTGTGCGAAAGAATTGTCGCTTGGCATGGTAGAAGACATGGAGGAGTTTGCACCGGAGTTGTTGTGCAAGTTAGAGAAGATCTTTCCACCGGGATTCT
Source organism: Hordeum vulgare subsp. vulgare (assembly GCF_904849725.1). Lineage (NCBI taxonomy): Eukaryota > Viridiplantae > Streptophyta > Magnoliopsida > Poales > Poaceae > Hordeum > Hordeum vulgare. The sequence continues at coordinate 252,834,001 of NC_058519.1, forward strand.
TTAATCCAATGCAGCATTTGATTTTACATCTACCGACCGAGGCAAGATTGGTTGATCCCGTGCAAGATCGTTGGTGCTATGCAACTGAGAGGATGCAGAAGGCCTTCGAGCTAAATGTAAAAGTAAGCGTAGAATTGAAGAATCGATGGCTGAGGCATTCATTACTTTGGAGATGGCAAACTTTGTGACAGCACACTACAAAGCCAAAAATTATCATTTGCATAATCCGAAGCCTCGGCACAATGATGCAGACCCTAAAAAAGGTGGGTCCAACCTCAGCCTATTCAAAGGGAAGCTCGCACCGGCCAGTGCTTCGAAACCAATAACGTTGGATGTTGAAGAATGGCGGAACATTTCGTTGTATATCTTCAACAACCTAAGAGAAGTGCGGCCGTAGATCGAGTGAGTTCTCGACACATTTTCCCGTAACTTCTAATTCATTTGAACTCCTCTTATTCCCGGATATTTAAAACAGCCGTTATGTCGCCAAATTCTCGGATGGAGCGGTGATCGAAAATGATTCCGTCGAAGAGTATGAGCTTCTGTTAAAGATAGGAGGCGGCTATCCCGGTTTCATCTCTTGGTTCAAACAAACGGTAATTATCAATAATGGACCATTTCATTTCTTGGTCTAACTTGCAGCTAATGCAACAATCGTTTCCTATTTAACTTGTAGGCTAATTCAGAGTCTATGGACGCCGAATTGAGACAAGTGGCTAATGGTTTGGACTATAAGGTCCGTACATTTGAGAAATACAACATCAACGGTTACCTCTTTCGTACCTTTTGCAAAGAGCTATCTATGCCTGACCGGAAATCTACAAATTATGGTGTCTCTGCTATCGGCGAAGGTGTTATCGAGTATTATGGAAGAGCTGAAGCAATTTATGAACTTCAATTCTATGGTGAAAACCCACCGAACGTCATAGACTTCAAATGTTATTGGTTCCAGCCGAAGTAGACTAGAAGGACTCATGAACATATAGGACTAGTCGAAATCAATCCAAACACCCATTTAAATGTGCCCGATGTCTATATTATGGCTTAACAGACGACCCTAGTTATGTGTCTGCCGTGGGCATGCCAAACGGATAAGAATCTAGAAGGTTGGTATGTTATTTATGAAGTGCCGCCACATGTCAGACCACCTCTCCCAAATGAACAGGAGTATGAACCGCACATTAACCTAGACACAGATGATGGAGAATTCTTCCAAGAAACACGTCTTTCCAAGAAAGGTTTCCAGAACTGCCGTGCTTCACCCAAGAACATGGAAGTAGACAGCGACAATGAATCCGACTCCAGCCCTGAGCCGGAACCAGAACACCTGGAACTCGTAGATGTTACTGATGTGGATGACCTGTCAATGCTTCAACAATTAAAGGAATGCCTTTCACAACTTCACGCCATTGAACCCGACGAGCACATCATTCATGAAGACATGTGTGATAGTGATGATGATGATGCATTTATTTATGATGATTATTAGTTTGTAAGATTCACAACTTATAATTATATATATATTAATCTTTATAATTCATGTACATATTATTATTCATGTCAGTTATTCAATAATTTTATGTTGTACTAATTTCTTTTAATCTTTATCGTGGCAGGTCACCAGGTGTGTAAACATGGTGGGCGCTGGTCCAGATCGCTCGACGGGTTCTTCCCAGGCGCCCCGCACGAGGGGTGGTACTTCCCTTCCACCCCTATCTATCCGTAGATCCTTGGCAGACAGTCTGTCGACACCACCCGTGGGTTCTTCTTCGTCGGCGGCATTGCCCACTGGGAGAGGTGTTGGTTGGGTAGGGAAGAAGGGGAAGGTTACAGGGAGAGGTGGTGGCCGCGGAAGATCTAGGAGGAATGTTGAGCCGTCCTCGCCACCACCACCAGCTCATTCACCCGAGCGTAGGACTACTATGGTCGACCCGTTTGCGGAGGAGGCTACGGGGACTCTGTTCCAGGAGCCTGGTGTTGACGGGCATTCGTCCCATGAGACTCCGGTCCAGGAGCAGCCTCGGGTCGAGGTGCATTCGGCCCATGATACTACGGTTCCAGAGGCTTCACCCGACGTGGGGAGGCCCGGATGGGAGACCTGGCCGGATCGTACCGAGTTGCCGGATTGGACCGAGGGTCCGGGTGGCTCAGGGGGCGGGGATGGCGGGGATGAGCTTACGGATAGTGAGGGCGATGTTCAGGTGGACGGGGCCACCGTGTACAAGCGTGGTAGTACACGTCTCCCGGTCGCGCCGGCTACCCGTGATCAGAGGCCATTGATTAAACCTGAAGGAGATAGGTAAGTACATTAATCTTTTTTTAGCTTTTGCCTTCAAGTTTGTTCAAATATCTAATGCGTTGACCTTATCATACTGCAGGGGATGGGTACACCCTCTTGGAGTCCGCAGGACGAACTCCGTCCTTGGTGTGCTTTGCTGGACAAATTTCCCGGGGTTTGTCACGTTGCCTGGTGAGCGTCAGGTTCCTACACTAGGATTTTCCTGGGAGCACTACCAGGCTGCGCAGGCCCCGCCGAAGGAGATTATAGATGGTGTCTTGTGCCACACGAGGGCCGAGATGGTGATCAAGAGCTTTTACAGAATCTAAAATTAACAATATAGCTAATTATTGTACTAATCAGTGTTTTCACGTTTGATTGCAGACCTTCTATAGGTGTGAAGATGGATATGAGGAGGAGGCGGCCACGGTTCTCGAGGCCGAGTGTAGGCGGTTACTACTGAACTTGCGCCACGAGGCTCGTCCGCAGGCTATTCGAGATTACTATGCCACGCCTGGTATTAACAAGCAGAAGAAGGATTGCCGCGGAAAGTTTCTGAAGAAGGAGCAATACATGAAGGTAATTACCTATTCTTAAGTCCTTCTACGTAGTTTTCTTGATTTCATTCATAGGCGTAGCGCTCAAAATTCTTTCTAATAACTTACAGGTGCCCCAGAGATGGTGTGTTGATAAGATGGATTGTTGGGAGGCGTTGGTTGATGAGTGGTGCACAGGCAGCTGGCGAGCCGTCCACGAGAATGCGAAGGATCGACGTAGCCAAATGGTTGGTGTGCCACACCATCAAGGCAACGCCAACTTACTTCAATTCGGACGAAACTGGGTATGTGATTTGCTTCATGATTCATGCAATTCATTCTTCATGCTAATATTTTGTTCCTCTCTTTTAGGCGCATCACAATAAGACGGAGATGCCACAGTTGTACGACCTTTATGGCATGGCCCATACTGCCTCGTACAAGAAGGCGAAGGCATTCTCTCAGTCTGACCTGGATGATCCCAATAACTTCACCAACATATCATCCCACGAGAAGCTCATGGCATGCAGGGACGTGGGGAAGGCTACGAAAGGGGATGACTTTAACCCTAGCGAGGAACCTTTGGATCCAGAGCTGGTGATGATATCTGGTGGCGGGAGGCCCCATGGCTCGATAGCCATTGGAGATGGGATAATATGTTGTCCACTCACTCTCCCAGAGATCAAGGCGCACTAGTCGAGCAGCTGTCCTGAGATAATGCATCGTCCACGGCGAGTCGATCTTGCCATGGAGGTTAGTTGTATGCACTAAGAACACTTTCATCCATTTCATTATGTGTGTCATCATAGATCATTACTTTGGTAACGAGGAATGGTGTTTTAGGCTGCTCTTCAGAAAGAGAGATTGGCAAACGAGGCTACTCTAGAGAAAGAGAGATTGGCAAGCCAGGCTGCTCTTGAGGCTGCTCTTGAGAAAGAGAGATTGGCAAGTCAGGCTGCCCTTGATGAGAGGGACCAGACCACGACATGATTGATTGAGGAGGAGAGGTCCCGGAATGAGGCGGGTCAACGGGCCCTGTACGAGCTTTTTATGGTAAGTTTTTTTTCACATTAGCCAAATCATGTGTGTAATGTCTCTTTCATTACTAACTAATACGACCAACAACTGAGGGTCTGTGCGAGAAGAGCGGTCAAGTCCCTCCTCCGATGCCCGTCTTCTCTTCATTTGGCACGTGAGTTTCATTATAAACTAGTATTAATAATTGAGTGTCATCATGCTAACTTAGACAATGCAAAATATCTATTGTGCAGAATAACTCCCGAGCGGCATCGCACGACCCTTCTCCTGGTGTTTCTCCTCCTTGATGACCACTACGGTAAGATTCTCTTCTCCTCTTTCATATTCTCCTTGCCTTAATTTCCCCAACAATGACATAATTAGCCCATTTAGCTCCAAAAAATGCTATAATAACCTCAAAATGGCATAAGAACTTTGGTTAGCTCATTAATATTATATACTTAGCTTGTTTTCGTCTAAAATGGGATAATTAGCCCATTTAGCTCGAAAAAGACATAGTTAGCTAATTTAGCTCCAAGAAGAGGAGAAGAGGAGAAATGAGAAGGAAGAACAAAAAGAAGAAGAGAAAGAGAAGAGAAGGAGAAGGAGAAGAAGGATGAGGAGAAGAAGGAGAAGGAGGAGGAGGAGGAGGAGGAGAAGGAGGAGAAGGCCAAGGACCTTCTAGTCCTTCTCCTCCTCCTCCTCCTTCTCCTCTTTCTTCTTTATTTCTTCTTCTTCTCCTCCTCCTCCTCTTTATTCTCCTCTTTCATATTCTCCTTGCCTTAATTTTCCCAACCATGACATAATTAGCCCATTTAGCTCCAAAATGCCATAATAAGCTCAAAATGGCATAAGAACCTTGGTTAGCTCATTAATATTATATACTTAGCTTGTTTTCCTCTAAAATGAGATAATTAGCTCATTTAGCTCCAAAAAGACATAGTTAGCTAATTTATCTCCAAGAAGAGGAGAAGAAATAGGAAAAATGAAAAGAAAGAAGAAGAAGAAGAAGAAGAGAAGAAGGAGAAGGAGGAGGAGGAGGAGGAGAAGGAGGAGAAGGCCAAGGACCTTCTAGTCCTCCTCCTTCTCCTCCTTCTTATTTATTTCTTCTTCTTCTTCTTCTCCTCCTATTTCTTCTCCTATTTCATATTCTCCTTGCCTTAATTTCCCCAACAATGACATAATTAGCCTATTGAGCTCCAAAATGCCATAATAACCTCAAAATGGCATAAGAACCTTGGTTAGCTCATTAATATTATATACTTAGCTTGTTTTCCTCTAAAATGGGATAATTAGCCCATTCAGCTCCGAAAGGACATAGTTAGCTAATTTACCTCCAAGAAGAGGAGAAGAGGAGAAGAAATAGGAAAAATGAAAACAAAGAAGAAGAAGAAGAAGAGAAGGAGGAGGAGGAGGAGGAGGAGGATAAGGAGGAGAAGGCCAAGGATCTTCTAGTCCTTATCCTCCTGCTCCTCCTTCTTCTCCTTCTTCTTTATTTATTCTTCTTCTCCTCCTCCTCCTCTTTCTTCTCGTCTTTCATATTCTCCATGCCTTAATGTCCCCAACAATGATATAATTAGCCAATTTAGCTCCTACAAGACATTATAAGCTCAAAATGGCATAAAAACCTTGGTTAGCTCATTAATATTATATACTTAGCTTGTTTTCCTCTATAATGACATAATTAGCCCATTTAGCTCCAAAAAGACATAGTTAGCTAATTTAGCTCCAAGAAGAGGAGAAGAGGAGAAATGTAAAGAAAGAAGAAGAAGAAGAAGATGAAGATAAGAGAAGGAGAAGGAGAAGGAGAAGGAGAAGAAGAAAAAAAGGAGGAGAAGAAGAGAAGAAGAAGGAGAAGGAGGAGAAGAAGGATAAGGAGCCCTCCTTCTTCTCCTTCTTCTTCTCTTCATTCTTCTCCTTCTGCTTCTCTTCTTTTTTCTTCTTCGCCTCCTCCTTCTCCATCTCCTTCCCCTTCCCCTCCTCCTCCTCCTCCTCCTCCTCCTTCTTGTTTTTCTTCTCCTTGTTCTCTTCTTCCTTCTTCTCTTTCTTCTTCAATTTAGCTTATTTGTCATATATATGTTGTTGTTCTTCTTCTTCTGACTTTCTTATTCCCATTTTGCAGATTGGATGTACTACATGCATGGAAGCTGGCATTGGAGTGCTTTAGTTTCCGTTTTTATTTGAGTTGATGAACAATGTGGAACTATATGTATATGTATATATGGATGAACAATATATGTGCAACTATATGTATGTATATATGGATGAAACTTTGTATGTGTTGGTTCTTTTGATATATCGGATGTACGTTGATGAACAAATGGCATTAATTAGCTTTATATGTATATCATATATGTGTTGTGACCTATTTATCATATATGTGCTATGAATTATATGTATGTGTGCTGTGAAATAGAAAAAATAAACAAAAATGTGACAATATAGGCTCTTTGCCGTCTGCCAGCTGATGGCAAAGGCCTTTGCCATCAGCTGGACGACGACAAAGGTGCCACGTGGCGCCCAACTCTGCAACCTGGGCAGTAGCAGCTGGCCATATAGTATCTTTGCCGTCTACTTCTAGGGGTGGCAGATGGCAAAGAAGAGGGCACAGAGGAGGGGGGAGGGGTAGGCAGACGGCAAAGAGTGGAGGGGGGAGGAGGAGGAGGCAGACGGCAAAGAAGGGGGGGCGTTAGACGGCAAAGAAGGGGGGAGGCAGATGGCAAAGAAGAGGGGGAGGCAGACGGCAAAGCCTCCGTTAGCCCTAACGGAGGCAACGCCTGTTGGCTCCCATCTCGATCACTTTGCCGACTGCTCCTATGAAAAGCTGACGGCAAAGCTCTTTGCCGTCCGCTTTGGGGAGACAGACGGCAAAGAAGGTACGATGCCGTCGTAGGCTCACGCAGAAATTTTGCCGGCCGTGAGATTCTTTGCCGTCTGTGATATTCTCTTGGCCGTCCGAGATTTACTGTTTGTCGTCTGTGATGGCAGACGGCAAAGAAGCTGATTCCTATAGTGAGGGTTTCTTCCAATGTCAGGACCTGGAGTTGCTGAATAGGGCAATGACTGTCGTGTCTTCAGTATCACCGTCCTTCTGACGATGCTTGTTCTTGTTGTAGCGTGGCTTCCCATTTCTATCTGGAACTTTGGAAAGATCGGGGTTTGTAGGAGGATTGTTCCAACAGGCTTGCCAGCTGTCCTCGCCCGCGCAAAAGCGGGTCATAAGGGATGTAAGGGCTGCCATTGTTCTCGGCCTATCTTGCCCGAACATCCAGGTTAGCCATCGATACAAGATGTTACTTCGGAAGGAGACTAGTGACTCAATGTCCGAACAGTCGCCGATTTGTGTTTTCTTCGCAAGGACTCGATTCCAAAATTGTTGGGATGACTCACCGGCTTTTTGGACAATGTTTCAAAAATATCAAATATTGTTGGGAAACTGTTGGGGATCGCAGTAATTTCAAAAGAAATCCTACGCCATACAAGGATCTATAAATGGAGAAACCAGCAACGATTGAAGTAGTAGAGCATCTTCATACCTTTCAAGATCGCTAAGCGGGTTGATGGAGCCGTATCGCAGCAATTCAGATTGCGGTGGATTCAGATCTATGCGTCGAACATCGACGCCTCCGCGTTCAACACACGTGCAGCCCGGTGATGTCTCCAATGCCTTTATCTGACAAGATGGGAGGAGAGGTTGAGAGAGAGAATTCTTGTTTCAAATCTTCCCAAAAACACCATTATATATAGGAGGAGAGGGAGGAGAGTGCCCACCCTAAGAGTGCGGCAACCCTAGATGGCCATGGGGCGGCGGCCAAGATGGTGAAGGCGCCCTAGGGTTGGGCCTTGTGGCCCACGGTGGCCTCCCACGCCTAGGGTTTGCCCCCTCCATCCCTTGTTGCGCCTTCGTATGGTTGTGGAGGTGCTGGTTCCCTCCCACTCTTGGCCCATGTAGCAGATTGGGGCTGGTGGCCCTTGCCGGTGGCTCCCCGGAAACCTTCCGGTGGTCCCGGTACATTACTGGTGTCGCCTGAAACAATTCCAGTGACCAAATCCTCACTTGCTATGTATAATTCTTTACCTCTGGACCATTTCGGAACTCCTTATGCCGTCTGGGATCTCATTCGGGACTCCAAACCAGCTTCGGTAACCACGTACATCATTTTCTTATAAACCTAGCAACATTGAACCTTAATTGTGTAGACCCTCCGGGTTCGGGAGACATGCCGACATGAGCGAGACACCTCTCCGGTCAATAACCAACAGTGGGGTCTAGATATCCATGTTAGTTCCCACATGTTCCAGGATGATCTCATCGGATGAACCACAATGTCGGGGATTCTGGAAATCCCGTATGCAATTCCCTTTGTCTACCGGTATGTTACTTGCCCGAGATTCGATCGTCGGTATCCATATACCTTGTTCAATCTCGTTGCCGGGAAGTCTCTTTACTCGTCACGTAACACATCATCCCATGGCTAACTCCTTAGTCACACTGAGCTCAATATGATGATGGATTACTCAGTGGGCCCAGAGATACCTCTCTGTCACACGGAGCGACAAATCCGAGTCTCGATTCGTTCAACCCAACAGATACTTTCGGAGATACCTGTAGGGCACCTTTATAATCACCCAGTTACGTTGTGGCGTTTGATACACCCAAAGCACTCCTACAGTATCCGGGAGTTGCACAATCTCATGGTCTAAGGAAATGATACTTGACATTAGAAAAGCTTTAGCAGACGAACAACCCGATCTACTCCTATGCTTAGGATTGGGTCTTGTCCATCACATCATTCCCCAATGATGTGATCCCGTTATCAATGACATCCAATCTCCATGATCAGGAAACCATGATAATCTATTGATCAACGAGTTAGCCAGCTAGAGGCTCACTAGGGACACATTGTGATCTATATATTCACATATGTATTACGGTTTCCGGTTAATACAATTATAGCCTGAATAATAGACATTTATCATGAACTAGGTAATACAATAATAACCACTTTATTATTGCCTCTAGGGCAGATTTCCAACAGTCTCCCACTTGCACTAGAGTCAATAATCTAGTTACATTGTGATGAATCGAACACCCATAGAGTTCTGGTGCTGATCCTGTTTTTCCCGTGGAAGAGGTTTAGTCAACAGGTATGCAACATTCAGATCCGTATGTACATTACAAATATCTATATCTCCATCTTAGGTGTATCCACGAATAGAGTTGAAGCGGCGCTTGATGTGCTTTGTCTTCTTGTGAAAGCTGGGCTCCTTTGCAATAGCAATAGCTCGAGTGTTGTCACAAAATAGAGTCATCGGGCCCGATGCACTTGGAATCACTCCTAGGTCGGTGATGAACTCCTTAATCTAGACTCCTTCTTGTGCTGCTTCCGAAGCACCTATGTACTCTGCTTCACATGTAGATGCCGCCATGACGCTTTACTTGCAATTGTACCAGGTAACTGCCCCATTATTCAAAATATACACGTATCCGTTTTGTGACTTGGAGTGATCTGGACCTGTGTCGAAGCTAGCATCGACATAACCCTTTAAAACGAGCTCTTTGGCACCTCTATATGCGAGAAACATATCTTTAGTCCTTTTTAGGTACTTTAGGATATTCTTGACAGCTGTCCAATGATCAACTCCTCGATCACTATGGTAGCAAGGTTCGCATCAGGTCTGGTACACAACATGGCGTACATGATAGAGCCTATGATTTATCCATAGGGGGCAATACTCATCTTTTCTCTATCTTCCGCCATGGTCGGGCGTTGAGTCGTACTCAACCTCACACCTTGTAATACAGGAAAGAACCCCTTCTTAGACTTATCAATATTGAACTTCTTCAATATCTTGTCAAGGTATGTGCTTTGTGAAAGACCTATGATGCGTCTCAATCTATCTCTTGATGCCTAATATGTAAGCAGCTTCTCCAAGGTCCTTGATTGAAAAACTCTTATTCAAATAGGTCTCGATGCTTTCCAATAGTTCTATATCATTTCCCATAAACAATATATCATCCACATATAATATGAGAAATGCTACAGATCTCCCACTCACTTTCTTCTAAACAGAGGCTTCTCTAAAAGTCTGTATAAACCAAAATGCTTTGATCACCTCATCAAAGCGAATGTTCCAACTCCGAGATGATTGCCCCAGCCCATAAATGGAGCACTGGAGCTTGCATATGTTGTTAGCGTTGCTAGGATCGACAAAACCTTCCGGCTCTATCATATACAATTCTTCTTTAAGAAAGCCGTTCAGGAATGCTGTTTTGACTTCCATTTGCCAGATTTCATCATCATAAAATGCGGCAATTGCTAACATGATTCGGACCGACTTCAACATCTCTATGGGTGAGAAGGTCTCATCATAGTCAATCCCTTGAACTTTGTCGATAACCCTTAGAGATAAGTCGAGCCTTATATATGGTCACATTACCATCCGCGTCAGTCTTCTTCTTAAAGATTCATTTATTTTCTATGGCTCGCCGATCATCTGGCAAGTCCACCAAAGTCCATACTTTGTTCTCATACATGTATCATATCTCGGATTTCAGGGCCTCAAGCCATTTGTTGGAATCCGGGCCCGCCATTGCTTCTTCATAGTTCGAAGGTTCACTATTGTCCAACATAATGATTTCCATGACAGGGTTGCTGTACCACTCTGGTGCGGAATGTACCCTTGTAGACCTTCGAGGTTCAATAGGAACTTGATCCGAAGTTTCATGACCATCATCATTAACTTCTTCTCTAGCCGGTGCAGGCGCCTTAGAAACATTTTCTTGCACAGCGCTACTCTACGGTTCGAGAGGATGTACAATTACCTCATCAAGTTCTATTTTCCTCCCATTTACTTCTTTCGAGAGTAACTCTTTCTCTAAAAAGGATCCGTTCCTGGCTAGAAAGATTTTTCCTTCGGATCTAAGATAGAAGGTGTACCCCATAGTTTCCTTAGGGTATCCTATGAAGACGAATTTTTCAAAATTTGGGTTTGGGCTTATCTGGTTGAAGTTTCTTCACATAAGCATCGCAGCCCCAATCTTTAAGAAACGACAGCTCAGGTTTCTTGCCAAACCATAATACATACGGTGTCGTCCCAACTGATTTAGCCGATGCCCTATTTAAAGTGAATCCGGAAGTTTCCAATGCATAACCCCAAAATGATAGTGGTAAATCGGTAAGAGACATCATACATTGCACAATATACAATAAAGTGCGATTACGATGTTCCGACACACCGTTACGCTGCGCTGTGCCAGGTCGCGTGAGTTGTGAAACAATTCCACATTTCCTTAGGTGCGTGCCAAACTTGTGACTCAAATATTCTCCTCCACGATCAGATCGTATAAACTTTATTTTCTTGTCATGTTGAATCTCCACCTCACTCTGAAATTCCTTGAAATTTTTGAAGGTTTCAGACTTGTGCTTAATTAAGTAGACATACCCATATATACCTTAATCATCAGTGAGGGTGAGAACATAACGATAGCCACCACAAGCCTCAACGCTCATTCGACCGCATAGATCTATATGTATTACTTCCAATAAGTTGGTTGCTCGCTCCATAGTTCCAGAGAACGGAGTCTTGGTCATATTTCCCATGAGGCACGGTTCGCATGTGTCAAATGATTCAAAATCAAGTGACTCCAAAAGTCCATCTGTATGGAGTTTCTTCATACGCTTTACGCCGATATGACCAAGGCGGCAGTGCCACAGGTATGTGGGACTATCATTATCAATCTTACATTTTCGGTATTTACACTATGAATATGTGTAACACCACGATCGAGATTCATCAGGAATAAACCATTGACCAGCGGGGCATGACTCTAAAACATACCACTCACATAAATAGAACAACCATTAGTCTCAGATTTAAATGAGTAGCCATCTTGCATCAAGCGAGATCCAGATACAATGTTCATGCTCAAAGCTGGTACTAAATAATAATTATTAAGGTTTAAAACTAACCCCGAAGGTAGATGTAGAGGTAGCGTGCCGGCGACGATCACATCAACCTTGGAACCATTCCTGACGCGCATCGTCACCTCATCCTTAGGCAGCTTATGCTTGTTCCGCAGTTCCTTCTTAGAGTTGAAAATGTGAGCAACAACACTGGTATCAAATACCGAGGAGCTACTACGAGCGCTGGTATGGTACACATCAATAACAAGTATATTACATATACCATTGACGTTGCCGGCAATTTTGTCTGCTAAGTACTTTGGGCAATTCCGCTTCCAGTGACTCGTTCCCTTGCAGTAATAGCACTCCGTCTCAGGCTTGGGTCCTTTCTTTGACCTATTCCCAAAAACTGGCTTATCAGACCTGGCAACTGCTTTGTCATATTTCTTGAAGCTTTTCTTACCCTTGCCCTTCTTGAAACTGGTGGTCTTATTGACCATCAACACTTGATGCTCTTTCTTGATTTCTACCTCTGCAAATTTCGGCACTGAATACTACTCGGGGATAGTCTTTTTCATCCCTTGCATGTTGTAATTCATCACAAAGCCTTTATAGCTCGGTGGAAGCGACTGGAGGATTCTGTCAATGACCGCATCATCCGGAAGTTCAACTCCCACCTGAGTCAATCGGTTGTGCAACCCAGACATTCTGAGTATGTGCTCACTAAAACTATTCTCCTCCATCTTATAGCTAAAGAACTTGTTAGAGACTTCATATCTCTCGACCCGGGCATGAGCTTGAAAAACAAGTTTCATCTCCCCGAACATCTCATATGATCTATGTTGCTCAAAACGCCTTTGGAGCCCTGGTTCTAAACTGTAAAGCATCACTTCGCGACTGCCACGCGTTCCTAGCATGTTGGTCTGTCGTAGGAACGGGGGGATCACCTAGCGGTGCATTAATGACATATGCCTTCTTGGAAGCAGAGAAGATGAGATTTATGTTATGAGCCCAATCCGCATAGTTGCTCCCATCATCTTTCAGCTTGGTTTTCTCTAGGAACGCATTGAAGTTGAACGAGACATTTGTGTTGGCCATTGGATCTACAGTATTCGTAAAGACAATTTTAGAGTAAGTTCATGATAATTAAGTTCATCTAATCAAATTACTAATGAACTCCCACTTAGATCGACATCCATGTACTCATTTAAGTGTTACATGATCCACGTCGACTAGCCCGTGTCCGATCATCACGTGAGACAAACTAGTCCTCGATGGTGAGCATCTACATGCTGATCATATCAACAATACGACTCATGTTCGACCTTTAGGTCTCCTGTATTCGAGGCCATGTCTGTACATGCTAGGCTCGTCGAGTCAACCTGTGTGTTTTTTTGCGTGTGTAAACTGGCTTACACCTGCTGTTTGCAAACGTTAGAATCTATCACACCCGATCGTCACATGGTGCTTCGAGACAACATTCGTTCGCGATGGTGCACACTTAGGACAATACATATCTCGAAATTTAAATGAGGGATCATCTTATCTTTGCCACCGTCGTTCTAAGCAATAAGATGAAAAACATCATAAACACCACGTGCAATCATATAGTGACATGATATGGCCAATATCATCTTGCTCCTTTGATCTCCATCTTCAGGGCACGATGATTATCATTGTCACCGGTATGACACCATGATCTCCATTATCATGATCTCCATCATTGTGTCTCCATGAAGTCGTCACGCCAACTATTACTTCTGCTACTATAGCTAACGTTTAGCAATAAAGGAAAGTAATCACATGGCGTTACATCGCATACAATAAATTAAGACAACTCCTATGGCTCCTGCCGGTTGCCATACTCATCGACATGCAAGTCGTGAATCCTACTACAAGAACATGATCAATCTCATACATCCCATATGTAACATCACATCCTTTTGGCCATATGACATCACATAGCATACCCTACAAAAACAAGTTAGACGTCCTCTAATTGTTGTTGCAAGTTTTATGTGGCAGATTTGGGTTTCTAGCAAGAACGCTTCTTACCTACATGACAACCACAACGTTGTTATGCCAATGTTATTTACCCTTCATAAGGACCCACTTCATCGAATCCGATCGGATAAAGTGGGAGAGACACACACACCCGCTAGCCACCTTATTCAACAAGTGCATGTCGGTCGGTGGGACCAGTCTCATGTAAGAGTACGTATAAAGTCGTTCCGTGCCTATTCATCCCACGATGCCACCGAATCAAGATAAGACTAGTAACGACAAGCAATTGACAAATCAGCGCCCACAACTTTTGTGTTCTACTCCTACATAGAATCTACGCATAGAACCTTGGCTCGGATGCCACTATTGGGGATCATAGTAATTTAAAAAAAATTCTACGCCATAAAAGGATCTATCTATGGAGAAACCAGCAACGAGTGAAGTAGTAGAGCATCTTCATACCTTTGAAGATTGCTAAGCAGAACGTTGCTAGAACACAGTTCATGGAGTCGTCCTCACATCGGTGCCTCCACGTTCAACACACGTGCAGCCTGATGATGTCTCCAACTCCTTGATACAGCAAGGAGGCGAGGTGACGGTGGAGCTACGTGGTAACTCCGACATGGCTTCACCAAGCACTATGGAGGAAGAGGAGGAGGAGGTGTAGGGCTGCGCCGAGAGAGAGAGAGAGAATTCTTGTCTCAAATCAACCCAAAACCACCAGTATATATAGGAGGAGAGGAGGGTGCCCACCCTTAGGGTTTCCCACCCTAAGGGTGCGGCAGCCCTGGATGGCCTTGGGATGGTGGCCAATGTGGTGGAGGCGCCCTAGTGTTGGGCCTTGTGGCCCAAGGTGGCCTCCCACTGCTAGGGTTTGCCCCCTCCAACCCTTACTGGGCCTTGGGTTGGCTGAGGAGGCGCACCTGCCCACTTAGGGGCTGGTTCCCTTACACTCTTGGCCCATGTAGCAGCTTAGGGAAGGCGGCCCTTGCTAATGGACTCCTGGAACCCTTCCAGTGGTCGCGGTACATTACCGGTGTCGCCCAAACCAAATCAGGTGACCAAATCCTCACTTCCTATATTTAATTATTTACCTCCAGACCATTCTGGAACTTCTCATGACATCCGGGATCTCATCCGGAACTCCGGATTACCTTCTGTAACCACGTACTCCATTCCCCTATAACCCTAGCATCATTGAACCTAATGTGTGTTGACACTACGTGTTCGGGAGACATGCAGACATGACCGAGACACCTCTTCGGTCAATAACCAACAGAGGGGTCTGGATGTCCATATTGGTTCCCACATGTTCCACGTTGATCTCATTGGATGTACCACGATGTCGAGTATTCAATAAATCCCTATGCCATTCCCTTGGTCTAGCGGTATGATACTTGCCCAAGATTCGATCGTCGGAATCCATATACCTTGTTCAATCTTGTTGCCGGAAAGTCTCTTTACTCGTTCCATAACACATCATCCCATGGCTAACTCCTTAGTCACACTGAGCTCAATACGATGATGGATTACAGAGTGGGCCCAGAGATACCTCTCCGTCACACGGAGTGACAAATCCCAGTCTTGATTCGATCAACCCAACACATACTTTCGGAGATACGTGTAGTGCACCTTTATAATCACCCAGTTACGTTATGACGTTTGATACAACCAAAGCCCTCCTACAGTATCCGGGAGTTGCCCAATCTCATGGTCTAAGGAAATGATACTTGACATTAGAAAAGCTTTAGCACACGAACAACACGATCTAGTGCTATGCTTAGGATTGGGTCCTGTCCATCACATCATTCCCCAATGATGTGATCCCATTATCAATGACATCCAATGTACATGATAAGGAAACCATGATCATCTATTGATCAATGAGGTAGCCAATTAGAGGCTCACTAGGCACACATTGTGATCTATATATTCACACATGTACTACGGTTTTCGGTTAATAAAATTATAGCATGAATAATAGACAATTATCATGAACTAGGAAATATAATAATAACCACTTTATTGTTGCTTCTAGGGCATATTTCCAACAGTCTCCCACTTGCACTAGAGTCAATAATCTAGTTACATTGTGATGAATAGAACACCCATAGAATTCTGGTGCTTATCATGTTTTGGCCGTGGAAGAGGTTTAGTCAACCGGTCTGCAACATTCAGATCTGTATGTACTTTACAAATATATATATATCCATCTTGGATATATTCACTTATGGAGTTGGAGCGTCGCTTGATGTGCTTGGTCTTCTTGTGAAACCTGGGCTCCATTGCAATGGAAATAGCTCCAGTGTTGTCAAAGAACAGAGTTATCGAACCTGACGCACTTAGAATCACTCCTAGGTCGGTGATGAACTCCTTAATCGAGACTCCTTCATGTCTTGCTTCTAAAGCAGCTATATACTCGGATTGGTTGTTAGAGTTGGACGAAACTAGTGCAATACAAGCAACACCTTCAGCTTGACTGTAGTCGGAGTTGGAGTGGCTACCTCTCTTAGATTGTTTGTTAGACTCGAAGCTGGATACCCATTCACCAACATGAGGTTGATATATTTTTCTTGAGTGGCTCTTGGTGCACTTGTCCTTCTTATCAGATTCCGTACTTCTCTCGGAGTTTCTTCATTCATAATGATATTATCTACTCCTTCTCTCTCTGCGAGGTGACTCTTCTCTCGAGCTTCGTCTTCTAGGTGACTCTTCTCTTCCTTTGTGGGGAGCCGACAATCTCATTTGTGATGAGAGCTAGCCTAGAGTACATCTCAGCGACTCCTTCACCATCCTTCATATTGAACTTGTAAAGCTAACTTTTGTAGCACATTCAACTTAGATTCCATGACACATTATGTACTTTCATGCATATCGACCAAAGTATCCCAAATTTCCTTTGCATTCTCAAGGCGGCTGATTATGTTGAAATCTTCAGGACACAAGCAGTTGAACAAAATGTCATAGGCTTGAGAATTGGATTGCATCTTTTTTTATTCTTCCACTCTCGCATCGCAATCTGGTTCCCTTCCATCACCGAAAAAAATAACCTTGCACACCAACACGAACAACAACCCAAATGGAAGGGTTATGACCAAGAATATGCATTTTCATCTTATGCTTCGAACTGGCAAAGTTTGTACAATCAAAATATGGACCTCTACAGTGGTAATTTCCCTCACTAGACGCCATACTGGCCTAGGTTGTGAAACCAATGCAATGGAGACCAAAGCTCTGATACCACTTATAGGATCCGAAGTATGTCTGGATGGGGGTTATTAGATTAGTTGACAAATTTTTTTTTGCCTTTTCCCAATTTTATTTGTGGTCCTATTTTAGCAATTATGAGAAGTCAAGTTCACCCTACACATGCATATCTAAGAGTAAAACAACGGATAGTAAATACATGCAAATGTAAGTAGAGGGTAGGGAAGGAAAGACAAACTAAATGGTAGACATGGCGTTTTTGGCATGGTTCCGATAGGTGCCATCGTACGTCCACGTTAGTGGAGACTTCAACCCATGAAGGGTAACAACCGCGAGAGTCCAAGGAGCGCTCCACCCATAAGGGGTCCACGAAGAAGCGCCTTGTGTATTCCACCATGGCTTACGTCCACAAAGGACTAGCCTCACACGAGTAGATCGTCACGAAGTAGGTGATCTCCTTGTGCTTACAAACTTCTTGGTTCAAGTCCACAACAGGAAGTAAGAGGTTCCAAAGAAACACCAAACCAATCTGGTAGAATGATGAACGCCTTGCTCTTATGCTTCAAAAGATAGTCTTCTCAACACTCAATCACTCTGTCACAGATTTTGCATGGGTAGAAGAGATTGATTTGGTGGAAAGCATCATGAGGAGGCTAGAGATCAAGTTTCAAATGGATGGATTGGAATATCTTGATCTCATCACATGAGTAGGTTGCTCTCTCTCATAAAAAAGGATCTCGCAAGTGTAAGTGTGTTCTGAGTGCTTCCTCTACGGATTAGAGATGGTGGAGGGGTATATATAGGCATCTCCTAAAATCCAAATGCTTCAATTGTCAACTAGATGAATCTCGCTTGTACTGAGTTGCACTAAATGTGGCAACTATTAAATTCTCGGTTAGATCGATATATGAATCTCGATGGTACCGGTTCGATGACCTAGGGTAGTTTCCAACTCTCAACGAGACTGATTTCAAAATTCAGAATTTCCTATTGTTGAAATCGACATACGAGAAAGTTGGTCACTATCTTTCGGTGGCACCAATATGAAAGTTGGTGTTACCGAGCGATTATGGTTTGGAAAAGGTTGTGTCTCTGGGAAAATCAGTAGGGTTGAAATGGAATTCTTGGTGGCACCGATTTTGTTGTGAAGGCTTTGCAAAGAACTTGAGAAAGCAATTCAACATAAATACATCACCCCCTTTTAATAGTATTGGCTTTCCTATGGACTCAAAAGTGATTTATCACAATTATAAAATGTAGAATCCTCTTTCTTGAAGCTTGCCCATTTCAATTCCTTTCGTTGCATCAACGGGTTTCTCCTCCCAATCCTTTAGCCAATGCATCTTTGAACTTTTCTGAAATATACTTGGATAGAATCATGAGTTCAATGATACATATATTGTTGTTAATTATCACAACCACCTTACGGAGCAATTGTGCTTTCAACGTACATGTTCTCGACCACACAGATAATACTACGTACACTTTAACCTGGTGGGTCTAACCTGTTAGGGGAAGAATAAGGAGGCACTGCCTTGCATGCAAAGATATAGCTGGCAGGTCCTATTTATCAAGGGAGGAAACATGTTTTTGCACGTAATAAGGAGGCACTTCCTTGCGTGCGAACATGTAGTTGGTGGGTCCTAGCTATGAGAGGAAGAATCTTTTTTCATGTAATAAGGACACACTTCCTTGCACGCAAAGATGCAGCTTGTGGGTCCAAGTTGTCAGGGGGGAATCATTTCTTCTCGTAATAAGGAGGCACTACCTTGCGTGCAAAGAGGTAGTTGGGGGTCCCAGTTAATAGCATGTCAACGTACAATCCTCTTGCATTAGTTTTCATTGGTTAATCATGTTGACGACACTGCGCCGAGATCACCAAGGCGGTGGACGATGACAAGGCCCCATGCGGGAAGGACTCGAAGATTGGCAAGACATGAGAATGGACTCACAGATGGGCAAGGTTACTAGGGTTGACTGGTTCGGTTGCGGCGTCGGGCTACAGTCGGCGGAGAATAACAGGAGGTGTGGATGGGTGATACGTCTCAAAAATATCTATAATCTTTAATTGTTTAATGATATTGTTTTTCCAATTTTCAATATTATATATGGGATTTTATATATTTATGGGACTAACATATTTAATAAGTGCATAGTGCCATTTGGTGGTTTTTTGCCTGTTTCTTTTACAGAAAATCAGTACCAAACGGGGTCCAAAATGATGTAATTTTTTGACAATTTTTATGGACCGGAAGCTTCGATGGAGGACCATTAGACCTCCGAGGGGATGACATTGCAGCAGGGCACACACTAGGTGGTAGGACGCACTATGATGTCTTGTGGGACCCTAGTTTCTCCGCGTGACCTTATTCCAGCGCTATAAATTCCAAAATATTCCGACACCCCCAGAGTCAGACCCTACACCCTTGTTCTACCGCTTCAAGTCAGTTTTGTTCCATGATCTCATAGATAGACCTTTTTTAGTACATTGCCGGAGGAGGAATCAATCACAAAGGCCATCTTCGATTCATCAACCTTGTTGCCTCAATGATGATGTCTGAGTAGTCTACCACAGACCCACATGTCCATCGTGATTATCTAGATGGCTTCTTCTCTCTCTTTATCTTGAGTACCAAGTTCTCGCACGAGATGTAGTCGATGTAATTATTTTCTGCGGTGTGTTTTATGGGATCCAGTAAATTATTATTTGAAAGTAATTTAATATTTTTTGCATTCTTAATTTAATATATCTGAATTATTTTATGTGTAATTTATACAGCTATGTAACGCTTTCCAATCTATGGGTTTTCTTTATCCAAGTTGATATATCGATGTTCATGAGAAGTGGTGCATAGTAGTGGTTTCAATCTTCTGGTGTCCTCACCGAGTGACATGAAGGTATATCGAAGCACATATTGTATTGTTGCTAATAAGGATAAACGATGGGTTTTAATCATATTTATTGGATTTATTTTGTCTACATTAAATCATCTTGGTCAAAGTGTTACTCTACTCGTATGAACATAATTACCGTTGATGCCGGCACGAGTCCATCGATTGGTGTAGTAATAATAGTAGATGCACGCAAGATTAAGTCTACTTTTCGTAGACGCAATGCTTATGTATTTTATCTTGCCATGAATAACATCATAACTATGCACTTTTCTATTAATTTCCCATGAGTAAATTGTTTGTCCACCGTATGCCATGCTAATAAGAGACAACCCTATAGTGAAAGTTGTTCCCCCGACTCTACTTTAATAATATTAAAAACAACAAAATTATCTTCCTGAAATTTATTTACTTTTATTTTATTTGACAATTTATCAATCTATCACTATAAGATTTAATCCTTGCCTCTAACGAGTACAAGGGGATTAACAACCCTCTTGCTCGCCTTGGGTGCAAGTATTTGCCATTTTGTGTGTAGGTGCTATTGACGGTTATTTGCTTGGTTCTCCTACTCGTTTTGTTAATCCTTGGTTACCTATTACTCGTTTACTTATTACAAACCGTAAACAAGTTCATAAAAAAGCAAATGAGTTTAATGCCTCCGCGAGGAACGATGTGCATTGCCGGAAAATAACAGGGACATGAAATTAGGAGGAGCCGCCACCGGTCGCACCTCCGCAGGGGGCTGGTTGTCGACTTCAGAGGCATCGTCTTCCCCATCATCGCCTCCAGTGGCACCTGGAGACGAAGGAGCTACGACACCGGCGAACCTCCTCACCAATTCCTCGACACGACCCTTCAAAGCGTCCGAGGTGCAGTCGCGGGCCTCGACGGTGATCGACATGATCATGGAGCTTAGATCGAATCCGGGGTCGCGAAGATGAAGGTGGACGAAGACACGAGTCGCAGCCATGAAGAAGACGTCGCGGCACTCGTTGTCCAAGATCTTGTCCACCTGCACGATGGCAATCTCCAGCACCACGACGAGCCCCGTCGCAAGCGCGACAAAGTCATCCCCCGGAGTGGCCAAAGGCTCGTCGAGCTCGTCCCTACAGAGGGAGAGGAGCGCCATGCGAAGCTCGATCTCAACGTCAGGGAAGTAGGCTAGCTTCGTGCTTTTCCTCTCCTCGGCCGCGGCGAGAGCTTTCTCTTGGTCGTCAAGGAGGGCCCTCCTTGAGGCGGCCTCTTCCTCCTGCTCTTCCAAGCGTGCCTGCTTCGTGCTCAGGCTACTCGCCTCTTGAGACAGCTCTCCCTCCCGGGGGCGAGATTGGTCTCGCGGGACTTAAGGTCATCCCCGTGTAGGTGATGCTACTCGGCCTGCTTGGCTTGTTCTCCTTGGAGGATGTTCAGGCGGGTTTCCACCTCTTGACAGCGCTCTACAGCTGCCTTGGCTTTGTTCAGCGCCTTCACACGTGCGGCACAGGTGGCCTTGGCCTCCTTCTCGACCTTCCTCATCTCGGCTCCGACGTCACCCAGGGCGGTTAAGGCCGCATTCTAGACACCTTAGGTGAACACCGAGGTCTTCTGGACCTCCTCGTGAAGAGTGTCCAATGCAAGCGGCTGGTGTAGCCACAGGAGTGGCGCCGTGAAGAACTGGGGGCCCCGAAGACTGCTCAACAATCTCGGGCATCGACACCTCGTGAGCCTGAGGGCCCTTGCATGTCTGCCCCCAGGGCAACGGCAACCCGAGGGGTGCTTCAGGATGCTTCGGGGACTCGGGGGCTCGATGATCAAGGCCAGGGAGACTGCCCCAACAGCCTCCTCTTCCCCACTTGTAGACGGCGACGAGCCGACGAGAGCAGGCGGGCGTCGGGAGTCACCTTCGACATGATGACCATCTTCTTCCTTTTCGCGCTCGGCAAGACAAGATCCCTGGACGTCAAGTAAAAACGGAAAAATCAGCCAAGCACGGACAATAGACGCACAAGGCGTGCCCAAGCAGGTAACTTACTCTTCGATATCGAGCCATCTCTTCCTCCTCTCCGCCCCGTCGACACGAGAGGTGAGACGGCCCCCCACGAGGGAGGCGAGCACGGCGCCTTGGATCTCCCTCCGGCAGAGGCGGGGTGCACCGGGGACGGATCAACGCCGAGCTTCCGGGAAGCAAGCACGCATACAGACCGCGCGGCATGCGGGGTCGACACAGCCCCCTGGAGGCCCTGTCCAGGCGCGAGGGGTTCCCAGCGGAGGTATCACATGTGGTGTCATCATCCTCGAGCTCGTGGAGAAGGACAGATTGCGACGGGAGGGGCACGCTCGCCGCGCGGTCGTCGACGGTCTTCTCCGAGTCCCCTTCACTCGAGGTGTCACTGGATGAATCTTCAACCGGACCGTGTTGGTGCACTAAAGACTAGGTCTCCAGTTCCCCGGACTAGTGCATGGACATCGGCAGCCCCTCTGCAGCGGCAGGGCGCGTCACTGGAGCTTAGGGCGGAAGCAAGACTCCGAAGGCACCAAGTGCTGATTGCAAGCCCCGGCAAGCACTCGCGACAGGTGCTCCCTGCCGGGGAGATAGACAATGCCACGGCGAGACCCTCCCGCTGATGAAGAAGGACTGAGCCCCAGTACGACACCCTTGCGAGAAAGATTGACAAGGCCTCGATAGGCCATCACCTCCCTGCCGAGAGGAAAAGGAAGAGCCATGGCAAGGTAACCCTGGCGGGGAGGAATAGAATGCCCGGGGAAAGGCGCAGGCCCAAGGCGCCCTCCGTGGGGCCTGCGAACGCCTCCACCAACAAGCATGCCACTGATGATGCATGAGCCACGCGTCCACCCGCACACCAGCGCAACAACAAGGAGTTGGCACGTGTGGGTACGTGTCCAACCCCCCTAACAAGGTCAGGGAAGTCTGTCGAAGAATTTAATGCACCTCTCACAAGGGAATAACACTGTAACTGTCGGTTGGCGATGTTTCACTCGAGAACCCACCATTCACCCATTGAGGCACTGTGGTGACCCCTTCGCATACAAAAGGAGGCCCGAGGCTCAGTAGTAGGGACTTTTGGCTTTTTGACCAATCGAAAGGCTGTAAAGAGGGACGGATCTACAATAACCCAAAATGAATAACTAAACGCATGCAGGAGTATCATTTTACGCACCATGCAGCCCGAACCTGGGTAAAAAGATCTTGTCGGGCCCTAACTATTTGGTCTGCTCTCACCGCGATCCCTCTTCCCGCCAAACCAGAAAAAAGGGGACCGTTGAGGCCCCCATAGGTGTCGATCCTTCACCGACATCTTTAGCGCGCCAGGTAGGGGGGTCGCCGAAAGTAGCCCTGCATTGGCGCCACACCGATCCGACGAGCCGCTCGTTGGCTCCACGGATCTCAGTTCGCCGCCGCATCTTCCCTGAAGGGAGGAGGCAGTGGCTGCTCTCCCCGCGCAAGAGCTCATAGCGCCTCCATAGGTGCTATCCGAGCGCGGGTGGAAGGAGCGGAAGTCCCGAGCTCCGCATCGCCCGGCCTACACGCCTCCTTGGAATGTCGTGCTATTGCCGAAGGCGTGACAGGGGGCTTCAGCCAGGCCTCCGACTCGTACTCCGACTGACGCACATCTCCGAAGTGTTGCATGGTCATTGAGGATGCATTCGAGGCCCCGAACCACCCCTTCACACGCCCTCCGGCTCGCATTTCTCCTTGGAAATCTATGACGCTAGAAAGGTGCGCTCGGGGGCTCCGCCAACAAAACTCTTACAAAAAAGATGAGAAAGTGTTACGCCCTAGCGTGCCTATTTCCTTCAGAGTGGCCAAAGCGACCGGCGAAAAGCTCATCGACAAGGAGGACCTTGCTAGGATCAGTGCACTCCGACTCCGTTTCGAGCCTCTTCAACGACTTGACCGACTATGGAGCGCCCTTATCTCACTTCGAACTCGCTCAACATTTTGGACGGCTACATAGCACCTTATTTTGCCTCGAGCCGCGCTCGACGATTTACATGGTTGCACTGAGTGGGGCAAGGAGTCCTGCCGGTGAAGACCACCGATGCCGAGTTTTCTGAGGATCCGCTCCTCTAAGTACTCGCGGCAGGATAAGTGAAGCCAACAAGCATCCAGAAAGTGCAAACGAAGAATCATACAAAATGAGAGTGGAATAAAGGATGCATCTATTCATTCATTTGTCTGGATACAATTTATACCAATTACAAAGCATTGTTGTCCTAACCTAAAGACTCTATCTCTTAACGAGAATAGACCTATGCGGAGGAATTGGACTTCATGAAGACAAGACGCAGCAAGGCACACGGTACATCCATGCTGGCTCCTGCGAGACCAGCACTACGCCGACGAGAATGGAACCAGCCCCGACAAGCGCCACCTGGCCCCTTCTGGCATGATACCAGGGGGCAGGGCACAGGAAGGGGCGAAGGATCCGGAGTCCGCGAGCACGCCTGCTCCTGGAGCCAGGGGGCCAACACCCGCTCCGGTGAGGTGGCCCAAGCAAAGGGCATGGAGAAGTCAGAGCTTCCGGAGGTGCCTCCTCCTCTAACATGAGGCACCGACGCTAGCTCTAGCAAGATAACCCCATCAGGCGGGGGAGAAGCCTCAATGGGCCTCGGCGGCAGGGCCGGCGGTCAGTTGGAACCCGAGGAATCGTACTCTCACCTGACCACCCGGGATCCTGACCTGCCAAGGGCACCACTTCCACCCCTGCCCCCTCGTCGCTATCGCTCGAGGAGGGACACTCGGTGCCGCTCGAGCTCTCTTCGCAGAAGCCGAGACGCACACATTTGCGCCCGTAAAACTTGACGAATAGCGTATTTTTTTCCGCTAGCTTAAAGCGGAGGATATGCCTATCCATGAGGCTGTGGGTGCGGGCGAAGGCTTTCCAGCCCCGCCCGAGCAGCATGGAGTGGAGCTTCGGGTACTCCACGCGCACCTGCATAGCACTGTGGGAGAAGCTGTGCGCCCCCAACCACAAGACAGAGGGCATGTCATCCTCCATCGCCCTAGCGAAAGGGTCGGAGTGATGCGGATGGCCCCGTAGGACGTCGTGCAGCTCCACGACGAACTCCAGCACCATCCCGTCCGAGTGCCCGCCAAGCCTAGGAGAAGGTGGAGACGCTGGAGTAGCACTCTGCCTCCCTCTGCCACGACCCCGGCGTCCTCGGCCCCTCGAGCCTCTCCCGCCACGATCGATGGGGTTGCCGCTGGCTACGGCACCTGAAGCTGGGACATGATCCAACCATGGTTAGGGGCGGGTGCCACCGACAAAGCTGAAAGAAACAAGAGAAGACAAGGCGATAGGCGCGGAAGGCTTTGAGGTTGAGATGGATGGGCAAAACCTCCACGCAAACACCCTAATTTATAGGGCAAAGCTCGGAGGCCAACCTCCTCGCTCTAGAAGCCACCGCCCCTCTCGCCCAATCGCCCTCAGGTCACAAGAGGAACATGGAACCGTCCTGATGCACCAATCCATGCAGGGGCGGGCCCATCCACGCCCATGACTTTTGAGGCCACGATCGCCACATGCCCGACCACCGTTGCGCATGTCCTACGCATGGCAGAGGAATTTTCAGGGAATAAAGAGGCCATCACGCGCACGCCGCACATCCTCCCACTTCGCGCGTTCAATGCACAACATGGGGAAAGAAAGCCTGTAACGACTCGATTCCGATAAGCCCGGCGCCCGTGAGTCCGCGCACTCCTTCGGACATGGCCCAACAATGCCTCGAATGCATGTGCATCCTAGGTCCGGGGGCTCCTGTTGGTGCACCAAAGAATGGGGTCTCCAGTTCCCTAGACTAGTGTGCGGACATCGGCAGTCCCTCCGCAGTGGTAGGCCGCGTCGCTGGAGCTTAGGGCGAAAGCAAGACTCCGAAGCCACCAAGTGCTGATTGCAAGCTCCGGCAAGCACTCGCTTGGTGGGAAGGAAGAAGAGACCCTGGCAGGAGCTCCCTGCCGGGGAGATATACAATGCGACGGTGAGACCCTCCTGTCGAGGAAGAAAGACTAAGCCCTGGCAAGCCACCCTTACCGAGAATATTGACAAGCCCTCAGCAGGCCATCACCTCCCTACCGAGAGGAACAGGAAGAACTCCGACAAGGTAATGCTTCCAGGAAGGAAGAGAAGACCAGAGGAAAGGCGCGGAACCAAGGCGCCCTTCGTGTTGCCTATGAACGCCTCCACCGACGAGCACGCCACCGACGATGCAACACCCCGGAGTTGCCACATGTCGGTACGTGTCCAACATTTAATGCACCTCTGACAAGGCAGTAACACTATAACTGTCGGTCGGCGCTGCTTCACTCGTGAACCCATCGTTCACCCACTGAGCCACTGTGGTGAACCCTTCACCTATAAAAGGAGGCCCGAGGCTCAGTAGTAGGGACTTTTGGCTCTTTGACCAATCGAAATGCTGTAAAGAGGGATAAATCTACAGTAACCCAAAACGAATAACTAAACGCATGCAGGAGTAGGGTTTTACGCACCACGCAAACCGAACCCGGTAAAAAGATTTTGCCGGCCCCTGACTGTTGGTTCTGCTCTTGCCGCGATCCCTCTCCCTGTCAAATCAGCAAAAAGGGGAACGTTGAGGCCCCATAGGTGTCGATCCGTCACCGACAGACCGGAGCCCTCAGCCGGGAGCAGCACCCGCTCGTTGAAGACTGGCATCACAACGACCAGGTCGGCCCGGTTGTCACAACGGTGTAATCGACCGAGGGCCTCGGGAAGGTCGCCAGGTTCGCCGTCCAGTAAGATCGCCACGACCCTACTCAGGTCCTCTGTGCAGAGGTCCCGGGACCAGAGCCGGAGCTCGTCATCGCCAACCCGATACTCCCATAGGGTCCTGGAGTGTGCGTGGAGAGGCGCCACGCGCTGGACCAAGAACTCCTTCAATATAATTCTCCCGGTCAGCCTCTTGGCCCTGATGTTGCGGGAAAAGCGCTCCAGCACGAGCACAACCCTAGGGTCGGAGAGCTATGCCGAGCTCCACGCGGAGGTCATCTCCGGCAACTCCTTCACCTTCTCCAGCCGAGGGTTGGCATCCATGAGGCACATAAGGACCCGGCGGTTCCTAAAGTTCTCCACCTTCTTCCTGGCCTTCAAGAGCACGTTGCCGCTTAGGCCCGCCATGAAGCAGACACACGCCGAAAAATGAGTGCCATCGTGCAGGCGTAAGCTGAAGAAGTGGCAGAGGAGGGCAACCGAAGCCTGCATGCCAACGAAACCCTTCAGGCACCGCCGGGTCCTTATGTGCCTCAGAAAGGGCTTGGATCCCATAGTCGTCCAAGACAGCAGTGAAGAACCAGGATAAAGGCGGCACCAGCCCAGCGTAAATACTGTGAAGGAAGAAGGGGTATACCGCCCTGGACGGGGGCCGCTCCAGTACGACGCGAGGGCAGATCAGGGTTCGCACGTGCTTGCTGGGCTCGGCTGCGGTCCTTGGAAGCACGGGGACGAGATTCGTGTCCTTGGAGAGGGCGCAGTCCAGGAGTGGGGAAGCCGAGGCCAGACCATGCCTCTCTAGCTTGTGCTTGCCGACGGGCGCCATTGCTTAACTGGCAAGGAACTATGCGACGCTGGATCTGGGAGGTGTCGGTTAGAGTCGGAGACCAAGGAGGAAGGGCGAGTACAGCAGAAGGAAAGCAATAAGGCATCGAAGCTACAAGCAGGGCACCTAATAATGGGGGTCGAGATACAGGACAAGGAGGACCCGACACCAGTCACATGACGTGCGCCGGCCTTGCCCGCAGGCATTTGAGGGCCCACGGCGCCTCATGCTGGCCCTCGAGGCTTCGCCCCAAAGCCAACCCGAGCACTCCGCGAGCCCGGGGGCTACTATCGGTGTTCTAGGAATGGGGGTACCCGGACCTACCTGCTTGTGGCCTAGGGTAGGCCCACCTCGCCGGAACAAACCAACGTGCCTCGCACCCTTCAGGGTACGGCCCTCGTGAGGGGCCAAGCCTCACGAGGAGGAGCAGCGTCAAGACCCGCAGGGGGCCTCCTTAGTACCCCTCTGGAGCGGCGGATATTCCAAGGCAAGGCTGGGTCTCAGGAGTCAAGGGTGACGCCCGGAAAGGACAGGCAAGCAACACATGTCAGGACGGGGCACTTTCCCCTTTGGTGCAACGGAGGCGGGAGCGCACAGGTGTTCCAAAAGCATCCTCCAAAGGTTTCCCTTCTAGTGCAACGAAGCCGCCGCTGCCCGCCAGTAGGAGAAACGTCATTCCCGAGCCCGTCCCTGCAGCGTGGGCAGTTACTTTGCAGGCGAAGACCACCTTTGGGCAGGAGAGCATGTTCACCTGTTCCCCTTAAAAATTGGCCGTTGTGGGATCCCTTCCCACCAAAGCTATGAGGGAAAAAGACCCAAGCATCCACTATAAATAGAAAGGGTAGAACACTTGGTAGGGGGAGAGTTCATTCGAACCGTTGGGCAATACACCTAGCCACTTGGCCTCCGGAGGCTCGAGAGCACTGTACTAGTTCATCCACCACCTCCGCGAGAGGCAATCCACCAAAAGAAGGAGTAGGGTTTTATGCTTCGCAGCGGCCCAAACCTGGGTCAATTGTTGTGTTCTGTGCTACCCTCGTCATCGAGTGAGTGATTCATCGTTTCCATCAAGTAGAGGACTAGGCGAGGCTGAGCAGGGAGAGATCTTCGTACACGCCCAAGTGTTTGAATTCTTAGGGTTATGCGGAGCCTGAAATCTGAAAGATATTGTGGGGACCCCGACATACGAGTCAAGATCGTCGAATGAACATGCTCAGTGATCCTAGAGATCAATGCTCACCGAACACACAAAAACTGAATAACAAGAGTCTTACATCCATACATAGTGTTTGATGCAATAAATCACCATTGCGGTCGGTCTTACATATTTTGGGCCTTGAGGGCCAACACACCAGACTGAACCAATAGTTGGGAATATTTGTCGAAAGCGTGAACCCATGCCATCAGCCTTAACCTACAGGCATTCAGACAGGGAAGCATGCTAGCTCGTAGGAACGTCACCAAGTTACTCTTCACCTCATCCTATTCTCTCATACCTGGTCAATGAAATAATTAGTGGCAAGCCAATGAGTACTTTGAATGTACTCGCAAAAGCCCATGATATGAACAAGGCAACTGGTAGAGTAACAAGTAATATGCATTATTTGGTGGATAGCAACTTAAATATGAATAAACTTGTTCATGGATGTGCAACATAAGCTAGACGTTGTTTAGAAGATCAGGTCATAGATATCAATATATCTGTTATGGGTTGAACACTCCGGGTTCACCCGATATGCCAAGTCACCAAACTTGGTCATAAGAACTCTTTCATATAAACACCATTGTACACACATACACTTGGTTTATGCGGAAACGACTCGACGTAGTTTAAGTAGGATTACCCAACTGTCCTTGACCATGGACACGGCTATTCGAATAGTTTTACACTCCGCAGAGGTAGTACGCTGGACCCATGAGATACGGGAAACTTCCATGTCATCCACAACTCGCGGTATATAACATACCTGAGGTAATTACCCGATCAATGCCTTTCCCTTGACGATACTAGACAAAGAGGTCCACTCAATTGGTACCCAGCCCACATGTTGATCGTCTTACGAGCATCGACTGTGGACAGTATCAACCATGCGGGGACCAACGGTGTGC
The DNA here is from genome assembly GCF_904849725.1 of Hordeum vulgare subsp. vulgare. Taxonomy (NCBI): domain Eukaryota; kingdom Viridiplantae; phylum Streptophyta; class Magnoliopsida; order Poales; family Poaceae; genus Hordeum; species Hordeum vulgare. The sequence goes on from NC_058519.1 coordinate 252,863,502, forward strand.
GTGGAACACGTAAAAACGACATAGTCGCCCTACCTGGCACGACCCCATCACGAGAGTGACTACTCATCACTCCCGCCACTAGTAATGTGGCTCTTTGCTAGCACCGACGAGAGTAATCAACAAATCCCCATCCCATAAAGGGGTAACGTGGTCGTACATGTAAGGTTGGTACGGTTCAAACATAATTAATCTAATCCCATTTCCGAAACCATACACACAAAAAATACCTGGTGCACCAATTCTCTAAAAGTGGCCTGCTATCCCACACACAACAGCGCCAGAAATTGACACGTTGACAGTGGCTGGGCTTGCGTTGGTTTTTCCCTTGAAGAGGAAAGGGTGATGCAGCACAGGAGCAGTACATATTTCCCTCAGTTTGAGAACCAAGGTATCGATCCAGAAGCAGGGTCTCGTCAAGTCCAGAGTACCTACGCAAACACAAACAAGCTTGCACCCAACGCTTCAAAGGGGTTGTCAGTCCCTTCAAGATTGTTTGCAAAGTGAGATCTGAAGGCGGAAATTGCAATGAAGTAAAAAGTGTAAGGCTGAAAATATGGTGTGGAGTAGACCCTGGGGGGCATAGTGTTCACTAGAGGCTTCTCTCGAAATAGCAAGTATTATAGTGGGTGAACAAATTACTGTCGAGCAATTGATAGAACCGCGCAAAGTCATGACGATATCTAAGGCAATGATCATACATATAGGCATCACGTCCCAGACAAGTAGACCGATACTTTCCGCATCTACTACTATTACTCCACACATCGACCGCTATCCAGCATGCATCTAGTGTATTGTGTTCATGACGAACAGAGTAACGCCTTAAGCAAGATGACATGATGTAGAGGCATAATCTCAAACCAATGATGAAAACCCCATCTTTTTACCCTTGATGGCAACAACATGATGCATGCCTCGCTACCCCTTTTGTCACTGGGTTAGGTCACCGCACGGTATGAACCCAAAACCAAGCACTTCTGCCATTGCAAGAATCATAGATCTAGATGGCCAGACAAAACCCACAACTCGAAGGGAATTACAAGGATATGAAATGATGCATAAGAGAGATTAGAAGAAACTCAAATAAGAGTCATAGATAATCTGATCATAAATCCACTATTCATCGGATCCCAACAAACACACCGCAAAAGAAGATTACATCGGATATATCTCCATGAAGATCATGGAGAACTTTCTATTGAAGATCCAAGAGAGAGAAGAAGCCATCTAGTTACTAGCTATGGACCCGTAGGTCTATGGTGAACTACTCACGCATCATCGGAGAGGTCATGGTGTTGATGAAGAAGCCCTCCGTATCCGAATCCCCCTCCGACAGGGCACCAGGACGTGCCCCAAATGGGATCTTGCAGAGACAGAAGCTTGCGGCAGCGGAAAAGTGATTGCGATGATCTCCTGATTTTTTCTGGAATTTATGGGAATATATAGGCGAAAGACCTAGGGCAAAGGGCGTCCAGGGGGACCACCAGCCTGGATTACGCGGCCTCCCCCCTGGCCGCGGGGTGGGGGCTTGTGGGGCCCCTGGGGCTCCCCTGCCTTGGCTCCCAAGCTCCACGATCTTCTTCCATTCCAGAAACAATCTTTTCGGGGATTTTCTTCCGTTTGGACTCTGTTTCAAAATCTCCACTGAAAGGGGTCAAAAACATGGAAAAAACTGGAACTGGCACTTGGGACTGAGTTAATAAGTTAGTTCCAAAAAATATATAAAAGGCATGCAAAACATCCAAAGTTTGACAAGATAATAGCTTGAAACCATCAAAAATTATAGATACGTTGGAGACGTATCAAGCATCCCCAAGCTAAACTCCTGCTCGTCCTCGAGTAGGGAAGTGATAAAGAATGAATTTTTGATGTGGAATGCTACCTAGCATAGTTGTCCTTTGCAACTTCCTTCACGTGGCATGAATGTTCAGATCCATAAGATTCAAAACAATCGTTTTCTATTGACATGAAAACAGTAATACTTCAAGCAAACTAGCAAAGTAATCATAAACTTTCAAAATAACAAGGCCAAAGAAAGTTATCCCTACAAAATCATATAGTCTGGCTATGCTCCATCATCCTCACACAACTAATGTAAATCATGCACAACCCCGGAATTGGCCAAGTAATTGTTTTCGGACTCTTAGTTTCTCAAACTTTTTATAACTATCACGCAATACATGAGCGCGAGCCATGGATATAGCACTATAGGTGGAATAGAGTGTGGTGGTGGTTGTCAGACAAAAAGGAGGAGATGGTCAAACTAACTTGGCGTATCAATAGTCTATGGAGATGCATAGTTATGACGTTATTTATGGCATGATCCTGCATATAGGCATTACCTTTGTGACAAGTAGACCTACCTCTGCCGGCATCTACTCTATTACTCGACCAATCGACCACTATCCAGCTCACATCTATGTATTACGTTCATGACATGTAGAGTAATGCTTTCAACAAGATGACACAATGTAAACGGAATAGAATCAAACAATATGAATAAACCTCGTCATTTTATCCTTAGCAGCAACAATATAAATGCGTGCCTCTCTTCCCCTTCTGCCACTAGGTGAGGATAGAACAAGATTGAATCTACTACTATGCACCACTGCCTCTGATGATCTACCCATCTACATGGTCGAAGCACACTCATATATCAGAAATCATACATAGCTATAACATTCACACATAATAAAGTTCAATAAAGACTCAATTAATTTCAATGAATAATCTGATCATAAACCCACAGTTCTCGTATCCCAACAAACTCACTACTGAATAGGATTATATCATATGGATCTCCAAAGAGAACATTGTATCAAAAAATAAACAAGGACAGATAGATAGAGAGAGATAGAGATAGAGAGAAAGAGAGAGAGAGACACACACACACATAGATCTAGCTTATCACGATGAACATGTGCGTCTTTGGTGAAATACTCACATTAACATGGAGGCAACAAGGTTGAGGAATATTGGCTTTGTGATCGATTCCCAATCCAATAGAGTATTGATGGAGGCCTCCAGATGGGATTGCAGAAGAATAAAGGCTTACGGCGGCAGAAATTGGTTTTAGGTATCCTTCTGTTGTTTTGGTGATTTATGGGAATTTGTACAAGCGGAATTAGGGAACACGGGCTACGATGGGCATAGGTGATGACCCTGGGGGCGCCAAGTGAGTTTGTGGCCCTCTCCTATGCCTTCCGGCCTCCTCTCGAAGGTTCTTGTGTAGAAAAAATGCATAAGGCACATTTTGATAAAGAAATCTAACTCAACAATCTATCTCTCCTATCTAAAAAATGCATAAGGTTTCATTTTGCTCGTTTCGTTCCGCTTTTTTGTTCGAGCCTAATCACGTTTCGCTCTTTCCAATATACATCAATTTTCTGATCGAGCAATAAAACAAACCATATTGTGTAGAAAAAAGAAAGAAAAGTTACACATTTTTTAGAGTGAGTCCGATTTTAGTGAGCAATAAATTATAGTCTCATATTATTTGTTGGTCTGGTATCTAAAAAGGTAATGTTTGTATTTGGTCGACCTTCTATATATTTCGCCGGTGTCTCGCAAGTAATGCTCGCAGCCCCCCCCCCCCCCCGCGCGCCGCCCTCCTCTCTTAGAGCATGTCCAGCAGACCCCGTATAATCCTGACCGACAAAATGGGTTTACATGTCGGAAGAACGGTTTTGTGGGTTGAGCGGCAGCCAAGGAGACCGAGCAAACCGGACCTATAAAAAGAATATTTTATGTGTCTGGTTTGCTGGGTCTGCTCGGCCTACTCCTGCCGCCGGCATATAAATCAATAATTTGCATTTCAATTTTGGGATGAAAACACATTTATTTGCTTTTTTATTTTCTTCAAGCTCATTCGATACATAATAATTTACCAAATCTTTGCTACAATACCTAGACCAAAGAAAATATAATTACCATTAGTTATTTCAGAAGTTATCCAACTTCCATATGTGCACCCACCAGTTGGACAAACATCTTTTCCATGCCTTCATTGTTGATCATCGGATTCTTGATCTTGCGTTCTTCATTCTACAGTTTTGGTTATAAAGAATTAGACATTGCTTCCCTTCTAGTTTCTACTTCAATTGCAAATGCAGCCGCATCATTAATCTCCATTCTACGAACGAGTGCACGAAGATCTATTAACCAAAATGAGCATCCACCTTCCTACACACATGACTATCTCAATAAGCTACCAAAATTGAAACGAATAGGTTGAAAAAGCCGAACGAAAACAAGAAAATACCCCGTCGGTTTTGCATTTGAGGAATACCCATCCCGGGTGTTGCGGTGTGCTAGATGTTAGTCACAACATTGTCTGTGTGGAGTCTTCACAATGTATGAGCGGCATGGGTGAGCCGGCGAGTAGCTGCAGGAGCGTCGAGCCCGGCCGACTGCCGGTCGAGTCCTTGTCGGGGGCTGTGTGGGGTGCTCCCTATCCAATCCATGGCTTGGGCACAGCCGCCGGTGGCCGTAAATGCCAAATCCGGTGGCCGCGACAAACAGCCGCCGATCTGCAACTTTCCGGTCAGCCAAGGCACGAGGGAGTGGTGGATGAAATCTCAGGCGTGTGGTAGCCCGCCGGCGAGATCCCGATGGATCTTGTGATGGAAATTTTGCCGCGCTTCGCAAAAATATGTATGGGTCCGACCCGTTTGCGGGGTCGCATCGGGAAGTTTTTTATGCGGAACCGTATTTTAACGGTTAATTTACTGCTCGGGGCAATATCCGGGGTTTGCTAGAGATGCTGTTATCCCTTTTCATGAGCAGCATACGCACCACAGCCGGTCACTTCCGATCGTTGTCTCTCTCATGTGCGTGCGAACCTCCTTCCCTAGGCACCTCTTCTCACAGTCGTCGTTGGTGTGAGACTCTCATCATCGGCCTGTGAGGCTCACTGGTGCTGTGAGTCTGTGTCACATGTGCGCTACAAAGTCTTTCATGCTGCAGCTGGCTGCCAAGGCCGTGATCTCCTGTTCCTCTCCTTTTTTCCAGTGCAATGGGTAAGTCCCATGTGGCTACCTTATCGGCTACGAATTCGCCATTATTCACACTCTATGAAGTTGCAACCTGTAACGGCCTGCGTTCAGGGCTTCTTTGAACCATGGGTCTACGGCAGACTACAACTGGCCATCAGTATTGCTACAACCAGCAAGGAATGATGCTACGATACTGAACCGTGGAGCCGTGGTGGATATGGTAGATTCCCAAGAGCGTTGCAACCAGCAGGTCAGAAGATGGACCCGACCTAATTTTTTGTTGCAACCAGCAGAACAGGAAGTTGTTCTACGACATGGAGAGACGGCCCTTGAATGGCTAACTTGCTGCAATCGGCAACCTGGAGTTTCCAGCTGCATTGACAGAAGCTACTACCGGCAAACTAAAAAGATGGAACGAGTGATTCAATTTGACACCGATGGAGTATATTTGCTAGGACCGGCGATGCAAAAAGCTGGAACCGAGTTCAAAAAAGTTGGAATCGTGAACCATTATAGATTCTTCAAGAGCACATCCATGATCAAGTACAAGCAGAGCCATTGTGTCAATCACATGCCCAAGATGTAAATCCTCTACTCGAGCAACCACTAGATCAGTTACATTTGGAATAAGGACCTATATCACGCAGTGCACTAATAATTTAAAAGACTAAGATTTAAAAGATCTGATTATTCACTATCATGCAGAAGTAATCTTACAACAATAGAAGATACCCAAGTGGATGTTTCCTTGTGAATGTCAAAATGCTTCCCATGGATTGAGAAGCAAAAATTCTCCTAGGATCTTTCTTTCATTTCTCTATTGATCCAAGGCATCTAAATTTAATTTAAATGACAACATCAACAATCATATTATGAACATCTTTACAATCACACATGAGGAGTCATTCTAATTCTTTTTTTGAGAAAATTTAATACGTTCTCGTTCTAAATCTAAGAAGCATCATATGTGGTGCCATGACTGCAAGGATCTAGTGAGAGTAATGAATTGTGAAATCAAAACCATAAGTGTGTAAACGAATCACAACCGTGAGAAAAAAATGCTTTCTCTCGACTCACTGGCGGTTTCCACAATCTTCCTCTTAGCAGATTGCCTCTGCAACTTCTGAGTAGTAGCACATAACATATGAAATTAAGGTTGGAGGGCATAAGGTTTGATTATTGCTACATATGCAGCTGGAGGGTCTTGTGCTCTCTGTATTAGCAGGCTATGCTGGAGTTCACATCAGCTGCTGGAGCAGAGTATCAACATCCATCTAACTCCATCTTCTTAAAAAGGTATCACCATGTCAATGTCACAAAACACTTGAGAAAAACAATGTTGTGTTGCTGCCAATAAATCGTATGCATTGGCCAACAAAATATTTGTAATAGACGTATATTGGTTTCTCCCCGCTCTCCACTATGCACTCTTGATTCACAATTCATCTAACAACAGCGTTAGGCACACTCATCTGAATATCAGTTGAGGAAGACAAACAAACATATGCTCATTAAGTAATATTTCATTGCTTCAGAATATAAGTGAAGAAAAGAATAGTGCATTTCAGAATAAAATCAGATAAAAAAGGATACGAGGCCCGCATTTCTACTACACCACATGAACACAAAATTTGGTAGCCATGAAATCCCTAGCCGGAAACTAATGTGTGTTCCAAAACTTACATGCGCAAGTTTAATTTGGCATCGACTCCCAATTAAGTGAGGTGGCCCGTGTTGTTGCAACCAATGATACCAACCAGGCTAATTAATGTAGAAAACTAATGCAATTTTCTAAAGAGAACTGTACCTAACCACAACATACAAGAAATCAAAGGTAAACGCTATATGACTAGCAACACGCAATGAAAGAATTGCCATCTATTGTAATTAATGTAGAAAACTAATGAAATTTTCTTAAAACCCTACTCCCTCCTTACTCTGTGTTTTTCTAGTTTTCAGATAAGTATCGCTAGACACATTCAGTATCGTCAGTAGCTAGATATTTTTTCAGTTAGCAGTTTCTCTCGCTAGTTGGTTGCGTTTTGTGCGCCTTGGCTTAGTCATAGTAGGCCCAGCACGAAGCTCGGATCATGGGGATGGACATGGTCAGTAGTGGAGCGCGTTGCTCGGGCGCGATCGTGTGTACTCTTGATGAATAAAAGGGCAAACAGAAAAGATGCAGAACTTGAGCGCATCACAAAAGTTTCAGTGTCTCTCTGTGTCCAACCTCTCTGAATCCTCTCTCTCTCACGATCGCTAGAGTTCTGGGAAACAATTGGCATCAGAGCAGCTAGATCCTGTGGCCATGTTGCACGGACCGGCGGGTGGCACGCCGCACCACTCACGAACTCCTCCGCGCGCGCAGCAGCCACGACGCTCGCCCAGCCGCGGCAGGAGCAGAGTTTGACGTGATGGCGGCGAGGTGGTTGTGCAGCAGATCGTGCGCGAGTCCAGCAGCGGCTCCGGTGCAAACCTGTAGTTCCCGATGCTGACGCGCGGCGGGTACACGCACTAGACGATGGTCATGGAGGTAAACCTTCAGGCCGCGTTGCTCTAGGACGCGATCGAGGACGACACCATCCCTCGCGTCGACGATAAGAAGACCCTGGCGGCGCTGCTCCGGTCGACGCCGGCCGACATACAATGCATGTTGATCTGGAAGGGATCGGCCAAGGCGGCATGGGAGGCGATCCGAGTGCAGTACCAAGGACCCGATCGCTTGCGTGACGGAAGACTGCGGCGTCTCCGAACTGAGTTCGAGACCATGTTGTTCAACGACGGCGAGAAGATCCACGATTTTGCCATCTGCATCTCCAACCTCGCCTCTACACTGCGTTCACTAGGGGACGTCGTCGATGAAGACAAAATGTGAGAAAATTCCTTTCTGTGGTTCCTTCGCGCTTTGCACAGATCGCCTTCACGATAGAAACCCTCCTCGACCCTGCATTGATGACTGTCGAGGAGGTTACAGGACATCTGCGCGCGATCGAGGAGCGCATGGACGGTGACCAAGGAAGCAGCTCCGTAGGTGGGGAGCTGCTCCTCATGCGGGAACAGTGGGAGGCGCGGAAGCGCCAACCCCGTGGCGGCGGCTCTGGCGTCAAGAACGACGATCACGGCAAGAGGAGCGGCCAACCGCCTCCTACCTCGTCTCCACCTGGCTCGGCTCAGGTCGTGGAGAAGGACTAGTGCCGCTACTGCCGCAAGAATGACCACTGGGCCAAAGACTGCCGCAATAAGCAGCGTGATGAGGCCGCCAAGGCCGCCAGGGCAAGTGCACCACCGCCGGTGGCTACCACACATATCACGGAGGCTGAAGAGGATGGCGGTCCTGGCCTCATGATGGCGTGTGTCGAGGAAGTGGTCGAGGGCGCAGATCACATGGCCACCCCTGCATCAACACTGGTGACCGCGTCGTGCAACTCCGCGGTGCACAACGGCCGACAAGTTTTTCTAAACAAAGACAAGTCCATCATCACGCCCTCCGTCGACGTCGATCAGGGGCGGCAGTCGTGGTTCCTTAACACTGGAGCCACGAACCACATGACAGGCTCCCTGGAGTCCTTCCCGGAGCTGGACAGATCAGTGTCCGGCACGGTGCGCTTCGCTGATGGATCAACGAGGAAGATCTGCGGCCGTGGCATGGTGGTGTTCGCCGCCGATACAGGTGATCACAATGCTTTCACACAGGTGTATTAGATACCTGCACTCAAGAACAGTGTGGCCAGCCTGGGACAGCTCGACGAGAACTGGTATGATGTGCACATCCGTCGTGGCGTTCTCACCATCCGTGACGACCGCGGGCAACTCCTTGTCAAGGTACCGCGCTCCACGAATCGCCTGTACAAGCTTGCCTTCATGCATGTGCATTCAGTGTGCCTCGCTATGGGCACGATTTCTAACGCCTGGCGGTGCCACGCAAGGCTCGGCCACCTGCACTTCGACGGTTTGGAGAAGATGGCCAAGAAGGAGCTGGTGCACGGGCTCCCACACATTTCTCACGCCGAGGAGCTGTGTGAGGCCTGTCTCGCGGGGAAGCAGCGGTGCATTCCGTTCCCACAGAAGGCCAAGTATAGGGCGAAGACACCGCTGGAGCTTGTGCGCGGTGACCTGTGCAGCCTAGTCACTCCACCGACACCTGGCGGGCGGCGCTACGTGCTCGTGCTGATCGACGATCGCAGCCGGCTCATGTGGGTGGAGCTGGTCAATACAAAGGAGGAAGCCACGCGCGCCATATTCAAGTTCCAGGCTACAGCAGAGGTAGAGTGCGGGCACAAGCTTCGCGTGCTCCGCACCGACCATGGTGGAGAGTTCATCTCGTCCACGTTCTACAAACACTGCGAGGAGAGCAGTGTGCAGCGGCATCTGACTGTGCCGTACACGCCGCAGCAGAATGGAGTCGTCGAGCAGCGTAATCAGACCTCCTGGGCATGGCGAGGAGCATGCTCAAGGCAAAGCAGGTGACCAACCTGTTTTGGGGGGAGGCCGTGCTCACCGCCGCCTTCATCCTCAACCGCAGCTTCACGCGCTCTGTTGATGGCATGACACCGTACGAGGCGTGGTACGGGAGGAAACATAACGTGAGGTTCCTACGCATCTTTGGGTGTGTTGGCCATGTCAAGGTAGCCGGGCCTCATCGCCGCAAGCTGGACGACAGGAGCACTCCGATGGTGTTCATCGGCTACAAGATCGGGTCCAAGGCGTATCGCATGTACAATCAAGCGATGAAGCGCCTGCACGTGTCCAGAGATGTGGTGTTCGACAAGGCGTCGGGGGAGTCGCCGGTGTGCAGCTCCTTCACCGTCGAGTACCCTGTGTACGCCACGGGATCCGCCATCGCCAAGACCGCTGTAGCTGAAAGAGTGGCGCTGATGCCTGCCTCGGCAGGTTCGTCCCATGCCTCATATGCTGAAGGCAACACCATCCTCGATACACCTGCGGCCACGCCGTCGCCCATGCATGGCGGAGGGGCTGCTGTAGCCATGCCAGAGGCCACGTCGGTGCGCTTCATGTCTCCACCAACGATGCAACCAAAGATGGTGGACGATGCGGATGATGAGGCACTGCACCTGGTGACGGGGGAGGAACCAACGTCATTACCGGAAGCCAAGCACGAGGACTGCTGGCGTCGAGCAATGCTCGACGAGCTGTAGTCCATCGACGACAACAACACATGGACGAGAAACGGTGTACAAGCTGAAGAAGGACGAGAACGGGAACGTCGTCAATCACGAAGTCCGCCTTGTTGCTAAAGGCTACGTGCAGCGCGCTGGCGTGGACATTGAAAAGGTGTTCGCACCGGTGGCCAGACTTGAGTCCGTGCGGCTGATACTGGCGCTTGCGGCGCACCGCGGCTCGCAGGTGCACCACATGGACGTCAAATCGGCGTTCTTGAATGGCTACCTCGAGGAGGTGGCCTATGTGTCCCGGCCACGTGGGTTCGTCGCGGAGGGGCGTGAACGAGATGTGTACAAGCTCCACAAGGCACTGTACGGTCTACGGCAAGCTCCAAGGGCGTGGAACGCCAAGCTGGATGCCAGCCTCACATCTCTTAGATTCACGCACAGCGTCGCGGAGCACGGCATGTACGCGAGTGGAACCGGCGAAGGGCTGCTCATCGTCGGGGTGTACGTCTACGACCTGGTGATCACTGGTGCAAAGGAGCAGGAGGTTCTCGGGTTCAAGGAGGAGATGAAGTAGCTCTTCTCCATGAGCGACCTGGGCCTCCTTTGCTACTACCTCGGCCTGGAAGTGAAGCAGGAGCGTGGTCACACCATGATCACGCAGACAGCGTATGCCTGCAAGCTGCTCGACAAAACTGGGCTAACGGGGTGCTATCCAACACACACTCTCATGGAGACACGGTACGAGCTGAGGAAGGAAAGCAAGGAGGCCGCGGTGAACGCGACGCTCGACCGCAGCGTGATCGGTAGCGTGGGGTACCTCATACACACACACCAGGACATTTCGTTCGCCGTGGGTTTTCTAAGTAGGTTCATGGAGGCGCTAGCAGCAGATCACTATGTAGTAGTGAAGCATCTCCTTCGATACATAGCAGGAACACTAAGCTACGGCTGCATGCACCGCTATGGCGATGGCGACTCCGTGACAGGCTTCGGTGACTCCGACCATGCCAGCGTCATGGACACCAAGAAGAGCACTTCAGGCGTGATGTTCGTTCTTGGTGGAAGCCCCGTTGGCTGGCAATCTCAGAAGCAAAAGTTCGTCGCCCTTTCGTCGTCTGAGGCGGAGTACATCGCGGTGGCGGCGGCGGCTTGCCAAGGTATTTGGGTTGCATGTCTCTTCGGTGAGATGATGAATCAAGCAGGGGCACCGTTCACTCTGTTCATCTATAACAAATCTGCAATCTCTCTCTCCAAGAACCCAGTTCTCCATGATCGCAGCAAGCACATCGACCTTCGATATTACTTCATTCGAGATTATGTTGAGAAGGGATCCGTGGCCGTGGAGTTCATCGGTACGCGGGAGTAAAAAGCAGACATACTGACGAAGCCGTTGAGCCATGTTCGCTTCCAGGAGCTGCTTGGCAAGGTTGGGATCGATGACGTCAAGCTCGATCGTGTTGTCTTAACACCCTGTCTTCCTCCTTCCTATTCGTTTTTCCACTTTTCAGAGAAGTGTCACTAGACACAATCAGTCTCGTCAGTAGCTAGATAGTTTTTCAGTTAGCAGTTTCTCTAGCCAGTTGGTTGCGTTTTGTGGCCCTTGGCTTAGTTTTAGTAGGCCCACCCCGAATCTCGGATCATGGGGATGGACATGGTCAGTACTGGAGCGCGTTGCTCGGGCACGATCGTGTGTACTCTTGATGAATAAAAGTGAAAAACAGAAAAGCTGCAGAAGTTTAGCGCAGCACAAAAGTTTTAGTGTCTCTGTGTGTTCATCCTCTCTGAATCCTCTCTCTCTCTCGATCGCTAGAGTTCAGGGAAACATCTATTTGAATAATTCGGCCAGACACGCGACTTAGCAAAGACCACAAATAAACACATGCTAGAAACCCCCTTAGATTAAGGAGGCGAATGTAGAAGTTAATCATGTTGGTCCTGTAGGATTAGGAAAGAAAACCAAACCGAGTCCTACTAGTCTTAGGATACCTAGTCCTAGTCTATTTCCATAGTCCCTTGTGTATGTGTATAAAAGGCACCCTAGGGGTGTTGCTTGTAACAGCAGAAAAACGAAAAACAATACAATGTTTGACAGGCTCGACACGAGCCTGTGGCCATTCATTGATTCATGCCTTCGTGTTCATCCTGCCGAAATCGTGTCATTTCGATGTAAGCCAGTTGAAGAAATGATCCGGCTGCACATACACACATACATGGCTAGATATCCATCTAGCACCTGCTTTCTAGCTTGCTAGCTTTGCACGTACATATGTGTGTTGTTGTTCTCGTTTTTTGATCTACGGATTAAAAGCCAACAATTGGTATCTAGAGCCTCGACGATTTACGATCTACGATGACCGACAACGACGCTGATTCGGTCAAGTCCGGCAAAGGCGGTTCCAAGGAGAAGAAGAAGGGCGGAAAGTCAGCGACCATTGGTGGGGGAACGGGCGGCGCCAACGTCGAGGCGCATTGCAACATCCCCTTCCAGTACCCGATGCTCACCGACGCCAACTATGGCGTGTGGGCGGTGAAGAAGAAGATTATTCTCCGTACCCTCTGAGTGTGGCAGGCAATCACAGACGACGACGTCGATGACGAGTCCGACGAAGGTTCCATGGATGCCATAGCCTAGTCCATGCCGGATTCCGTGCTGATGACAATGGCGGAGTTCAGGACGGCAAGAGAGGCGTGGAACGCACTCAAGGAGATGAGGATCGGAGAAGATCGCGTCACCAAGGCTCGGGCACACGTGCTGAAGGGCCAATTTCACAAGTTGCAGATGTAGGAAACTGAATCAGTGAACGACTACGCCATGCGTCTTACTACTTTATTACGAGAGATCCGCACGCTTGGTGCAAAGCTCGAGGAGACCGAGATTGTGGAGAATTTTTTTAGTTCGGTGACTGACAAATTCACGTACATCATCGGCACGCTCGAGCAGGTTTACGACATCGACGACATGACCATAACGGAGGCGATCGGACGCCTGCGAACGTGGGAAGAGAATGCTCATGGCTGTTAGAAAGGCAACGGAGTACGTAGTGACCAACGCATGTACTCGCGTCCAGATTGGGAGTCCCCAAGTAGCAAAGGAAGGCATGATGGCAACAAAGGCTCAATCAACGGAACGAACAGCAGACAAACCGGAGAAGGCAAAGGAAAAGGCAAGCCACAAGGTCGTGGTAAGGCAAACCGATCTAAAGGGCGGAAGAAACGGAACATGGATATGTCCGAGGTCAAGTGCTCTACGAAGGTCCAGTTGTTCTGATGGTCGAAGTTTGTGATCTCGCTGAAACGATGGTTGTGAAACCAAGCCGGAAGGTGCTACTTCATGAGAAGAATGTGACACCTAAGTTATCCGGGGATCACAACGTGTCGTGGAATCTCGACACGGGTGCCAGTAACCACATGACGGGATGCAAGGAGAAATTTCTCAAGCTGGAATATCATGTTGAAGGCTCGGTCAAGTTTGGTGATGGTTCAAATGTGGAGATTTGTGGGCAAGGACCTGTCCTCTTCGAGGGTCTCACACACGAACATCGCATTGTCACATCCCTGACCCCTTAAGCAAGTTAGTATTGTGCTCATGTCTTCTTTGCATTTGCATCTAAGAATTTTCAACAAGAACAAGAAAGTGGCAAAGGAAAAACTCAAAACCCTAGCCACTACTTTAAATAAAGGAAATCTCAAACTAGTTAAAATCAATGAACCCAAAATGGCCTCAAGAAATGTTCAAACTTTCTGATAAATCATGAAAGTAAATAAGCATTGGAGAAAACTATTTTCTTGACACTTTAAGCATTTTAAATTAATGCAAAAAGCCACTGGTTTCAAATTTTAAATTTGAAATCAGAAACTTTAAACTTTAAAAAATGTTGAAAACTTTAGGAATGGTTGGAAATATTCCAAAAAATATTCTAGGGTGCTTAACATAGTTTTTACAATTTGTTTTGGAGCTGAAATAAAGAGCAAAATATTGAAGTAGCTAAAACAGAAACAAAAACAGAAAAAAATGGGAAACTCTTACCTGTCGCCTAGCCTGGCCCGACCCATCTCCCTGAGTCGTCTCCTCCCTCGCGCCAGTAGGAGCAGGAGGTGGCCGCCGCCTTCTCTGGCGCGGCCACGCACCTGTGCGCCTGCCTGGCCGTCGCCTCGCGCTGGCAAGGCCGTGGATAAGATCCCCGAGGCCACACCTATCCATTCCCAGCGTCAGTTCTTCCCCCTCCTCTCGGATCTCTCCTCCCCCTTCTGCCGCCATTGGAGCCGAGCAAAGCTCGAGCTGCCCGTGCCCCTAGCCATAGGATCCCCTCTCATAGCACGCCGTTAGCTCCGCCTCGTCGGTCTGGTCCTCCCTGCAGAAGCCGAAGCCACCCCGAGCCCTGCAACGCCCACGGCACCGTCATCTTCAACCTTCAGCCGCTCGCGAGCTCTGCTCGATTCGTCGCCCCCAGGCCTTCCCCGAGCCGTCTAAGCCCTGCTCTGCACTCCCCGTGAGCATGCAGTCTTTTCCCTAAGTTTTCCCCGTCGCTCCCCTCTTCTAGCCCTAGTTTCACCGGAACCCGACGAGGACCGCCGCCGCAGCTCGTCGTCGGTAACCCTCATGTGAAGTGTTGGTCCGTCTGAGGCTACCAACAGCTTCAGGGCGTTGTGTAGATGCGATAGGTGCCCAACCCCGAGCGTTTTGACCCCGTATCCGATGGCCTCGACGATGACCGAACTTGGTCGCCGCCAAGCTCGTCGCCGGCGTTGATTCCGGCCACCCCAGCCACTGGGGCTAGTCCCATCGTGCGCGCCATCGAGTGGCCGTTCCTTCCATGGTCTCAGCTGTGCGTTTGGCCCTCTGTGCGCCATTTCCGAGCCCCCCCCCCCCCGAGGTTCTGGTGCTCGCCGGACGACCTCGCTGCCGGTGGATCTCGGATGGCCTGAGCCACTGACTGGTGGGGCCAGCCTCTGGCAACTTTAAAGTTAATAAAAATAAATCAAATAAGTTAATCAGTCACTGACATGTGGGTCCAGTAAGGTTAATCAGTTAATTAAGTTTAAACTTAATCTAAAATTGACCAGAGAGACTGACCAGTGGGTCCCACTGGTCAGGTTTGACTTTCAACGGCTAGATGGACCTCCTGATGTCATGCTGATGCAATAAAAGTATTTTCCAGTATAAAAATAATTCCGGAAATAATTAAAACTTCAAAAATTCATTGAAATTAATCTGTAACTCCAATGAAAATAATTTATATATGAAAAAGTATTAGAAAAATTCAAGGAATCTGAATATGCTATTTTCATTCATGTTTGAAAAATTTACAGAACCCAAACAAGTAGATTAAGGAATAAGTCAATTCCTATAATTACTTTATAAATGGAATATGAAAAGTAATTAAATTTCTCCTTGTTTGACATGATCACACACTGTCCTAATTATAAATCAGTACCCTAACATGACATCTCATGCATGTTAACATCAAGTTGATCTGAGCATCAGGTCGAATCAATTAAATCGGTATTCGAGAATACCTCGTTTGAATTGATTTTGAATGTGATTCAAATCAACTTCAAACCTAACACATGTTGATTATAATAATATCACCTTGCATTCTCATGCCATGCTCATGCATCATCTTGTTTGCATATGATTGTTATTGATTGTTGCCATTCATTTCGGTAGGCTCCGCACCCTCGGATTCCACCGAATATCCGTCTGCCGGATATTGTCCCTCCTCTGAGCAACAAGGCAAGCAACCCTTTTGATCATCCCGATAATTCCCATGTTCTTGCTCCTGCACTTATTTACTGCACTAGGATCAAATGCTTCAACCGGTTTTGCCACGATTAGTTGAACCCACTTCCTTTGCATGACCTAACCTTGTCACCGTAAATAGCCGAACCTTGCAACCTAGCATACCTGGTAGTTGCTTGAGCCTTGATGTGCCTTATCCTGCTATGCATGCTATGCTTAGAGTTGTGTATGGTCTGTCCTCTGGGAGATGAACAGAATTGTGAGAACGTGTTCGGTAAGCAAAGGTTGTGTGTTGAACCTGATTTGGTAAAGGTACCGGTGAAAGGCTGTGTAGGAGTACATGGCGGGTTGTTTCATTGGAACCGTCCATAGGAACTGAGTTCTGTGCATGTAATCCAAGACTAGATACTACCACATGCTGGGCACTGAAATATGACCCCGCTCGGCCTATTAATCGCTTAGTACTCGGTCCAGGAGTTGCAAGTAGTTTCTGGTGTTTATAGTAATGCTGGAGGCCGTGCATGGTGCTGACCTAAGAGGTGGGCCGTGATGCGGTAGGCAGTGGCACGGTGTACCAAGTGGCACCCGGATGGTGGGCTTGGGAACCCTGCGCACATCGTTTGAGGCCGTGGCGGAAACCTCGGTCGGACTTCCCTAAGGGTTACTCTCAGATAGGCGATAAGCCTGGACTAGGTACTAGTGTGGTTAACGGTCGTGGCCGACTCCCTCGCTGGGCCTCCGCTTGAACGTTGCCGAGGTGCATGACGTGCACATGGCGATAAGTGGCGAGAGCGTGTGTGACGAAGTACACCCCTGCAGGGTTATGATCTATTCGAATAGCTGCGTCCGCGGATATGGACTACTTGGAGACATATGTTGTTCATAGATAACTTCAATGGCTACTCATAAAATTGCCAAGATAAGCGTGAGTGTCGTGGACGGCATTTCCGTACGGAGACGGAATGATTCCACGATAGTGTATTGTTGTGGTGTTAGTGGACTCGTGTGCGAGAAATCAAGTTGTCAAAATTATTTAAAAATGCAAGTTGTCCAGCCACGAGTCAAATGCTGGCTTTTCGCATGAAACCCCACAATAGCTTTTGATACCTTGCATGAGTAGTTAGTTATCCTAAAGTCTTGCTGAGTACCTTCGTACTCATGTTTGCTTAATAAATGTTGCAGAGGTTGCTAATGACCCTAATGGAGGGTTCTTCGTAGACATCGACGACGACGAGTAGCTGGTGTCCCAGCTACGATCTGGCCCTACGTTGGTCTGTAGTATAGTCAGGCCATGTGCCTTCTAGTTGCCCTGTCTGTACTCAGACAGTTTATAACTCTTCCGCTGGCTTGTAACTGAATGACTGCTATTATGGGCCGTGAGACCCTTAATGTGTAATATTATGTGTGTGGCTCTTTCGAGCCTCTTAAATAAAGCTTGTATGTTTATGGTTATGTTGTGATGCCATCGATGTATCTATACATATCGGTATGCCATGCGTACGTGTGTCGTACTTGATATGTATGGGGTTCGATTACCTAGTCGTGAACTTTAGTAGCACTCCTTACAAAGAAATGCCCCTTTGTGATCCAACGAGCCTTGGTAGGTCGCTACTGCTCCGGACACATTGGTTGACCGGCATGTGTCCTTCTTAGCTGCTGTGTCTGTCCCCTTTGGGAAAATGTCACGCGATGTAATGGAGTCCTTGTAGCTTGCTACGACTCGTCTACCTTCGCTCATGACCGACACCTGCTTTGTTGGGTCATGTATGCCTGTCCTTGTGCGGTACTGCCACTTTGGTTTATGACTAGACAGGTCAATCCGGGTTCTTTGACATTGGATTGCTAGCGACACTATCGCATACGTGAGTCAAAAGACGCAAACGGTCCCGACTAAGGTAAGGCTGCAGCCGTGGAGTTAACCGTGCGTGAGACCACAAAGGGATGCGATGTGTTACAGGCTGGATTCCTATGGCTTAGGATCGGGGTCCCGACACGCATACTCACCGGAGTGTCCTACATCCCACGGCTTTGCAACAACATTATGTCTATTGGAAAGCTTGACGAGAATGGATGCAAGGTGGATATCAAGAACAGAGTGATGACGATCTTCGACAACCTCCGAAATGTGCTAGCTCGTGTTACTCGGACACGGAACAGGCTCTATATCCTCAACCTTGATCCATCTCAACCAGAGTGTTGGCTCGCCAAGAATGATGATGATTAGTGGTTATGGCATGGTAGATTTGGACATGTTAACTTCTACGCCATGAAGAGGATCGTCTTACGGAGGATCCTGATGTTCCCAAACCTGCACCTAATGATGAGTGAACTAAGTCTCATGTATCTATGTTCTTGTTACTGTCCGGTTTATTTTGCTACCGTTGGCTGTGTTTCTCAGCCGTCAGAACTTGGGATGCGTGGGTTATTATGTAACTCCGCTTTTACTTCTCTATATACTTGCTATGGATAGTCGATCTATGAGAAGCTGGCGTGTTCTTTGCTGGCATGTGCATGGTTTAAACTCTACCTCATGACAAAGAGCGGTTAGAAACAAAATTGATGAAAGCATGGCTACAGTTGTTTGTCTTCAAGAAACCAAAATGCAAAATTTGGACCTTCAGATTGTTAGGAGGTTTTGCCTCAAAAGATTTGATCAATTTTCTTACATCCCATCGCGTCGCGCCTCTGGTGGATTGATCACCCTTTGGAACTCATCTGTTTTAACTCGCCCTCTGGTTGAAACGCATAATTTTGGCTTAATTGTTTCATTCATATCCAATCACACATCAGAGGCTTGGACTCTGGTGAATGTATATGGCGCTTGTCTAGGAGAAGCTCGAGACCAGTTTGTGAGCTAGCTTTACAATCTTAATAATCCTGGCAATCCTGATTGGATGCTGCTTGGAGATTTCAATTTTATTCGATCCCCTTCCAATAGAAATCTCCCGGGTGCTGATGTGAATGACATGTTCATTTTTAATGAGATCATCGGCCACCTGGGCCTTCTAGAATTGCCCCCAAAAGGTAGGTATTTCACTTGGTCTAACATGCAAGACTCACCCCTCGTGGAGCAACTGGATTGGTTCTTCACTTCTGCTAACTCGATATCATCCTATCCCCTGACTGAAGTCCTACCTTTAGCAAAGTCTGCATCTGATCATGTTCCCTGTGTGGTGACAGTCAATACCTCCTTCCCTAAATGTTACCTTTTCAGGTTTCGAAATTATTCGGTGGAGATGGATGGTTTTCTGGACTTTGTACAACAGTCTTGGCAGACCCCTTCTACGAAAGGCACATGTCTGCCATCATCATGGATAAGTTTAAACAGCTGACGCAGGCCCTGAATAGATGGCAAACTGGTCTTTCCAAACTAAAAACACTTATTAATTAGTGCAATCAGGTGGTGCTCTGTGTGGATGACCATGAGGAGCGCAGACCCCTTTTTAGAACTGAAGCTAATTTCCCGCTGATTGTTAAACTACATCTAGATCATCTGCTGCATTTGCAATTCTTGTACTGGAAAAAGAGAGCTACCATCAGGTTCATCAAGGTGGGAGAGGAAAATACTAATTTTTTTCATGCCATGGCTACTGAAAGATACAAAAGAAACTCCATATCATCTCTTAGGTTCGAAGATGGCTCTACTATCACTCATAATGAGCAGATTGTTGGATGCTTTTGGTCTTCCTTCAAAAACAAAATGGGTTCTTCTGAAGGAATCAACTTGGCATTTGATCTCCAATCTCTCATTCCAAGAGTGGATGGGCTTGATGTTTTGACACTGCCCTTCACCCATGAAGAAATGGATAGGACTGTCAAAGAAATGCCCATTGATAAGGCACCTGGTCCAGATGGTTTCAATGGTCTTTTTTTTCAAGAAATGCTGGCATATCATTAGTTCTAATTTCTATCACCTTGAAGCTGACTTTCATGCAGGGATTGCCAAGTTGGAAAATATGAACTCCTCCACATCACTTTGATACCCCAAAAAAGATCCCCTGAACAAGTTCGTGATTTCAGGCCTATCTCCCTTACTGGGATTGGTCTTAAATTCCTATCCAAGATGATTGCGAACAAACTGCACACTACTAGAAAAATGGCTATAGCTAATATGGACATTAATGGCGCACCATGTATGTGGTGCGCCACTGCTATATAGAAGTGGCGCACCAGATATAGGTGCGCCATTAATGGCCATATTAATAATGGCGCACCTGGTGTGTGGTGCGCCATTACTAGTTTTGTGCTGGCCCCACACCCTTCCCAGACATAGTAGTGGCGCACCAGGGGAAAGTGCACCATTACTAGTTTTAACTAGTAATGGCGCACCAGACCCACGGTGCGCCACTACTAACAATTTTTTTTCAATTTTTTTCAAAACTAGTAATGGCGCACCACACACCAGGTGCGCCATTAGTAACCCTGGTTACAAATGGCGGATTCATAGGAGGTGCGCCATTGGTAACCTGAGACAGACCACGCAAAACACAAGAGGCAAAGGAGAAGGGGGGAATCTGAAAACCCAAACCCAAATCCAAAACCAAATCCACGCCGCGCGACTCTCCTCCTCATCCCTCGCAGCACGCGGCGTCTCTCGGGCGGACCCTCATGGAAGCCGGCGACTCCAGCCCCGACCACTCGTTCAACACCGCGTCGGCACCGCAGGTGGCGGAGGCGGAGCCCATGATCCTCATCTCCGATAAGCGACCAGCCGCTCTATCATCACCGCAGGGACCGCCCCCCGCTCCCCATCGAGCCCGGTAAGCGAGCCTCCCCCAACCGCGCCCCAAGAAGATGGCATCCTAGATGTTCTTCTTTCTGCGTTTGCTAGGACTGGGATGGGCTAAATATTAATAGTAATTGATCTGTAATTTGGTTGTTGCCCCAAGAAGTCAGGATTGCTGTGTGGTTGCCTGGTGTGGGGTTCTCGTGTGCTCTGTCCATTTAAATGGCCTCTGTTTCAAGGGGAATGGTGTTGTAGTTAAAATGTTGGGGCGGGGTTGCGGTGATGCGGTTCGATCGAGCTGCTTGCTTGATGTTAATGGAGCGGGCAGCACGGGGTATATATATATATAGCTGCCTGAGTGGAGCTAGAAAAGGTGTGCATGAATGCATGCACGGTTCACGCGTCTCTTCCCAATGAGGCTGGTTTCATGCCTCTGTTGTGTCTTCTCGTCCGACTGTTGAAGTGGACAGCGTTTTCTATGTTTGTATCTAGATCGATTTCAATAAAGAGTGTACCCAAATAATTTTAGCCTTTAGGCTGATTGCGACTTGAGATATTTCCTATCTAAAAGCTCCTACACATACACGCAAGAAAATGTCAAAGTTGGAGACTAATTTTACTTTTTTTTTTTGGTACAAAGAACTTATATATACTCCCATGAATTCGGTAAATTCAAAGTACTCTCCTCAAGAAATCTCGGTTATGCAAGTACTAACCAAATTTTCCCCAGGTTTTGATTTATCTATGCTTTCAAATCACGGTTATGTGAGATTGTAACTATATAAAAAGTTAACGAGTTTTTTTTACATTCACTTTTTATTAAATATTTTCCTGCAATGATTTAAAGTTTCATTTTATTTCATGATATTTTAGTCATCTAAAGTTGTCCTATAACTATATTTTTTAGAAGTCCAAAAATCCCGTATTATCGACAGTATTTGCAGAAATAATACCAGTGCAACTGTAACTGTATGAGTGTGTAACGACGACACCATCGCTTTTTTCAGTAGCCAATTGATAGTCAATTAACGGCCAATTACCTATTGGTAATATATACTCCTTGCATTCCTAAATAGATGGAACATTTTTTATAATGATCCTTTGATCAACAATTCATGCCATGTATTTTAGAACAGATGGACACTGTTGCAAATTTTGATAGTACTTTCAAAACCGAAATTTTTAGATTAGTCTAAGTTACTATCACTATAGTAGATAGTAATATTTTCACCTAAAGTTTGTTAAAAGGTTATTAAATCCGTCTAAAATAATATATGTGGATAGGAGATAGTAGTAGTGTTTATCAGTAATTTTGGTATGAGGGTCTACCAATGCATCTAGGGGTTAAGAGACTTATAATGTTGCTATATCCGAGTGGCCTATGTTTTGGTATAAGAAATTTTGCAATATGGTTAGGCATGAGAGGTTGTTCATAATATTCTTTGTTTTACCCCATCTTTCGTACTTGTTCATTGTTGCTATATCCGAGTGGCCTATGTTTTGCCGGAATGTTGATTCATTTCCATTCTGGCAAATTTCAGGCGCTCCATATGTCCACTTTTTAGTAAATGTCATGCCCAAATTTTCTCTGTTTTAGGAAATGTCTAACGACAAAGAGGAATTCGTTATGTGCGAATACTGCCAAGACAAATGTGGCCTTTGCGACACACCTCACCTAGTTGATGATAGGCGCTTCAGCATCATGCTGGATGAGGACTTCGAAGTGGATATACTAATTCACAAGGACAAGTCTTTTTTCGTAATTAAGCATGACTTCTTTTGCTTCAACTTATAACTTTTATTTTTTACTATTCTACTAGCGTATCCCCTGCCATGCAGGACATTATGTGTTGGATAAGATTGGTTTCAGTACTGAAATAAATATGGAGGTAAAGATAGTTCACTTGAGGACCGAGCATGGTTATATTTTTGCCGTAAAATTGTATAATGCAGACACCTACTCCTTTTTTGAATGCAAAACTTGGGTAGCACCATGCAAGGCTTATGCATTTGAGCCAAATATGCTTATCACCTTTGATATTCGTCCGGAAGATGAAATTGAAGGTAATATCGAATCTGGGTCGATGTGTATACGCCTCCGGTTCTACCATTATGTGAGTTTCTCAACCACATTTATTAAGTAATTTATATTGTTTATTTAAAAAATGTTGACAACTTATTTCCATTGACAACTTATTTTCGTTCTTCAAAAAAAGTATGGAAAATGGTAGACACAACCTATTACTACAATGATGAAGCAAAATTAACTTGTAAGGAGAAACATCATCTTGTCGCATTTATCAATGATCTTGAGAATTAGAATACCTATCAGCAAACTCCCCAACATTATGGTCAATATGTGACACTAGTGCACGTGGTGAACTACGGTAACATGCATGGAGATTGCATGGTAATATTTTATGCTATTACGACATCCATGCATCTTTTGCATAAATTCTTGTAAAACTAAACGATATTGCTAGCTACAAAGCTAATACTATGTTTTTCAACAGAAAATCCCGCAAGATTGTGTGCCTCATCTGATGTGACCAAGAGGTCGCGTTGATGTTATGATGATACGACCAGCACGGCCAGGTCAGGCTAGGTATCTGCTTCACACCTGTCATGACAATCAAAGATTGGAAAACATGTATGGTCAATCGTAGAGAGCTACTTGGAAGCAACATTGTGCGTAGGAAAAGAATTGGAGACAAGATGATCTCCATTATCCATAATGGAGAGTCAGGGCCTATCTTGTTTTATGATATTCTGCCTAAGCAGAGGACTAAGTCCTAGGTACAATGTGTTATTATGTGCTACAATGTGTTAGAGTTGACGATGATGATGAGGAGGAGTTGTGATTATGACTAGTGACCAACTTTTTTTATATGATGTCTCATTGACGAAAATGATATTAAATAGTATTGGTGGTAATGACTATGATGATTATTAGCTATTTCCGAGATGATGTGATGATGTGCTACAATGTGTTAGAGTTGACGACGATGATGAGGAGGAGTTGTGATTATGACTAGTGACCAACTTTTGTTATATGATGTCTCATTGACTATGATGATTACTTCTACATCACTATGTATCGCTATTTTCGAGATGATTTGATTATATTTTATGAAACTACTGTATAGAATATGTATCACATACCTCTACATCACTTATATATGAATCACTATGATGAATTGTATTCGGAGAATAATCTTCTATTGTATTTTATAAATCTGTTGTTTATATGTTGTGTTGTTTACATTCTAAGTTGTAATGTATTTTGTAACCTCTGCAAAAATCAGAAAAGAAAAAAATAAATTCCTAATATTCATAGTAGTGGCGCACCACATTGCATTTTAGTGGCGCATATAAATAAACACCCCAGTAGCGCATTATCTAAAAGTGCGCCATTAGTAACCCACAACAGTGGCGCACTTGTAGGCCTAGTAATGCCGCACCAGGTGGTGCGCCACTGTTGTGTAGATTAACAGTGGCGCACCAGGCATGCGCCATTACTATTTATTAATAGTGGCGTGATAATAGTGGCGCACCTGTAGTGCGCCATTAGTAGCCAAACAGGTGCGCCACTAACAGCCTTTTTTCTAGTAGTGGCAGTTGCATATCTTGAAATGTATCCATAAAAATCAGTATGGTTTCATCAAGTCGAGAACCATACAAGATTGTGTTGGATGGACCCTGGAATATTTGCATCAATGTCATCAATCCAAAAAACCAATTGTCATCCTCAAGCTTGATTTTGAAAAGGCTTTTGACTCGGTGGAGCATGAATTCATATTTCAGATCCTCAAGTACAAAGGTTTCAATTCTAAGTGGATTTTATAGACACAACAGCTGCTCAGTTCTGGTTCCTCCTCTATTCTTCTTAATGGAGTCCATGGTAAAAAAATATGTGCAGAAAATGGGTCAGACAGGGAGATCCCATGTCCCCTCTACTTTTTGCCATTGCTGCAGATTTTCTCCAAACATTGGTCAATCAGTTGTTGCATGATGGCCTCATTCAGCTGCCAATACCATGTCAGGACAAAGATTTTCCAATTGTTCAATATGCAGATGACACCCTCATCATTTTTCATGCTATTGAGTCTCAGCGACTAGAGTTCAAAAACATGCTCCTGCTTTTTTCACAATCCACAGGTCTTCAAGTAAATTATCACAAGTCTGCTTTGCTGCCCATTAACATTGATCAGGGACAGCTTCAAACAATTTCTGACTCTATTGGTTGTGAGGTTGGATCTTTACCTTTCACCTATCTTGGTTTGCCTATGGGGACAACAAAACCAAGAATTATTGATCTAATGCCGTTGGTTGACAATACGGAAAGGAGACTTTCTGCTAGCTCCTCTTTCTTGGCTTAGGGAGGGAGATTGCAATACCTAAATTCTGCCTTGTCCTCTGTTCCCATTTTTTTCCTCTGCAGTTTGGATATACCACCAGGGATTCTCAAATAGTTGGAAAGGATACAGAGATAGTATTTGTGGAGGAAAAATGGACAAGATCATGCCCCTTCCCTTGCTGCTTGGAACTTAGTATGCAGACGAAAGATGAAGGGGGGTTTGGGCATTATGAATCTGTCTGTCCAGAATGAAGCCCTGTTGCTTAAACATGCGGACAAATTCTTGAACAAGGTTGATATGCCATGGGTACACTTAATCTGGAACACGTATTATCATAACACATGTCCTCGGGGTACCACACTCCGTGGCTCCTTTTGGTGGAAGGATATCTGTAAAAAAATGGATAACTACAGAGCTGTCACATCTGTACAACCCAACAGGGGAGACACTTTTCTATTTTGGTCTGACTCCTGGGAAGTAGGATACTCTACTTTACCTCTAGCTATTCGGGTCCAGGCTCACCACGCTGGTACTTTGATCAATATGTTCCATCTACCTCTATCTGACAGGGCTCATCAAGAGTAGGATTCAGTCACCTCTTTAATTCAGAATCTTGATAATGATCCAACCTGCAAAGATAGATGGTTGTGGAATAGTGATGGTAAATCTTATACTTCCAAAAAAATATTATATTCATGTGCACGTGCCCATTATTCCCAACCCACTTCTTGGATGGATATGGAAAAGTTGTTGCGCAATGAAAATCAAGATGTTTTCCTGGATGCTCATCATGGACAGGCTTAACACCTAGGACATGCTGGAAAGAAGGCACTGGAAGGTGTCTGTGTCAAATTTCTTTATTCTTTGTCATGCTAGAATCAAAGAGGACGGAGATCATGTCTTCTTTAACTATCTTTTCAGCAGCATGGTTTGGACTTATCTCCAGATCTCATGGCAGGGTAACTCTATGTGGACCACTTCACTGGCAGCCAGAAGGGAGTTTCATCATCCTTTCTTCACTGAAGTTGGGTTTACGGCCTGTTGGAATATTTGGACAGTTCAAAATGCCAAGATCTTCAACCATGAGAGACCATGCTTCAGTAAATGAAAATCTGGTTTCCTTCATGATATATCCCTTTTAGCTCACAGGATTAAGGCTATTTTTAAGGATGACCTACTTAAGTGGATATCTTTCTTACCTACTTGAGGTTTGTAATCTTGTCACCCCCCTCCTCACTTGTACATCCCAACCCCCTCTCATGTACATATAATGTGTTTATGGAATAAAAGAAAAGCTATGGGATGTTTCCTTTGAGTAGCTTGTCAAAAAAAACAAGATATCAAAGATGGAGATGGTATCCGTGATGTGAGATATCGACCATGTTGATCGAGTATGTGACGGGTGCTTGGTTGGAAAACAACATGGCACGCAGTTCCCTGGTCAGTCTACCTATCGTACAAGTGATGCACTCGAGCTGCTCGACGGTGATCTATGTGGCCCTATCACCCTGGCAATTCACGCGGGAAAGAAGTATTTCTTCCTTGTGGTAAACGACTACTCGAGATATATGTGGGTCGTTATCCTATGATCTAAAGATGAGGCGTTTGAAGCGTTCAAGGTTCATGCTCTACGGACAGATCGCGGCGGAGAGTTTACATCGAACGAATTCAATGATTACTGCGAGAAGATTGGCATAAAAAGGTTCCACACGGCATCTTACACGCCGTAGCGGAACTGGGTTGTTGAAAGGCGCAATCGAACCATCGTTTACATTGCAAAGGGTTTACTCAAGAGCAAGAACCTACCGGGGACTTTTTGGGGAGAAGTTGTCTCGACGACGGTCTATCTTCTCAACCGGGCTCCAACGAAGGCGGTGATCGACAAGACTCTGTATGAAGCAATTTATGGACATAAGCCGAATGTGTCTCATCTACGGACGTTCAGGTGCGTGGCACATGTGAAGACGGCGGAGCCGCACCTTCCAAAGCTTGCCGATGCTCAAACGTGGAAAACCAAGCGTGGAATTGGAGCGCTGCAGCCAACGATGCTCAAACGGTAACATATTCTCGGTTGAATTTCCATGTGATGATGATGCAGGGGAGGATGTCTAGGTGGTTGGCAAGACGCCCAATCAAGGTGACCACAATGGTAGTGATCATCATGGTGTGGACACCGACAACGACGCACATAGGTCACAAGGAGATAGCGACAACACCGCGCACGGCACAGGCGGAGAACTCGAGGACAACATCGACAACAAGGCGCATAGTGACGACGACAAACAAGATGATGGTCACGGTCACGACGACTACGCCGATAACACGGATGTTGATGAGACGCCCGAGAGTCAGCCGTCTTCCTCAAGTGCATCAACACCGACACAATTTGTGTCTCCTCCTTCGCAAGCCAAAACGGACTCCTCAGGGCCTCATTGCTACAAGACCCTTAAGAAAGTCTACAAGTACACAAACCCTTTTACGCTCGAGTACTACGGACTATGTCCGTTCGGAGTTGAGGAGCCGGTGAACTTCATAGAGGAGAGCAAAAGTCCTAGCTGGACGCACGCTATGGATGAGGAGATGAAGGCAATTGAGAGCAATGGCACGTGGACTTTTGTAACCCGACCTCCAAACCAAAAGGCGATTGGTTTGAAGTGGGTTTACAAGTTAAATAAGGACATGGGGGGTTCCATTGTGAAGTACAAGGCAAGACTCATTGTAAAGGGCTACGTACAACGTCAAGGAGTTGACTATGATGAGGTGTTTGCACCAGTTGCTCGACTCGAGACAGTGAGAGTGCTCCTAGCTTTGGCAGCACAAGAGGATTGGATGGTTCATCATATGGATCTTAAATCCGCTTTCCTCAACGGCGATCTCACAGAAGAAGTGTACGTAGAACAACCACTTGCCTACGAGAAGAAAGGCGAAGAATGGAAAGTTTACAAGCTCAAGAAGGCACTTTACGGGTTGAAGCAAATGCTAAGAGCTTGGAACTCAAAGTTAGACCGAAGTTTGTCTCGCTCGGGTTCAAAAGATGTCCCCTCAAGCATGCAGTATATACAAAGAACTCCAGAGGCTTAAACCTGCTAGTTGGAGTTTATGTTGATGATCTGATTATCACCGGAGATAGCGTACAAGAAATTGAACGTTTCAAGGCGCAAATGAAGAACAAGTTTAACATGAGTGATCTGGGGTTACTCAACTATTACTTGGGCATCGAAGTGAAACAAAGCTTCAGAGAGATTTCCCTATGTCAATTAGCCTACATGGTCAAGTTATTGGACAAGTGTGGCATGTCAGATTGCTACGAGACACAAGTTCCAATGGACCAACGTCACAAGTTGAGCAAGTGTACCTCAAACCCGCCGGTGGACACCACAATGTATCGAAGTGTTGTGGGCAGCCTAAGATATTTGGTGCATACCCGACCTGACTTGGCTTATTCAGTCGGGATCGTGAAGCGTTTCATAGAGAATCCAACAACCGAGCACATGACCACGGTCAATCAAATCCTACGCTATGTGAAAGGCACAATTAATCTTGGCTGCACGTACAGAAAGGGAAAGGAAGGATAGGTCCTTCGTGGATATTCAGATAGTGACATGGCAGGTGTTGTTGATGACTGAAAGAGCACAATGGGCATGGTTTTCTACCTTGGACCGAATCTGATTAGCTGGAATTCACATAAGAAGAAGGTGGTGGCACTGTCTTCATCCGAGGCAGAATACATAGGGGCAGGCACGATGGCTTGTCAAGTAGTGTGGCTGAGATGACTCCTAGCTATTATTGCAAAGCGGGAGGTGTCGCTGAAGATCGTTAACCAAGCTGCAATCTCGTTGTGCAAAAATCAGGTTCATCACAAAAGGAGCAAAAACATAGATACCGGGTTCCACCATATCCGGGAGTGCATGGAAGAAGGGTTGATCACGGTTCAACATGTGAACACGAAAGACCAACTTTTCGATATTTTCACCAAGTCCCTCGATCGACAGAAGTTCATCGAGATGAAGAAACAAGTCGAAGTGCAAGAAGTGAAGTCAAGCAACAAGATTAAGGAGGTGAATGTAGAAGTTAGTCATGTTGGTCCTATAGGATTAGGAAAGAAAGCCAAACCGAGTCCTACTAGTATTAGGATACCTAGTCCTAGTCTATTTCCATAGTACCTTGTGTATGTGTATAAAAGGCACCCTAGGGGTGTTGCTTGTAACACTAGAAAAATGAAAAGCAATACAAAGTTTGAAAGGCTCGACATGAGCCTATGGCCATACATCGATTCGTACCTTCGTGTTCGTTCTGCCGAAATCATGTCATGTCGATCGTAGCCAGTTGAAGAAACGATCCGGCTGCACACACACACACATACGTGGCTGGATATCCATCTAGCTACCTGCTTGCTAGCTTGCTAGCTTTGCATGTACGTATGTGTGTTGTTGTTCTCTTCTTTTGATCTACGGATTAAAAGCCGAGAATAACTAACCGT
The DNA here is from genome assembly GCF_904849725.1 of Hordeum vulgare subsp. vulgare. Classification (NCBI taxonomy): domain Eukaryota; kingdom Viridiplantae; phylum Streptophyta; class Magnoliopsida; order Poales; family Poaceae; genus Hordeum; species Hordeum vulgare. The sequence continues at coordinate 252,892,926 of NC_058519.1, forward strand.
GAAATGCACATGTACTGAAACTATGTACCAAATTTACATGTACATTTACTCTCTATACTTATCTTTCCACTTTCTACAAGAAAAAATTAAGTTACCCTAAGAATACTGTACCATGAACAAATCTTGTGGAAATCATTTTTGTTTCGAACTATCAAGTTAGTTTTCTCTTGCATTGATGAACACAAATATTACCAAACAGGCACATCACAGGCCCATGGATGGCTTGCAGCCACAGCCTATCTGCACAGGCGACCCGCATCACATTAAACCCAACACAACAAGACACACCCTATAATGAACATAGGAATCTAATGGTAAATCAATGAATATAATGCCCCAAGATCTTACCTAACATATCAGAGGCCACCACCGAACCAACATTACCAAGCAAACATGAAATCCATCATCCTCAGCGCGCCTTATTTTTGTAGGACATATTTTGATACATAAGAAGGTGTCTATGCAAACAGAACAAGACCAAGATCAATACATCATATCACATGCGTGCAATATTTGAAACAAGCAAATCTAATTAAATAAAAAAGAACGAGGGCAACCATATGCTAAGAATTTAAAAACAAGTCATCATTTACGGTCCATTACGTCTTGTTGATTTCGATCTCAGAACAAATAGAAACATAAAGTAAAATATTTTGAGGGAAGATAGAGAGAAAAGTGGGGGGCTCATCACCAACAATGGCCTAGAGTAGGGTAAGATCCCTCTGCTGCACCCTCCTCCACCACTGAATCACATCGACGACTGCCGTGTAGTGGACACCCTCCACGGCTCTCAGCTCTCTCCGTTCGGTCCTGCACCCCTGCCACTCAGTCGGACCACTACCAGCCGCCGACCACCTTGCAATGGATGTCGAGGTTGACCTGATTGATATAGATTGTCAATGTTTGCATTCATCGTATGCCTTAGCATATATAGAGTACATGGGCATAAACATCTCAATTGTGTCTGCTATACAAGGAGAGGATTGGGAGATAAACTAGGAAATAACAAACATAATCCTAGCTTCCTAATATACGTGATGATCATGCTCAACACCCTCCTCGAAAGTCTATGCATAGACTGGACCGGAAGTCCTCGAAAGTAGACGCCGGTAACCCCTTGGTGGTAACATTGGAAAACTGTTGCGCAGTCAGCACATGTAAGATGCGGATGCGTCCTAGAGGCACATTCTCACGCACAAAGAGTATGTCAAACTAGATGTGCTTCGTGCGGTGATGATGAACGGGGTTGGCGGAAGGGTAGACGATAGAGACATTATCACAATACACGAGTGTAGCCCGTGAGACATCATGATGAATATTTTGAAAAAGCTAGCGCCACGAGGAGCATTCGGAGATGGATTTGTCCACTGCCCTATACTCTGCCTCGGCATTGGAGTGGGACACCATCGGTTGTTCTTTCGATGACCAAGAGATGAGGGAAGGGCCTAGGTAGACACAGTGGCCGGATGTAGATCGCCGAGTGTCGGTGCAGCGTGCCTAGTGAGCGTCGGGATATACAACCATGTCGATGGATGATGATTCTGTCAAGGTCAGCCCGAGGTTCATGGTGTCGCGAATGTAACAAATAATGTGCTTGACCAAGTTCTAGTGGCTGTTGCAAGGAGCATGCACGTGAAGGCACACCTATTGAGTTGCATACTGTAAGTCCGGTCTGGTGAGAGTCAGGTACGGAAGAGCACTGTCAACTGAGCAATAAAGAGAACCATCCAGTGTTGGGGAGCCATCAAGAGCGGAGAGCTTTGCTTTTGTATCTACCAGAGTGGCGACAGTCTTGTAGTTAAGCATGCGAGCGCGCTCGAGAAGTTCATGTGCATACTTCTGTTGATGAAGGAAAAACCCATCATGACCCTGAATGACTTCGATGCGAAGGAAGTAGTGCAGCATACCCAGATCCTTCAAAGCAACCTCTGTGCTTAGGCGAGCGGTGAGCTTCCCAAGAATCTCGCCCTAGGCTGGCATGAAGATGATGTCATCAATGTAGAGGAGTAGGTATGCCATGGAAGTGCCGTGAGAGAAGACGAACATGCAGGCGTCTGAGCGAGTAGCTCAGAAGCCTAACTGCTGGAGAAAGGCGGCAATGCATTGGTACCACGCTAGTGGTGGTTGCTTCGACCCGTATAGAGATCGAGAGAGCAGGCACACATGATCTGAATGAGCGGCATCGATGAACCCAGTGGGGTGCTGGCAGTAGACCTGCTCGGTGAGATGGCCGTGAATAATGGGTTCGAGATGTCCAGCTGATGCATGAGCCAGGCATGAGAAACCGCAAGCTGGTGTACAATACGGATCATGCCTGTCTTGACGACCGGGGCGAAGGTATCGGTGAAGTCCATGCCGGCACGTTGCCAAAAGTCGTGAACCACCTAGCGATCTTTGTACCACTCAATGGTACCGCCAGGGCAATGTTTATGGTGAAGGACCCACTTCCTGATAATAATGTTAGCATGGTGAGGAGGTGGACGAGTTGCCATGTGCGATTGTGTTGCAGCACATCGAACTCTTCCTGCATGGTGGCGAGCCAATTAGGGTCACGAAGAACCACTCGAACCGAGGAAGGTACAAGCAACGGCGAGAGGGCGAAATGGATGACGTGCACAAGTACATCTCGGGCGGATAGCGAGTTGTCGGCCAAAGAGTGCCAGTACACGACCAAAGGTCTGGGAAGGAGGTCCAGCGATGGAGTGTGGGATACCGGACGCGACGTAGATGAGGGCGGGGTTGAAGGAGGTCCAGTCATCCGAGCCCGCGTCGAAGGCGGCGTCGGCAAGCAAACCTACTGCATCCCTTGGTGAGCCCGCTGAGCTCGCACGAGAGAGGAGTGGAGCCTGGCATGGGGAAGTGATACGTCTCCAATGTATCTATAATTTTTGATGGTTCCATGCTATTATCTTGTCAAACTTTGGATGTTTTGTATGCCTTTTATGTTGGGGAACGTCGCATGGGAAACAAAAAATTTCCTACGCGCACGAAGACCTATCATGGTGATGTCCATCTACGAGAGGGGATGAGTGATCTACATACCCTTGTAGACCGTACAGCAGAAGCGTTAGAGAACGCGGTTGATGCAGTGGAACGTCCTCACGTCCCTCGATCCGCCCCGCGAACAATCCCGCGATCAGTCCCACGATCTAGTACCGAACGGACGGCACCTCCGCGTTCAGCACACGTACAGCTCGACGATGATCTCGGCCTTCTTGATCCAGCAAGAGAGACGGAGAGGTAGAAGAGTTCTCCGGCAGCGTGACGGCGCTCCGGAGGTTGGTGATGACCTTGTCTCAGCAGGGCTCTGCCCGAGCTCTGCAGAAACGCGATCTAGAGGAAAAACGGTGGAGGTATGTGGTCGGGCTGCCGTGGAAAAGTCGTCTCAAATCAGCCCTTAAACCTCCGTATATATAGGTGGGAGGGAGGGGGCCTTGCCTTGGGGTCCAAGGAACCTCAAGGGGGTCGGCCGAGCCAATGGGGAGGACTCTCCCCCCCCAAACCGAGTTGGACTAGGTTTGGTGGGAGGGAGTCCTCCTCCCTTCCCACCTCCTCCCTTTTTTTTTCTTTTCTCTTCATTTTTCTTCTCTTGGCGCATAGAGCACTTGTGGGCTGTCCCACCAGCCCACTAAGGGCTGGTGTGTCTCCCCCAAGGCCTACGGGCTTCCCCGGGGTGGGTTGCCCCCCCCCGGTGAACTCCCGGAACCCATTCGTCATTCCCGGTACATTCCCGGTAACTCCGAAAACCTTCCGGTAATCAAATGAGGTCATCCTATATATCAATCTTCATTTCCAGACCATTCCGGAAACCCTCGTGACGTCCGTGATCTCATCCGGGACTCCGAACAACATTCGGTAACCAACCATATAACTCAAATACGCATAAAACAACGTTGAACCTTAAGTGTGCAGACCCTGCGGGTTCGAGAACTATGTAGACATGACCCGAGAGACTCCTCGGTCAATATCCAATAGCGGGACCTGGATGCCCATATTGGATCCTACATATTCTACGAAGATCTTATCGTTTGAACCTCAGTCCCAAGGATTCGTATAATCCCGTATGTCATTCCCTTTGTCCTTCGTATGTTACTTGCCCGAGATTCGATGGTCAGTATCCGCATACCTATTTCAATCTCGTTTACCGGCAAGTCTCTTTACTCGTTCCGTAATACAAGATCCCGCAACTTACAATAAGTTACATTGCTTGCAAGGCTTGTGTGTGATGTTGTATTACCGAGTGGGCCCCGAGATACCTCTCCGTCACACGGAGTGACAAATCCCAGTCTTGATCCATACCAACTCAACTAACACCTTCGGAGATACCTGTAGAGCATCTTTATAGTCACCCAGTTACGTTGCGACGTTTGATACACACAAAGCATTCCTCCGGTGTCAGTGAGTTATATGATCTCATGGTCATAGGAATAAATACTTGACACGCAGAAAACAGTAGCAACAAAATGACACGATCAACATGCTACGTCTATTAGTTTGGGTCTAGTCCATCACGTGATCCAGTTATCAAGCAACAACACCTTGTTCATAATCAGAAGACACTGACTATCATCGATCAACTGGCTAGCCAACTAGAGGCATGCTAGGGACGGTGTTTTGTCTATGTATCCACACATGTAAATGAGTCTTCATTCAATACAATTATAGCATGGATAATAAACTATTATCTTGATACAGGAATTATAATAATAACCATATTTATTATTTCCTCTAGGGCATAATTCCAACAGTCTCCCACTTGCACTAGAGTCAATAATCCAGCCCTCACATCACCATGTGAATTAAATTGTTATTAATCTAACACCCATACAGTTCTGGTGTCGATCATGTTTTGGCCGTGGAAGAGGTTTAGTCAGCGGGTCTGCTACATTCAGATCCGTGTGCACTTTGCATATATTTACGTCCTCTTCCTCGACGTAGTCGCGGATGAGGTTGAAGCGTCGTTTGATGTGTCTGGTCTTCTTGTGAAACCGTGGTTCTTTTGCTAAGGCAATGGCACCCGTGTTGTCACAGAACAAGGTTATTGGATCCAGTGCACTTGGCACCACTCCAAGATCCGTCATGAACTGCTTCATCCAGATACCCTCCTTAGCCGCCTCCGAGGCAGCCATGTACTCCGCTTCACATGTAGAATCTGCTACGACGCTTTGCTTGGAACTGCACCAGCTTACTGCACCCCCATTAAGAATAAATACGTATCTGGTTTGCGACTTAGAGTCGTCCGGATCTGTGTCAAAGCTTGCATCGACGTAACCTTTTACGGCGAGCTCTTCGTCACCTCCATACACGAGAAACATCTCCTTAGTCCTTTTCAGGTACTTCAGGATATTCTTGACCGCTGTCCAGTGATTCACTCCTGGATTACTCTGGAACCTACCTGCCATACTTATGGCCAGGCTAACATCCGGTCTAGTGCACAGCATTGCATACATGATAGAACCTATGGCTGAAGCATAGGGGACGGAGCGCAGATGCTCTCTATCTTCATCAGTTGCTGGGCACTGAGTCTTACTCAATCTCGTACCTTGTAAAACTGGCAAGAACCCTTTCTTGGACTGTTCCATTTTGAACCTCTTCAAAACTTTATCAAGGTATGTGCTTTGTGAAAGTCCTATCACGTGTTTTGATCTATCCCTATAGATCTTAATGCCTAGAATGTAAGCAGCTTCTCCTAGGTCCTTCATAGAGAAACTTTTATTCAAGTAACCTTTTATGCTCTCCAGAAGCTCTACGTTGTTTCCAATCAGTAATATGTCATCCACATATAATATTAGAAACGCCACAGAGCTCCCACTCACTTTCTTGTAAATACAAGATTCTCCAACCACTTGTATAAACCCAAAAGCTTTGATCACCTCATCAAAGCGTTTGTTCCAACTCCGAGATGCTTGCACCAGTCCATAAATGGATCGCTGGAGCTTGCACACCTTGTCAGCATTTTTAGGATCGACAAAACCTTCGGGTTGCATCATATACAACTCTTCCTTAAGGAAACCGTTAAGGAACGCCGTTTTGACATCCATCTGCCAGATTTCATAATCGAAAAATGCAGCTATTGCTAACATGATTCTGACGGACTTAAGCATCGCTACGGGTGAGAAAGTCTCATCGTAGTCAACTCCTGGAACTTGTGAAAAACCCTTTGCCACAAGTCGAGCTTTATAAACGGTCACATTACCGTCAGCGTCCGTCTTCTTCTTAAAGATCCATTTGTTCTGAATAGCCTTGCGGCCCTCAGGTAGTATCTGCAAAGTCCACACTTTGTTCTCATACATGGATCCTATCTCGGATCTCATGGCTTCTAGCCATTTGTTGGAATCTGGGCCCACCATTGTTTCTTCATAATTTGCAGGTTCATTGTTGTCTAACAACATGATTGATAAGACGGGATTACCGTACCACTCTGGAGCAGCGCGTGATCTCGTCGACCTGCGTGGTTCAACAGAAACTTGAACTGGAGTTTCATGATCATCATCATTAACTTCCTCCTCAACCGGCGTCGCAACGACAGAGGTTTCCCCTTGCCCTGCGCCACCATCCAGAGGGATGAGAGGTTCGACAACCTCGTCAAGTTCTATCTTCCTCCCACTCAATTCTCTCAAGAGAAACTCCTTCTCGAAAAAAGCTCCGTTTTTAGCAACAAACAATTTGCCCTCGGATTTGAGATAGAAGGTGTACCCAACAGTCTCTTTTGGGTAACCTATGAAGACGCACCTTTCCGCTTTGGGTTCCAGCTTTTCAGGCTGAAGCTTTTTGACACAAGCATCACATCCCCAAACTTTAAGAAACGACAACTTTGGTCTTTTGCCATACCACAGTTCGTATGGTGTCGTCTCAACGGATTTTGATGGTGCCCTATTTAAAGTGAATGCAGCTGTTTCTAATGCATAACCCCAAAAAGATAATGGCAAATCAGTAAGAGACATCATAGATCGCACCATCTCTAACAAAGTACGATTACAACGTTCGGACACACCATTACGCTGTGGTGTTCCAGGCGGTGTTAACTGCGAAACAATTCCACATTCTCTTAAGTGAGCACCAAACTCGAAACTTAGATATTCACCCCCACGATCAGACCGTAGGAACTTGATCTTCTTGTTACGATGATTTTCCACTTCACTCTGAAATTGCTTGAACTTTTCAAATGTTTCAGACTTGTGCTTCATCAAGTAGACATAACCATATCTACTTAAATCGTCAGTGAAGGTGAGAAAATAACGATATCCGCCGCGTGCCTCTACGCTCATTGGACCGCACACATCGGTATGTATGATTTCCAACAAGTCACTTGCATGCTCCATTGTTCCGGAGAACGGAGTCTTAGTCATCTTTCCCATGAGGCATGGTTCGCACGTGTCAAGTGAATCAAAGTCAAGTGACTCCAAAAGTCCATCAGCATGGAGTTTCTTCATGCGCTTTACACCAATATGACC